>NW_018397275.1:1855626-1863728 GCF_002168275.2 Theobroma umbraticum
CTTGTGTATAAGCTTTGATAATGTTTGATTTCATGGGAGCGTGCATGCTTATGATAGTCTAATTTTAAGTAAAGGACATTGAATGATTTCGACATAGAAATCTTGCACTTGCATTGGTTTTAATACATTACTTGAAATGATTATTTGGCATCACAATTCTTGGGTTTATATATAAGGCATGAATGTTCCATTTGAGTTTAAATTGTTTATATATATTCTTTTGTTTTTAATATTCAAATTTTCTATTCCTAGCTTGTTTCCCGTCTACGCCTTGCTCACAGAGCCGATGATCATTGAGTCTATGAGACTCACCCCCTTATCCTCCCCTTTTTATAGATAAGTGATCAGCTTAAGTGTATTGCCTTAGCATATGTGGACTTGTTGCGGCATAGGTAATGGCATCTTTTAGACTTCCATTCCAAGTTGCTCCACTGCATAGGGGTCATGTTGTATAGAACAGTCAGAATTATAAAACTTATTAGTTTATTGGAATTGTATCGCTAAGAAAATTTTAGGTTGTGTAATGGAGTCTAAGTGTGATGTTTGAATGTATCTTGAACCTTGCTAGAATTGGATATTGTTATCTAGTTGCTGTAATTAAAGCTTTTTATTCAATTTAAGTAAATGATAGTACTTTTACAAGTCGGCAGAATTTTTAATAATCGTCACAAAACGGAACATTATAAGAAAATCCAAATCAATTCATATACGCATTAAAATGTTTGATTTGGTTAACAAGAATCTCAATTAAGGTTTGTTCGGGATTTGGCGGGTTCTCTCGCAAGTCTTGAACACCGTTAACGATCAGGAAGAGGGTTGTTATAGACTACTAGCCATATATATAAATTACGCCTAAATAGATAAAATAAAGCAATAAGTAAATATCATGCATAAACTATTTATAACAAAATTTTAAATAATTCTCTCACTATTTTCTACAAGATGATAACCGTTCATATCACCTTGAGAGATCTTTACTAGCATTCTTTTAGTGGGCTGGGATCCCATCCATGTAGTCATGGCCTTAAGTGTACTCAACAAACCATGATAGGTAGATTAGGTAGGTAACTGAGCTTACCAATTGCATCTCTATACAACTTCTAGATTAGCTAGGTGACAACACATTGCCTAAACATATCATATATGTTTTGCCTAGCCTTTGCCTTTAGTTTTCATAATAATCAAGTTTCCAAGTATCCAGATTTTATGAACCTAGTTGAGTAAGACCCACCAATAGCTCAAACATACTTGTGTAAAAGTGCGACTTTAGTGTGCTCAACAAGTCTCTGATTAAAACAACAGCTAGGTTATCTTGCTCTATGGTGGAAGGCAACTTAATCATGTGTGACATGTGACTCAATATTTTACAAGGGATTTATCATTTTCGTTTTATTAAGGCCTCATTTGATTAGCATGCATAGATTTAATATATTGCATAAAATTAAATGTATCACATGATGTCCTACTAAAATTGTTATGGACTTTTCTGCTCTATTTTCCTTGAGCCATAAAAGGAAACTAGTTGGTCAATTCCTAAGGGATAGCATGCATTAAGGACTTCAAGTCTTAGCTTGCATCCACCTTAACTCTTCATGGCACCTTGGATCTCCATCTTCATATTTACAAACTTTCTTTCCCAATCTAATCCTATTTCTAATTACAATTAAATGTAGAAACCTCGAGTTGCATTCGAAGGGAGTTAGATGAGAAAAAAATTTTGCAAACCCAAAATGTAAGAAATAAAGTAAAGTTGGTATACCCTATTTGAAAAATTATCACAAAAGGCCATTCAACCATTCATCTACAATCATATTAAATCTATAGTCCATAACCATCTCCATACATTAATAATCTAATTACGAACATATAAGTAAATACAAAGATGCTTCATATGATGATGATCTTGCATTTCTTTTGAAAAATGTCATCCAACATTTGAAGACCATAATTCCAATAACTAGGCACATTCTTGTGAAAAAATAATTTGCAAAGCACCTTAATTAAATCATTTACTAAAATGATTAATCCTATTAACAAATTCAGTCAAATTAAATCTAATTTGAAAATCTATCTAGATTAGTAGTTCATTCTAATTGAACTTATTTTAATTAGAATCCTAAACCATTTAGGAAACTTTACTAATTTAGATATCCATCCTGAATGTTAGGAAAGTTTCGTAATTATTTAAGACACTCAAACATTTTTGGAAATATGTCAACTATGTTCTAACACATTAGGAAACTTGCATATGTGCTCCTAATCAAACTTGAAGTGTTGTCTTAAATAGATAATGTGTACTAAACACTTTAAGATTTAGCCTTATCCATTTAAATATCTTGTAATAATTATCTTACCATTTAAGACTTCTAATCCATGTAAGAATCTTTAAATGATTTGGTTAGATAATTCCTTTTTTAATTAAATTTGTGTAATTGGATTACATTGATATCTTCTAAAGATTATCCATCAAATTTAACTAAAATAATCTAATCATTATTAGATCTTAATTGGCCAATCAATCCTATTGATTTAAGAGTTATCTAATCTTATTGGATAAGATTTTAACTAAGAGAGTTGATATCAATTAATTCAAAATTAATTGATTCCATCTTACACCCAAACTCCTTGATTTTAGGCATGCATCCTTAACATTTAGGGAGTCAATGATCAACTAAGGAAAGAATCCTTCCTGATCATTAAGTGTCTAATTTCTCCACCAAACAACCTTTTTTCAGAAAACAATTGCATCCATGGCAATGGGATGTGCGGCATCCATGTGTAGTGGCACCATGCACAACCTTTGTCATGAGTGTCATTTCACATGTGAAGGGCATTCCTCTAATTTAGGTATGTGTCCAACCACTCAAAAAATTAATTGAAATTCAAAATTTTATCCTTTAATTGAGCTTCTCAAGTACATAATTAAAAATTATTTAATTAAGTTGTTGGGCTTAATTAATTAAATTATTCAATTAAATCATTGGTCTTAATTGATTAAAATTGTTTAATTAAGTGGTTAAACTTTTTGAAGCCTATTTTGGTGGTTTAACAAAAGATTCATTAACTTTTGTTGTTTTGGTAAATTGATATAATCAATTACTTTATTTATTAATTTAATTTCGTACTCAATTTGGCATGAAAGAAATCTATAAGGGTGAAACGTAATTCAATTTGTTAATTTTATTTTCACTGCATTTTATATGTATATGATGCATGATCAACCCTCACCCAACAATATCTACTCACCTAATTGGAGACTCAATCCTTAACTCTAATCAAAACTTATCTCCAACGAATTCCTCAGAGTTTTCAACCGTTGCTAGCATATAACAATCATCACAATCAATAAGTTAGCCTAATAATCTCATAATAATCATTTCCAGTACTTTGGAAACTACTTAGATTCAACTAGAATTAGTTTTTAACTTAAACCCACTACTACTTAATATAATACATACTTAGAAATCGATAAATCTTTTATCGTTACCTTAAGTGAGCTTAGATGCTTAAGAAAATCATAAAACCTTAAACTTTAGCAATCAATAGAAACATTTGGGCACATAAACAATATTTTCAATGTTAGAAAATCAAGATTCAAGGATTTCAAAGTTAAAAATATCATCTTATTTCCATAAAAACTCAAAACTAAGCTTTCAAATCATCAAAAATGGTGTTTGGACTAAAAATGGATAGAAAGAGCATTAGAGTTCCGGGTTTACCTAAGAAAAATGGTTGAAGGTTGCTAACTCTCGCAAAATGAGACCTATTTATAGCTTGGAGTGTGAAACTACAATTTTGCTTTTTTTATTTTTTTTTAAAACAACTAAATGTATCACTACATTAGGATAATGTATCGATACATTTGTTTCTAAAAAATTTCTATTTGTACATTTGGCTATGTACCGATAAATGTTCATCAAATTCTAAATCTATTGATATATTTGGCCATTTATCAATGCATGTTCTTTGAATCCACTTTTAAAAGCCTTTTGGATTAAATTTATCGATACATGAGAGTCATGTATTGATACATTTACTCTAGTATGCATAAATACACTTAAAAACCTGTCCAATTGGACTCCCTTCAACATCTAACTTTGCCAAACATCAAAGTATTTTAAAACATGAATTTTTTTAAACCAAATTTAATGTTTCAAATAAAAATTTTCACATGTTCACCTAAGGATTTCTCAACTTATCTTTTTATTTAGGTTGGGATTTAACATGTTTAATGGCTATTGGGTGGTGTCACCTATGTCCCAATTATGTGTAAGAATCTAATATTGTTGAGCCTAAAATACTCTAAAGTACATTAATTTTTTCCTGTGATAAAGTGATAAAAGTCACACAAGCCGACATAGACTTGATGAAGGAAAATTTGCTTAATTGTTGGTATCATCTATAAGGTGAGGCCTTAAAATGATGGGAATAATGCATAGGGTATGGTAGCTATTTCACTTATTAGTGAGGTGATGAAAAGTTCCCATGATACAGACAATGGTGAAATGACTAAAGACCTTGGTAGTGTTGGTGAATTGCAATAGTCATTGAGATCCTTCTTTGAAGTCAATATGTGTCATTGACATAAGAGCTACACATGTGCATTTTTGTTTGTGGAACTAAGTGTTGGACCATGTTTTATTTGTTCTGTGTAACCGGGGTAACTTTGAAGGCCAATGGTTTGGAAGTTCAAGTGTTTCGAGAGTTATTGAAGGTGTTAGAAGGGAGCTGGATTTAGAACTGGGCATAACTAGTGGAAGAAGTTTAAGGAGTTTGAATTTAAGTCAAAGGTGAAGATTTGTTAATTTTTGTGTTAACTAGAATTAAAAGACTAATTCGACTAGGTTTCTTGCTTTTGTATAATATTAAATAATTGCACAATATTAAATTTCTTGTTCCACATTGAGTCATAGTCCTATATACTTTGAACTTTCATACTATAAAAGTGGGCCTTTAGCTTTAGAAATGAAATAGCGCTTTTAAGAGCTTTATTAAGGGAACACTTTATAACTTAGTTTTTTGCTCTAGGTGGAGTGAAAGTTGGGTGGAATGAGTGTTCTTGTGAGAAAAATGAGAGAGTGTGTGTACAAACAAACATTAGATTGGTTTGGGAAACAATTAAGAGAGATTTTATTATATTTTAATTTTTTAATAGTAGAAGATGGGGTTTTATTTTTTTTCTAGAAGGCAATGGCTAATCCATTCCCCTTTTCCCTAGATGAAACTTATTACTTTGTATGGTTGGTTTTTATATCAAGAATAACAATTCCTTAAAAATACAAAATTACTAATATTGACCTCTTTGACAATAGTTATTCGAAGCTTCATGGAATACAGCTCAAATAGTTATTGACAAAAGAAACCTTACTTATTATGAGAAATTACTAATCTTACCATATAAAATATCATATTAATATTTTAATAGAAAATATCAAATTCCTAATATTTTAGTAAAAAGGAAATTATAAGAGAAAAAAGAAAAAATTAAAATAGATATAAAATTAAAATAAATTGAAATAAATATCATATGAATATTTTAATAATAAATTGTTAATATAAAAAAAGTAATGAAGTTCAAATAAAAATCATATTTATAATCAATTACTGATATTTTCATAACAAATTATTAATACTTTAATGATAAATTATGAATATAAAAATAAAAAGAAATTAAAATAAAAGCATAGCAATATTTCAAAAATAAACTATTAAAATAATATTATTCTATTAAATTAATAGGTAGCAATTTTTACAGAAGAAAAAAACCTATTAAATTAATATGTTTTTAATATTTTTAAAAGAATAAAATAGAAAAACAGAAAATTAAAATTCATAAAAAATAAAAAGGAACTAACATAAAATGTCATATTTATATTTTAATTATAAGTTATTAATATTTTTATAATAAGTTATTAATAGTTGAATACTAAATTACTTATTAATACTTTTATAATATTTTCTTAAAAAAGAAATTAACAGAGAAAGATGGAAAAATGAAAATAGTGAAAAATAAAAATCATATTAATAATTTAATAATAAAATATTAATTTCTATAGCAAATTATTAATATTGTTTTATTAAAAATTGAAAGAGAAAAATAGGAAAAATAAAATAATAAAAATCATAATAATATTTTAATACTAAAGCTTAATATTTGTTTGATAACATATTAAATTATTATTTATTAATAGCATATTGCCAAAAATAATGAGTTCTAAAAACATCAAAAATTTAGTAAATTATAATAAAAGATATTTTTATAATTTTATCACTTATTTCTTTATTATTGAAAAATTATAACATTGGAATTTTTTCAAAAACACAATCAAACATTGAAATAACAATGAAACACAATTTTTTTCGAAAACAGTTGACGCGTTACGGTGGGAAGGTAAGGGGGTTATGTGTTGAGTAAGAAATTTGAACATGAGTGAAAAGTTTACTGGGGGGAACCTCAAGAACAGGAGCCAAGAAGTCTAATGAATTGTTGTCCTTGTATTTAAGATCTTAACAGATTATTTTATTTTTTATTTTTAAAAATAGACAAACAATTAATAAAAAGCGACAATAGCATTTCTGGACTAATTTCTCCTCCAACTTTTTCAGGGACAAACCTTAACATGTCAATTCATAATTGATTAAGAAATACAATAAATTTTTGGGGGCAAAATATCCTTTCCGTGGCCACTCCGTCGAGTCCCCATTTGCACTTTCCGGGACAGCTTACCTTAAAAAAGTGCATATATACATCCAAACACCTCTCGTTATCCCCAAAAGGCTTTGAATAACAAGAAAGACTACACGCTCTCCCATGCCCTCCACGTGTCCTATCTTATCCACTTCTCCGCCTTTTCAAATCTCTTGCATCCGTTCCTACTGTAACCCCTCTAATCCCACTCCCCAATCATTCACAGCTGTCCCAGGTGTCCCCAGTATTCCCTGTCACCCAGAAAAGTACAACAAATCTGACTTTTTAGACCGCAGACGATAATCTCCCTTCCTCTATCCAGAAGGGCTAAATAGTGTAGTGTTCTTTTTTAGCTTTCTTCATTACCAAAGCCGAAATCTTCTCTGAGAAATTCCCCGTTTTTCATGGCGACCACTCTTGCGTGCTCTCTCTCAACCCCAATCCGGGCCTCCTCCGGATCTTTTGGAAAACCCGACCCAAATCGTAGAAAACCCGTTTCTTCCTCATCGTGGTGGGCCCCTCTTTTCGGGTGGTCCTCCAATCCCGAGTACCTCAACGATAGCAATGCAGGCGGCCCTTCGGAGAGCAAACCGGATGTTCCCGATCCGGGGCGATCCAGATCCAGATACACGCTCGGGTGCTTCACCGAGGAGAAAGCAAAGCAACTTCGAAGGAAGACGATGGAGAACGCGGCCTTTCACGATATAATGTACCACTCGTCGATCGCGTCTCGTCTGGCCTCGGATATATCGGGTTGGCTCGAGAAGTGATTGAAAGCCTACTAAGTATCGGGTAAGGGTAAAGCAATAATTTGTCGAAATGAAATCTATGTAGAACTCCTACGCTGTGTTTTTTTAAATCTCGTTGGAATTCTGGGTAATGTTTGAGTGCAGGCAGTTAATTTTGGTTTGTAATATTGATTTTAGACCGTTGGATCATTGATGGTCGGTGATGCATTGTCTCTTAGGCCTTTTTAGCTTTGCTCTTCTGATTTCATGTGTCGATAAACTTGTTCCGTCTTCTATACGGTGGGACCAGCAATCCTCGAACCTGTTTGATGACGTGGATGGCTGGTTTTTGATATTGAAAAGATTATCAGTTATAATTATTAAATTCGAGGTACTGCTCTGCCCTCCCTTGGTTTTGGTCGCCTACAGAAATCCTTAACAAGGGGCAGGCTGACTTTGGACTGTGTTGCTGATACTTTAGTCGACAATCCCAATTTGTTATCCCACCAAAAGACTAAGCTTAGGTTAACATTTTTATCTAAATATTGGATTTAATGGTAAATATATTTTTTATTTTTTATTTTTTTAAAAAAGGGTTTGCATTTCAATAAATTCTTTATAACTAATGTAACTGAACAAGCCGTACCTATTAAAAGTTAATATATTGTAAGAATGTATTTGATACG
>NW_018397275.1:1863738-1865295 GCF_002168275.2 Theobroma umbraticum
GTGAAGATAAGATAAAATAAAATAAAATAACATAGAATTTATTGGATTAGATAATATAATCTTATCTTATCTTTGGTTTGTGCAAAGAATAAGAATGACGTGAGATAATTTTATATTATAATATTAGGTTTGGTGTGCAAAGTTAAGGATAAGATAGGATTTTTTATTTTTCAAAGGCGAAAATTATCCTCCATTAAAGTAAGTATTGTTTAAATTTATATTTTTATGGTTATAAATATAATTATATTTAGCTTTTTCAAAGAGAAAGATAGATATTTTCTCTCTTTTTCCTTTTTTCTTTATTTAGCCAACTATGGAAGGGCAAAAAAGGTATTTGGAATAATGACACTTATAAACTTACCATAATTTAAGTCAAATTTTTTATATGTAAATTTTAGAAATAAAATAAAGCATGTAAAAGCATTTATCATCTAATCTAATGGGATTAAAAAAACTTCTTGTCTTTCTGGGCGAGGATTGGTTCATTCTATACTAAGAGGATGACTAATCCTTTTTATAATTCAATCTACCTTTTTTAAGCAAATATGTGATAAGGTGATTATCATCTTAATCTGTTAAAGAGCATCCTATAGGCCTTCCCATATAGGCATTGCAATCCCCACTTGTAATTCATCTTTTCCATTATTTCCTTAGGTCTCAAAACGGTTACATAATTTCCTTGCAGTGTGGTGGAGATAAGCTCACCAATTAGCCTCGCGTTTGTAGTTTGGTACCCATATTGCAAACCATCAATAGTACACGTGTGTACCTTCTACAACATGCGAACTTGCCAATATTCTCTCTCAAGCAACTTTGTTGCATAGAAAGCAAACTTGCATGCCTTCTCTTTACAACCAACCTTAAAATGAGCGTGACATGACTTTTTAACTCTAATTTTAAATTGCTCTTTTAGTGCCAACATGTTCAAAGCTCGTTTCAATTCGACCTTCGATGGAAACACTTTTCCACAATATAAGTGGTCATTCATTGATTTAGATTACTCAGTTGCAACTGTTTGGAAGGATATCATATCTATTTTGAGAATAATCCATTGACGAGATACCCTTGTATTTACCCTTTCTTGATCACTGTCATCAGGCGAACGAATGTCGTTCTCAAGTGCGATAGGGTTGTCGTAAATAGGGTTGGCACTCTCAACATCTTCTAATTCAACAGTTGTGGCATGGTCATCGCATTGAGCCTCTTTTAACACTACAGTTGTGGCATGTCCTGTATTGCCATCTGCATTATTGCAATCTGAAATGTCGTTGTGCTCACTCTTGTTGTCCTCTAAACAGTCATCATGTGCCACAACATAGTCATTTTCACAGTCATCATGCAACTCATCATTCCAATCCACTATGTCATCCTCTTCAACATCATTTTCAATCTGATTAGATACATCGTCATCACTCACAACCATTATAGTGTTGTTTGCAAATGACAATTGACCCGTTATATTTTTGAGTGACGGTTGTGTTTGTTGCAAAGTACCAAGTATTTTGTTCAATGCACATTCCCATCGAAATTGTGCAGACATCATTTGTAGACACCTCA
>NW_018397275.1:1865305-1873128 GCF_002168275.2 Theobroma umbraticum
AGGTTGCTCAAACTCATGAGGATATGTCAAACGTGATTGCCATGTTTGTTTGTTAGGAAATGTATGGTGTGGTATGCCAAAATAATTAACATTTTGTTATAGGTGATTACTATGTTGGATACTATGTTTCATGTGGAATATCATTTTCATTTCGTGCTTTAATTGTCACAAACACAACAACTGCCCTTTCATCTCACAGAGTACTTACTACATCTTCATCATCTTTGATAATTGCGCGCGAAACCCTTGTGGCATGACTGAGTGATGCATGTAGCTCGATTTCATTATTATGTGACTTGACCGCAACAATCTCTTCAACTAGCTTCACTAGGCTCAAAAATGACAAATCACTCATAACACCTTTTATTCGTGTCTCACCACCCTTGTAAGTGTCATCAACCTAATGACCACCGTATGTAATCATAAGCTTCACATTTGACAGGCCGCTGAAATTTAACAGAAAATAAGTATCACAATCAATCCATTTATAAAAAATTGCCCCTCAATGCATTAAAACCACTTACGCAATGCTTAAGTCACAAAATAACATAAAGTCAGTCTCACAATGTCTAATACACATTCACGTAATGCCTCAAAACTAGTGAACAAAAGTTTCAAAACAAGAGATGAATTGCAAAAGTCATGCACCGTCAGTCTCACAATACTTAATAATAAGTCACTCAATGCCTAATATCCACTCACATTATGCCAACATAACCAGTCACGTATTGACCCAATGTCATGCAATACATAACAACAGGTTATGCAGTACATAAAAATCAGTCACGCAATGCATAAAAAGTAGTCAATAAATGTCTCAACACAAGATATGTATTGCACAATTCACTTAGTGCCTATAACCTAGTCTCGCAATACCTAATAATAAGTCACTCAATGCCTAATATCCACTCACATTATGCCAACATAACCAGTCACGTATTGACCCAATGTCATGCAATACATAACAACAGGTTATGCAGTACATAAAAATCAGTCACGCAATGCATAAAAGTAGTCAATAAATGTCTCAACACAAGATATGTATTGCACAATTCACTTAGTGCCTATAACCTAGTCTCGCAATACCTAATAATAAGTCACTCAATGCCAACATAACTAGTCATGTACTGGTCCAACGTCACCTAATACATAACAAGTCACGATATACATACAAACCAATCACGCGATGTCTTAACAGAAGATATGCATTGCATAATTCATGCAGTGCCTATAACCTAGTCTCGTAATACTTAATAATAGGTCACGCAATGCCTAACATCCACTCATGTTTGCTTTTCTTATATAAATAGAAAATTAAGAAATTAGGGTAAGTAACTAAGTTATTTAGCATAATATAAATTAAACCAAGAAAATATGTGATCAATCAATATTTGTATTTTATTCATTAGCCGAAAAAAAATAGATGATACAAAATATGAACCATAGTTCATTTCTTCCTCATCTCATCTACTATTTCATAAATTTTGGCTAAAATCTTATTATTGCCCAGAATTTTTGTTTTTGGGACTTCTGTCTTAACCAACAACTAATCCATCAATCCACGCATGTCTTTCTCATTTTCTCAATTTGGTCTATCAACTTGACCAGATGTGCTGCAACATTGTCCGGGATATCCTCTTCACCAGCAACCCCTTTCCCACTTTCGAATGTGGAACGTTTGGATGCCATTAGAATTTTGATATTTTCCTTTAAATTATTTTGATTAAAATGGATAATGGTTCCCTTTATTTATAGGCATGAATGCTGACTCTTGGTAGGGTGTTCAATGGTTTTAGGCTTATTTTCTTATGAAAATGGTTAGTTAGTAAATCAATGCATTAAGTGCTTTAAAGGGAAATTTAGAGTTCTGTTTTAGTTGAATCTGGATGGTTTTCTGCACCGATATAAATGGAATTAAGGTGGTTGAATTGGTTATTAAGCATTCCTAATTCTCTTCTAATTTTACAGAATTTGTTACTAAAGAGGTTGAATCAGTAGATAATTAGCTTCAACATTAGGTAGATAAAACAACGCAATGCCTACAAACAAGTCATGCAATGCATAACTCACGTAATTCCTATTATCTACTCGCATTGCCTTCTATCTAGTTCAACATTGTCTAATATTCAGTCACGTAATGCCAAATAAATAGGTTATGATTGCTAATATCTAGTCACATACTGATATCTAGTAACACAATGCCTACCAAATTATTCACGCATTGCTTATAAACTAATTGATTTCGCTACTCCCAGCTAGATTTAAGTTTCCAAACTCATATAATTTACCCATCAACTTTTGCGTTCTACGAATATAAAAAAACAAATCCAAGAACCCATAACAAATACCTTGATGTCATTTTTGCACCTTGGGATGGTGAGAAAGTTGGATGGCGATATAGACCTCGATGGCGTTGGAGAACTAGATGGTGAGATATAAACCCTGATGGCAATGGAGAGTTAAACAACGAGATATATACCCTGATGGCATTGGAGAGTTGGACAGGGAGATAGCTACATCGAGATTTGATTTTAAAATTTTTATCTAAATGGTGGGAGAGAAAAAAAAGTAGGACCACTTAATTTAGATTAAATGGTTTAAAGGGTATTCTTGTTAAGTCATGCCAAAAATTGTCTAAAAATTGTTAAAATTATAGTGAAGGTCATTTTTGAAGTGACCTTATTATGAAGGTTATTTTTGACAATTTTTTCTATTTTAACCTTGCAGTTTTATTATTGACAAGATCATATATGCACTGAGTCATCGTTGTGAGCTGTGAGGCCACATATTCTTGAGGAATTTAATTATTTTCTTAAGATGTATTCCTTAAGATTGTTAGAGCCATACAATTGCAAACTCCATGCCGAAGACTTTAATTTTTTAAACACAGACTCATGGCAATTGACCTTTGACAAAATCTTGTGAGGGACACCCTTCGGTCAATCAAAAATTTTCATCTGATTAATTATTGAACTGCATTGGAGTATCCATCTAGACAAGCCTCAATAATATAATATAAGAATGATTTGGACTAATCCCCCCAATATATTCATTTTATAATAAGCAGCCAAGCAGCCAAAGGATCCAGACCAACATTACACCTACCAATCACTTTAGACTATTATACTATTCCTTCCATCCTATTCCTTTTATTCGTTTTTCTTTTTAATCTTCAAAAATCAAGATTTTTTTATTTAGCATAATATTTGGAAAAAAAATTTAAACTTTTTAAGAAAATTCAAATAGCTCTTTATTCTTTTATTGTGTTTAATTCAGCTTTTATTCGTTTATTTTTGAGCCAAATTAGTCCTTATGACTAATAGTTGATTTGGTCAAAATGTCACTTATCATTCTATGCCACGTGACGTTGATTTAATATGCTGACATATTATAATAGATGATGACATGACCTAATGATATGCACATGTTCTTTTTCACCTTGCACATCAAGATCACGTGGGTATAAAATGACAATTGACATTTTGACTAGTTGCAATTAATCAACCATTAGTCCTAAGGACTTATTTAAGTAAAATAAAAGTAAAAAAGGCTTCATTGAATGCAATAGATGAGCGAGCGCTTATTCAATTTTCTTAAATTAGTTTAAGTTTTCAAGCATTATGTCTTTTTATTTTTAAATGCTTAACATTTTTTATATTAAATTTTTGTTTTTTATAATTTTTATTACTATTTCATATTAAAATTGTTAATATAATTATAACAATTATACATGTTATAAACTAAACCAATGTGATTCTATTAAATTATGAGAATTTTAATTTGACTTTTTCCCAAGTCATTGAGAATCTTTTGTATATATGGTAGAACCTCAATAAATTATACCTTTGGGACCATGAAAATTTATTAATTAATCAAGATATTATTTAAATGTTAAATTAATAATTTATTAATTTATACATTACTTAATAAAAATTAATTAATCAAGGTTTAAGGTTTAAGGTACATTAAGTCAAGCACAAACATCGACAACAAGAACATAAAGTATGACAAATGGTAAAACTAAATATAATAGCTTCTTATTTCAAAGATGTAAAGAAATCGACAATGACAGATGAAATACGTAAAGTATTGTATGAGTGTAACATAGAAATTCCAAATTGCACCTAAAAGCAATTGCAACAATGGGAGTCAGAAAAGTTTAACTTGTAAGTGAGCCAAACAGCAATATCAACTACGACCAAGAGGTCCTTAGAGTATTTATCAGCTGTTCACTTTATTAGCTTTAAAATGATTATAGTTTTGAAATGACAAAATGATCAAAATTGCTTCAATGATCCTTAAATTTGTTTGAATGATTTTTGAAGTTGTTTGAATGTGTTTTTGAACTTAATTTGTTAATGCTAAAAGCTTTCATATATTTGCTATAGAAATGCCTAAGTGTTTTCGTGTGAAAATCCTTCAAATTACTTGGATAAGTTTTGAAATTGTTTGAATTATTTTTGAATTTGTTTGGAATTGTTGGAATGATTTTTGAATTTGCTTGAATGGTTTTAAGCTTTTTTAAATTAGTTTTAAACCTTCTTTGCATTTATTTGTAATGTCCAAGTGTTCGGCATAAAAGTATAGAGATCTGGCTCAAAAGTCTTGATACCTAGCACAAAGTATAGAGATCTGGTGGCTCTTGATACTTGGCTTTAAAGCCTCGAAATCTCACATCCAAACTTTAAATTCTAGAGCGCAAATGCAAAATATTAAGGTATCTTTCGTAGGTATCAATACCTTCAAGAAAGCTTGAAAATGATAGAAATAATGGCTAGTCTCTTGACCAAATCATCCCCAACAAGTACAAAGCTTCTCTATCTATGAAAAGGACTTCTCCAACACGTTTATAAGCTGAGAAAAGTAAAGAAAAAGATCATTTGATCAAGAATCAAGCAAGATGCAGAAAAAGAAGTAAACAAGAGAAAAACCAAGTTAAAGCTAACCACTTATAGTGTTCCAAAAGCTTGTAAGCTATCTTTGAGCTTCAAATTCTTTATGCTTTCAATCATATCTTTAATAATCATCTTTAAGCTCCTTCAAACTCTTCCTCCATGTACTTACTTTGGAAAATCAACCTTTTAGAGGTATATGTGCTTCATTTTTGTAAGAAAGAAAAGGTTATGCTTGAACCTTTAAAGGTTAGTGTTGTAAAGGTTCTGATTGATTCTTGAAAAGGCTAAGGTTATGTTTGATCCTTGAAAGGTGTATAGGTTTTGCCTGATCATTGAAAGGGCTGAGGTTATGTCTAATCCTTCAAAAGGTGTATAGGTTTTGCTTAATCCTTGAAAAAGCATTGTAAGGGTTGTATTTAAGCCTGTGAAAAGGCATCTTTGTAAAAGTTATACTTGAGCCCTGAAAAAGTATTTGGTATAGTGGATTACAAACTCCTAAATGAGCCAAGGGAGAGGATATAGGCACCTATGGAGAGGGTGGAACCTCTATAAATTCTTTATGTCTTTTCTCTCTTCTCCTTATGCTTGAACTTGTGCAATTTGTTTTGAAACAGTTTTTGAAATTCATTTATAGCACTTTACTCGTCACTGTTCACACTTTTGCTTTTCATTTTGCTTTGAAGAGTTTTGATAATTTGTTTTTAAACTTGTTTATTCTTAAACTCACCCTTTAAATCCTTATCATTCACTTTGATATGTTTGTGTTCTTTACTTTGAAGAGTTTTGACAAATTTGTTTTCAACTTGGTTATTCATTTCTTTTCGGTTGTTTTAAATTTAAAAAAAAATTGAGAAATTGTCTTCAAGCTTAAAAGTTCAATAGTTGAAAAATATTTTTGGAAGTCTAATTCACTGCCTCTTTTGGATATTTCCTCATTATTATTTTGCTAACATGTCTAACATTGGTATCAAAACATTGATCTCAAATTTGTAGGTTTAAAAACCTTGAGTAAAGATCTTTATTAGTTCCAAGATATGGTCATGAACTTCCTTGCGACAATTATTAATGACAAGGCAAAAAAAGCTAAGAAATCAAGTGTACTTACCAAAGATTTTTTATTTGTCAAACTTTAAACTTGGTTGCTTTCTCTCACTTTGTTTTTGATTAAATTGATTTGCTTGGCTTGGTTTTTAAAGTCATTTTCCTTTTTTGACTGAAAATTTAGTTTCTCATTCTTATTTGAATATTGAGTGCATAATTCTTTTTTAAGTTTTATTGAAAAATCTTGATTATGCAAAATTAATTTAAATGTGATAAATGTCATTAATTGTATAATCTTGACGGATGTATCATCTAAAGTCCGAATATGCACTTATGTTTAATCTTGAATTGTCTTGGTTTTCTTCTTTAAGTTTTATTGATTCTGCTTGATTTTGAAAATTGTTTTGATAAAATCTCCTCATGTTTGGTGAAGTTGATTTCATAATTATTCCTTAAGGAAAAATGATTTTTGAGCATAATCTTTAACATAAACGGTTTGATGTTGATGACATGATGGCAATATGAGCATAATTGAGTTTTTGCATTCTAGTACTCTAAGTGAGGAAAATTGAGTTTGAAAAGTTGAATTTTTTATTTCCTTATGTCAAAGACAATTTGGCTTATTAAACAATTTTGATATAAAATTTAGGACTTGCTTGAAAAGTTCAAAATTATTAAATTCGAGCATGATAAGATTGGACCACTTGAATTGGTACTTTTAAGACTAAAATAAACCTTACATGATAAATACTTAACATCCTTGAGCTTATAATGATTGAAGTTTGTTGCATGATGAAAATACGTTTAAATTGTTCTTATTGGATGTGTATTTTTGCTTGCAAGCTTGAATGATCATAGGGGCATTTTTGGCACATAATTGTAAGATATTTGAAAATAATCCTTCATATGTATAAACATGATACATCATGCTTACTGCATATTTTATAAATCATTTAGAGCATAATTGAACAAAATTAAAAGATATTGAGCTCATCATTTTACATAAAGCATATCCAACTCAAATCTTGTATGTTTCAACTACAAAGTTCTGGAAAAAAAAAATTGAATCTTTATAAAATGATTTTCTTGCAAAACCATTTTGATTTCTTTTGATAGAAATTGATTTATTAGTTGTTTACTTTTGATGATATAGCATGCTTGAGCATAGTAAAAGAACAAATTTATAAATGAACTATCCAACTACTTAGTGTTTTAGCACAATGAGCAAAGATTGAAAAATGACAGCTAAAATTTTGAATTCACTTGTTTTTATTGAAGAATCTTAGGCTACACATGTCCAAAATGATATTTTAAACCTACTTAAATTTGATTTTAATCACAAATCATTTTTCGACTGCTTGCACAAGTTTGAAAGAAAATTTTCTACATTTTCAAACTACAAATGTGCAAGTATCGACATCTCATTCAATGATATCTACACCTACACAAACAAGTATCGATACCACTTTCTCTAGTATCAATACTGTTGGGAGATGGGACTACCTTTTCAGATAAATATTCCCTTCCCTTTATGATCAAAGATGCTTGCCTTACAAATCCTCTTTTGTGCAGAGAATGATCTCTTCACTCTTGCTATCTAGCAGCTACTAAAGTCCTCCACTAGGAATTACACGTTTCAAAACCCTCCAGCCTATGATGGTGCCTTAAAAATGAAGAGAAAAAAAAGAGAAAAGAGTTTTTCATTTTTCTAACTTCCAGAACAGCTCACGTTCACTCTTGATTGTATGAAAAAACCAATATGTCTATTCACTATTATAGACATATTAGGGATATAGAGATAGGATATTACTTTTAAATTTAAACAAATTAAATTTAAATGTAATTAGTCCTTATTTAAATTTAAACAAATTAAATTTAAATATAATG
>NW_018397275.1:1873138-1873588 GCF_002168275.2 Theobroma umbraticum
TCTTATTTAAATTTAAACAAATTAAATTTAAATTTATATTCTATCTCAAACTTTTTTTTTGAATTATACAATTGAGAAATATCATAATAATATCAAACATTAATTAATTGAATATAAGTTAATTATTCACAAATAATTAACAAAGTTCCATGCCATGTCGACGCACCACATTTAAATGAAACATCTCCCACTCATACACATTGGCATCAACTTATACCATTCTCAGTTTAATTCATTCTCCATTCATTGACATACAGGGAAAATGGAACATGTGACCAACGAGAAAATAAAGGTACAAGTGAGCAGTGAGATATTAAGTAACCATTTTATTAACATAACACCGCTTTAGTTCTTGTCATTCACCAAATTATTTTAATTATACAAGATTTTGCATCTCTGATCCCTCCTACATGTAAGAGTCATGCAAAATCTCTTTATGTGTCTAAACTC
>NW_018397275.1:1873598-1873766 GCF_002168275.2 Theobroma umbraticum
CTAACAATTAATGTTTTTATAACCGCCTAGGCAATGAGTTATAGACTATGTATGTGAGATGTATAATGACTCTTCCTTGGATACTCATGTGAATCCATTAAAATCTGACTATTTTCCTAGTCATGTTCTACTAGATCACATCATTTTTGACCCTTAGAAATCATGCTA
>NW_018397275.1:1873776-1874150 GCF_002168275.2 Theobroma umbraticum
ACCAAATCTCAACTTCATATCATAGATCCAAGTCCCAACGGGTATAAAATTAGAATTACTTAAGACCTAAGGGCTCATATAGTGATAAAACAAGAATTTATTCAATTACTCCGTTCCATTGGTCGACTAATAGCACATACAATATGAAATGTATTTTATAATGGATCTTCCATTTAAGGTTTGTCATGCCATAACCACCACACCATCTTGGTCCAATCCTTGCAAAAAGGATTAACTTGACTCACCTAAGATTCAAATCTGGCTATCACTAGCTCCATGGAGTGTGGATAGTTTCCATGGTCGACTTTGATGAGCTTCATCTTGACTTTGAGTCATGGTGACATTGCTAAGATCCTTGCTCACAACTCATGTGA
>NW_018397275.1:1874160-1874290 GCF_002168275.2 Theobroma umbraticum
ACAAAATGCTTGGTACCTTGTGATCGGTTAAGTCTTATCTCACACCCTATCGTAGTGTTAGGGCGATTATCCCGAGTGAGAGGAATAATCTATAAAGCCAGGTGACAATAATTACCTTAGATATGTGCCT
>NW_018397275.1:1874300-1874550 GCF_002168275.2 Theobroma umbraticum
ACAACATTTGATCAAATAAGTCAATACAAACTTAATTTATTAATTGTTCAAAAGACAATAGTACATGAATATCAAATGTGTAATAACCATAAACCCCTAATATGCTTTTGGAAATCATTTCTAGCAATAGGTTTAGTGAATGCTGTTAACATATAAATTGTGGAAATGTACTTCAACATAACAAGACCTTGTGCAATGATGTCACAAATGTAGTGATAACGAGTATCAATGTGTTTGGTTTTTCCATGAT
>NW_018397275.1:1874560-1875726 GCF_002168275.2 Theobroma umbraticum
TTTTGTATAAGCTATGGTAGCTATGTTGTCGCACTAAAGTGTAGTAGCTTTACTAAGATGCCTAGTAATTCTCAAGCTTTGCAAGAATCTCCTTAATCAAACCACCTCCTGTACTGCAGCATAGCCTGCTACATACTTTATTTCCATAGTATATAGAGTAATACAAAGTTGCTTCTTGTTATTCTAAGAGATAGCCCCACCTCTATGTATAAAAGTATATCCTGAAGTAGACTTTCAATCATCTTTATCACAGGTGTGATTAACATCACTATATCCAACCAATTTTAGACTTCCACCTTGATAGCATAAAGTCAAATTAATGGTTACTCTTAGATACCATAGTATCCTTTTTACTGTGGCATAGTGGGTAATCCCAAGACTACTTTGGTACCTACTAACCATACCAACCATAAAGCATATGTCCAATTAAGTACACATCATAGCATACATCAAACTTCCAACAACACTTGCATATGGCACATTTACCATTTGTTTCTTTCTTCTTCAGTTTTAGGACATTATTCCATGCTGAGATATAAGCCTTTCTCCATTGGAGTGTCTATAGGTTGGGAGTTTTGCATACAGAATCATTCTAAAACCATTTGAATGTAATTTTCTTGAGACAAACTCAAAAACTCCTTAGAATAATTTCTTGTCATCTTAACCCTGAGGATGTATTCAACTTGTCCCATGTCTTCCATCTCGAAAGTGGAGGACAAGCATTTCTGAGTGGTGACAATTAACTCCATGTTGTTCCTAACTAATAAGTTATCATCCACATATAATGAAAGAATAAATAACTTATTCCCTAATCTCTTTACATATACACAATGATCTTCTTCAATCATCCTAAAGCCTATGGAAATGACAACTTGATGAAAACGAAGAGATCATTGTCGGGATGATTGTTTCAAGCCATAGATAGAAAGTTCCAAGTGACACACCTTGCGTTCCTTTCCCTTGGCTTGAAAACCAATTGGTTGATTCATGTAAATCTCCTTATTAGTTTCTCTATTGAGAAATGCAGTTTTCACATTCATTTGGAACAATTCCATGTAACACCTCGTATCATCGTATAGGAGCCAACACAATCTCATCGACGAGACAGAGGCTTGATGGATGTAAATCTAAGTGCGAAAGAGCAATGATAGGCGAAAGGAATATTT
>NW_018397275.1:1875740-1883721 GCF_002168275.2 Theobroma umbraticum
TTGTACGTGAGAAAATGATAATTAAATAATAATATTTTATCAAGAATGAATTATTGAAATCAACAAAGTGATTCAGTAGTGAATCGGGACAAAGTGAGACATTTTGGGTCCCGACGAGACAAGTTAAAAAATTTAAAATAAAATAATATTAAAATATTAATATTTTATCTGTAGTTGAAAGTGATCGTGAAGAAGAAGTATATAACTAATCTAAGTGGGGGAGAAGAAGTAAGAATGAATTTTGAAGAAAAATGACACAAGCTGGGCTCACATGCCATTATTAAATAGAAGATGAGCAGGTAAGCATATATTTAAATATCATGATGATATTTTGGTGAAGTGTAAAATTTATATTTTATTTGTACACATGTAAGGGAAGAAAGATAGAAAGAAATTGGAGTTTAAAGGAAATGATTGAAGGACCAAATTGCAAGAATGGAAAGTCTAGTGGAACAATGGGTAAATAAGGGAAAAGTTAAAGACTTTTGTGCAATTACCATATTTGAAGCTAAGTGGACATTAACAAACTAAAGTAAGTTAGATTATGTAGACAATACAATGTGCATGTAAAATTCACTATTACATGCAAGCGAAGGCATGCAAAAAGGAGGAAGTTAGTGGGGAAATGTAGGGCCCCCATCATGTGAAGTAAAAAGGTATGATAGGCTTAAACTTGTTTGCATGCAAAATGATTGGTGCATTAAGTGGCCTAATGAGAAAAGGGAGACATAGACACTAGTGTCTTGAATATTTTGAAGATAACTTAATAAAATAACATAAAATAAAATTGGTGCATGGAAGGTGATTAAAGGAATAAGGTGGTGGATGAATTAAATAATAAAGGAAGATTAAATGGGAAAGTTTGGTGAAGATCGAGCTTCTTTTGCTAGTTGCATGCATGATTATAAATTGTAGGTGATTCACTCATATACCTCGGCAGCCATGTGGCTCAATGTAAAAGGCTATTGTCCAGTTACTATCTCGAATAGACTTTTCTTGTTCCTTCACTTTGGTGTAGATTATGAGGAAACTAAGCGATATCTAGCCACTTTCGCCTGTCAATTTTGGTGGCTTGAATGAAGTGTTGTAAGTAAGTCTCCAACATTACATTGACCTTTTCAGTTTGACCATCCATTTGTGGATAAAACTAGTCAAAAAATTGAGTTCCAGTCCCGTCATGTTGAACAACTCGGACCAAAATTTACTTGTGAAGCGTATGTCTTTATCACTTACTATGCTTAATGGAACCCCTTAGTATTTGACAATGTTTGTCATGAGGAGTTTTGTTGCTTCCAGACACTCCTGACTTGTAGCAATAAATGTTGCGTATTTTGAGAAACGGTCCACGATGACCATGATGCTTCCTAATCCATTCACCTTAAGAACTCCCATGATAAACTCCATGCTTAAACTTTTCCATGGTTAATTCAAAATTGGTAGTGGTTGTAGTAATCTTGTGGATTTCCTTTGTTTTGACTTGCTTTGTTGGCAGATAAGACAGGTCTGTACATACATCTCCATATCTTCCTGTAATTACAACCAGTAGTATCCCTTTTTTTACTAGTGTCAGCGTTTGGTGCATTCTTGGATGTCCAGCCCAAGTCAAGTCCTGAAACTTGCTGAATATCTCCCTTCAAAGCTTGCCATAGGATAGCACATAAAGCCTCAGGACCTTGGTGTATAATAGCCCATCTTGAACCCTAAACCTTTACGCCCTTCCTTCATTGGCATAATCCATCAGTCTTTGTCCTACTGTGTCATACAATAGCCCTACTTTGATGTGTGGCATGAGAGCTCCCTGAGCTTCACTCACAACGGCTAATGTGGCTTTTCGATTAAGTGCATCTGCCACTAAGTTAGTCCTTCCTAACCTATACTCAAGTTGACAATCAGATTCTACCAATAAATCTTGCCATCATGCATGTTTTGGACTTAGTTTCTTCTGGTTCTGAAAATAAGATGTGGCTATGTTGTTTGTCATAACCACGAAAAGAGCTTCGAGAAGATAATGTCTCCATGTTCAAAGACAATATACTATGGCAGTCATCTCTTTCTCTTAGACTGTGTACCTGTTCTCCATGTCATTGAGCTTATGACTTTCATAAGCCACAAGATGTCATTCTTGCATTCACATTTTTTCTATAGCAAAGTCTAAAGCGTCTTGTGCACCACATACAATTTGGTGTGGTCTAGTAAGGCTAAGACTGGTTTTGCACACATTGCCTACTTTAGCGCATCGAAAGCTTGTTGACTTCGTGTGCTCCACTTCCAATTGATTCCTTTCGTTAGCATGTCGGTGACTAGTGCGGCGATTACAAAATAACCCCTGACAAATCTCCTGTAATAGTTTGCAAGACGTAGGAATGCTCTTAATTTCATTACCTTTGTGGGTGGCTTCCACTCTAAGATAGCCTTGACTTTATTCAGATCCATTCATTTAGTTCCACCTCCAACGATGTGTCCTAAAAAAGGGATTTCTTGCATACCAAAGGAACACTTTTCCTTTTTGATGTAGAGTTCATGCTCATTTAATTTCTCCATTACAAGTCTAATATGTTGCACATGCTCCTCCAACATTGTTGAGTAGATAACAATATCATATAAGTAAACAACCATAAACTTATTGAGGAATGGTTGAAGTACCTTCGTCATTAAAGTGCAAAACGTTGCTGGTGCAGTTGTTAGACAGAATGGCATGACGAGGAATTTGTACAATCTGTAACATGCCAGACATGCTATTTTTGGTACATCCTCCTTTACGATACGTACCTGGTAATATCCAGATCACAAATCCAGCTTGGTGAACCATTTGGCTACACCAAATTGATTGAACAAATCCATGATGAGCAAGACCAAATACTTGTTCTTGATTGTGAGCTTGCTCAACGCTCAATAGTCGATGCATAAAAGTAGGGTTCCATCGTGTCTTCACTAGAACAAAACTGGGAAGCCATACACTTACTTAGATGGCTAAATGAACCCTTCATTAAGGAGTTTGCCTAGCTGCTTCTTGAGTTCGACCAGCTCAAGTGGTGCCATGTGGTATGATGCACGTGCTAGTGCACGTGTGTCAAGCACTAAATTTATGTGATGGTCGATTTCCCTTTTTAGTGGTAGTCTGTTTGATAGATTGGTGGGCATCACATCCCCAAAAGTTTCCAACATCTCCAATACCTTTATTGGTGCCTTCAAGTGTTCAGTTACCCGGTTCTCCTCTTTGAGAGCGGGGGCAAAAGTTTCATCTTAGAACTTTACCCCTTTGGCTAGTTGCATGCAAAAAGTAGTTTTGACTTAGTCCCACATCCACGTAGAACTGGTACTCCACACTGAATGCTTAAGTCAAGTATAACAATGTAATCGACACAGGATATGAGCAATACATTTATTTGATCTAGGAATCCCATACTTAAGACGCATTCATAATCATCCATAGGGATAAACTTGATAAGCTATTTTCCTTACCAAGCACCTAACTTTACCTCCACCTTTTTACCTCTAAAAGTTAGAACTTGCTTCAAGTTGACCATCTTGAATTAGCCAATTCCTGTGTCAAGTTTGACTTCTAATCGTTTAGCTCGTCATTTGAGAAGAATAAATTTGAGGCTTCAATATTGACTAATGGCTCTATCTTCTTTCTGTCAATCTTAATGTCGTTAAACATCAGACCCTGTCTTTGAGTGAATCTCTTCTGTTAGATTGCACCCAAGATTATTGATCCTACCTTCTTGGCTGTGAGATCATGCTCATCCTCTAAGTGAGCGATGGCCATAAGTTTGGCCTACTGTGGACATTCGCAAACCTAGTGTGATCCTTTACAAAGAAAACACAGCTTTGATGGTTCTTCCTTATCCTTGAATGTAGCCTTTGAGATGATTGGCTTCTTATACTTGCTACTCTTACCCTTAGAATATTGATCCCTATCTCAAGTGCTCTTCCTCTTCTCCTAGGCCCTGATAAGATTAAAGGATTTTTTGTCATACTTTTCAGCTCCACTAAAGGTTCAGTAGCACTCATGGCCTCGATAATGTTTTTTGTATTCTATCTCTAAACTTCAAGTTTGGCCCCCTATTTGAGTCCACCCATTAACAAGAAAAGTAATTCCTTTTCACCAAATTTGTTGATCTACAACAAATGTTTAGAGAATTGTTTGACATACTCGCTGATCTCACAATGTTGTGATAGTCTCCTAAGCTTTCCACAAGCTTCATCGTTTGCATACCTAGGATAAAATTGTTTTCAGAATTCCTTTTGAAATTCCTTCCAAGTCGTGATGCGAGCTCCCTGAGGTTTACATCACATCATTGTCTCCACCACAATAAGGTGATATCGACTAAATACACGGCAGCTCTATAGACCTTTAGGGCATGGTTCGTTATGCCCATAGCCTTGAAGTATTGCTTGACTCCTCAGAGGAAATTGTCAACTTTTTTAGCCTTCTATTTACCTTTGAATTCCTTGGATTGTGGTACCTTCAAGGTGGTACTTGTTCATGCACAAGGCTCGTCACCCTTAGAGATGTGATCTTGTCTTAGTGGTCAACAATCTATTGTCGCATGTCTATAATCAACTCCTCCAATGATGGGTCACAGTGAGTTAATGTTTCAACTACATCGTTTTTGCATTCCTGTAAGTTAGTGTCATTTGTCTCCATGTGCTCCATATTGGCCTTGATCTCCTCGAATTTATCTTGAGTCTCTTCCATGAAAACTTCAATCCTGGTGACTCAGCTTTCTAGTGCAAACATCTTTAGACTTACCTCCCTTAGTGGCAGTTCTTATTTCCCTGCCTCCTTGCTTCATAGTAGATTGTTCGATAGTTGACACCATCTCTCTCTCAATCTTCAAACTGTGTGATACCTAGCTTTAGAAAGTGTTGCTCTGATGCCTATTGTCTCGAGCTTGGAGTTTTACCCAAGTTTTGTACGATGCTGTAGTCTTGTGTTCTTAAGACTAAGCAAGCCTAAACGAGGTTTCTTAATGATTGGCATGGAAACATAAGGTAAATGAATATGAAGAAAGAGATTAAAGAGAATAAATAAGTATTATTGCTCCAGTGAGAGAGAACCAAAGCAGCTAAGATCGAAGCATAAAGTAAATTACTTGATGAAAAGAAAAGTCTACCTAAGGTAGCTATTTATAGCCTCTAGCTTACTTGGGGTGCAAGTAAAATAAAACAAGGAAATATCTAACCTAGGTTTCCTTGGTGTCCAAGTAAAGTAAACGTATAACTAAGGAAATAATATTCCCTAGCTTGGTATGCAAGTATCCAACCCTAACTTCAGCTTAAGGAATGTGGCCCCCACGTAGCTCGTGCAACTCCTCTTAATTGGTTCTGCCT
The DNA here is from genome assembly GCF_002168275.2 of Theobroma umbraticum. NCBI lineage: Eukaryota > Viridiplantae > Streptophyta > Magnoliopsida > Malvales > Malvaceae > Theobroma > Theobroma umbraticum. The sequence continues at coordinate 1,881,078 of NW_018397275.1, forward strand.
TTGGTGTGCTGGCAAGGTTGCGTTGGTCTAGCAGTAGTGTGCCCTAAGTGTGTGTAGCTTGTGTGCAATAGGTGTGCGTGGCCTACCAGTGCACTGGGCGTAGGTTGCTATCGCATCAGGGATGCACTATTGTACAGCTAATAGGTAAGGGCTGATCATGCATCAAATACAAATAAAACGCAGCGAAAATAAATTTAAAATTAAATTACACCTCACCTTCTTAAGATCTCTTTCATTCCAAATTGAGAACAGAATTAAATTAAAAATAAAATATATATGATCATATCAAGTTTATCTAAATAACAAAAGGTTGAAGTATCTTTTGTTTAACCACCAAATCAACCTTGAAAAAGCTCAACCACCTCAGCCCAGTTATTGCAAACCAATGTTGTACAAGGAATCCTTGTGCAGCCTCTAATGATGATCTACACCAATAACTTAGAAAATCCTTCTTTAAGGATTAGGAGTACTATGCCTTGACAATGTGCTAGGAAAGATGAGTTTCATACACTCATAATCCACACAAAAATTTTGGGCCTAAACACACAAAAGAAATCAAGTGAATGAAAAACTATTTTCTTCACACAAGGAACAACAAGATAAAAGAAATTTCTAGTATGCCGTTCTCTTAATTTGTAAGCCGTTCTCTCTTATTTTTGTTTAGTGGTTATAACAAGGTGTTTATACCTTGGATTAATTTTAAACCCTAATTACAAAGCTATTTAGTAATTGCTAATTAATCCAATAATTTGATTAAACAATTTAATTAAATCCTTAAGAAGCCCAGTTAACTTAATTGTTTAATTTAATCAATTAGACCAAACAACTTAATTAAACAATTAAATTAATTAAGCCCAACAATTTAATTAAACAATATTAATCAATCAGGCCTCATGACTTAATTATTTAATTTAAATAATTAGGCCCAATGACTTAATTATTTAATTTAAATAATTAGGTCCAATGACTTAATTAAACAAATTAATTAATTAGGCACAACTTAATTAAACAATTTTAATCAAGTGCTTGAGAAGCTTATAACTTCTAATTTGATTAAGTCTAACTTAATCACCTCTCCCATTTTATTTTCAACATTCATTTTAGGTGTGTGACCCATTAGGCTTCTAACATGTTGACAATGAACTCAACATATAATTCCTAAGTTAAACTTAGAATTATATAAATTTAAACTACTTTAAATTTATCATTAATCAAGTCAACTACCTAGAGTTCATAGACCAAGATTAGGATATAGCAATCCATCGTGGCCACCAAAATGTTAGAAGAGTCAAGATGATTTGGCTTAACCTTTTAGTGAACAGCCTTTCAATGTAATTCATTCCCTTATCATATATCTTGGAGATGATAAGAGCATGGTGCAGTGTCTACTCTTATTAATCTCCATATTCGTTTTTAAAGTTTGATCATTAGTTTTATAAAGGCTTATGAAAGTCCTTTCATAATCTTCAAGTTGCCTTGCCCAAGGACTTCAATAAGCTAATATCAACTAAGAACAGTTAAGATATGTTCCCTACATCACTTAAGGTGATGATTCTTATCTTGACCACTCATTTGCCATCACATGCTTCGTGCTATTCCTAGAAGCATCCTGTTTTGGCATCTTCGGTTGGGCACTAGATTTTGCTAATCCTCGAGCAAAAGAAAATCACAAAAAGAAAACTAAAAATAAAATTCCTTGTGCGGGAGATAGAAGTACCAAATCATGATTTCCAAATTTTTCTTTAGAAATTAACTCAAATTCTAGCTTAAAGTAACATACAGCTAATCCTTAAAGTCATGCATCAATTCAAGTGAAAACTTGTTTCTTGAATGGACTTCCCATGTGTGTGTGAATGCTTTCTTACAAAGAATATCATACAATTCGAATTAGTTTATGCCAAATCTACTCATACATTAGTACTAGGATCCCATAAGTTTGCTTTTCATCTTTCTCTCCACTAATGTAGATTAACACTCATTCGAGGATCAATACGTCTTTATCAAGTGTGTAATGTAAGGCTAGGGTTTAGGTATGAGAAAGGATATATTTAGGTTCAACTTTACCCTAAGCATAGAATTACTTTAGTACCTATAGAGCTTTATTTTCATTTACAAAGTACACCATTTTCAGCAATTTTTTTCCTTTTGTTCAGCACTTCTTCTTTTTCTTTTTTCTTTATATCACAATTTCACACCCCCAAACTTATATCTTTTTTTTATTGTAGGTAGTGGGGTGAATTCTAACAATTTTTTATTTCTTTTTAATTGCAACTCCACCTTTCTACCTTTTTCAATATTTAAGTCAATCTATATTTCCTAAAACAATATACATGCTTAGGAGTGAGGGTTACAAAATTAGAATTTTTTTTAAGGCTAAGGTTATTATCATGTGGTTGAACAAAGAAACGGGAAATTAGGCTCAACCGGATATACTAGGGATAAAAGTTTAACAACATTAGCTTGAAAGGATCAAACGGTTCAAAGATGGCCTAAATCATGTCCTATCCTAAGTGTTATCTAGAATTTTGCCGCGAGAAAGAATTAAACAAATTCTAGAATCCTTGGCTTCACTATACTTTTTATCAACATAAACTTTCTCTAAATCACATGAGAATTCTAAGTAAAAGAGTATAGTGCTCAAATT
>NW_018397275.1:1883731-1886373 GCF_002168275.2 Theobroma umbraticum
ACATTCTAAAATAAAGCTAACACAAGAATATTAGATAAAATTAAATCATAACTATATGCTTCCCAAAAGCTCAGAATTAGAAGATAGTTGAAATATCATCTTAGGATTGGAACAATCATGAGTGAGGTGCACTATCTCAGTTTTTTTTTTTTGAAACACAAATAAAACATGCAAAACATAAATAAAATATGCAAGACGTACCTTAAAATAAAGCTAACTAAACATAACAAAAAAAAAAAACCAACAAATTCTAAAGCACTCCCCCAAACTTGGAATAAATATTGTCCTCAATGTGATAAAAGAAAATTGAAGAAAAAGGACAAGAATACTCCCCTGACTCTGAAGCTGTAGTCTACAAGTCCTCCTCATCGTCACTACCAAAATCATCTTCAGAGTCAGAATTCGTAGGCAACGAAAGAAAAGTGGTTCATATCCATCTCGATGTGTTCGGCATAGGCTTTTAGGCAGCTGGGTGAGGCCTTACCCAGGACGCGACCCTCACAAGTGAGGGCTGCATCGCTCATATTCTAGCACCCGAAGTGTTTCGCTTCAGGCTTGAGCACCGCGGCACTCAAACATTCTGCTTGAATCCCTTTTGTTTTTTTATCAGCGCTGTGGCACTCCTTTTGAGGGTTGCGGTGCTAAAACATTTTGTTTCAACCAATGTTGTTTTTCATTTCAGGGCCACGAAGCTCAATTTGAGCGCTGTGGCTTTGACATTTTTTTTTCAGTTTTTTAACCAATTACCTATAAAAGGAAACATAAAAAAGAATTAGATCACAAGAAATAAATTGTTACTAACAAAACTTAAATAAAAGACGAAAATAAGTAAGGTTAAGGAGCTTGGGTTGCCTCCTGAGAAGCACTTTATTATAGTCACTAGCTTGACTATAGCACCCTGATAACTTTATTATATAGAGTTATTTTGACACATTTTGAGGGCTTAAGTAGCTAGATCTTTGAGATTTTAGGTTCGAATTTTAACGTTTTAGGTGTTTTTTAAGTTTAAGTTTGATTACTTGTTAAGTGACTAATTTAAGTTATTTTAGTTAAATTTTATGTTGTTTTAAATTACTCTAAGAGTAGTTATTGCTAATTTCTCTTATGGCTTTTGTAGGAAATTGATGAAAAAGGCTCATTTAATGAAAATCAGTGCAAGTATGGCGATGACTTCATTCGTATATGTTTTAGTATTTTGACCATATTCCTCTCCAAACAACTCCAAATGAGGTGACTCTTGAACCAATAGAATTCTAAGAAGAAGGGATACAACGTTTATTTTTATCAATTCACCCAGTTCTGATTGGATCACAGTCAAAATATTTGTCAAAGTCGGAGCACTATAGTAGTACTCAAGAACTGAATATGATGTGGTATTTAGAGCATATCTTTCAATTCAAGAGTCCAATTGATGTGATCTTTAATCCATTGGAAATTTAAGAGACAGATGTAAAACTTATATGTTTACTACTTTGCCCAGTTCAGAACATCTTAGGGTGAAACTCACGTTTGAAGTTGATAGACTGCCAAAGCACTGGGAGAACAGGGCTGCAGCGTTGATGAAAGGAAGCAAAGATACAAATTTCTAGAGAGCTCAGCGCTGCAGCTATGTAGAAGTAGCGCCGCAGCGATAGCGCTGCAGCTATGTAGAAGTAGCGCCACAGCGCTAGCACAGCAGCACTGGGCGACTTTTCAAAAATAAAAGAAGTTGACGGGTTTTTTGAAATTAAGTTATCTGGAGTCTATTTAAGAGACCTTTTTCAGAGATTTTGAAAAGGAGGCAGCAAGCAACTATTCTGGAGATTGGAAACCAAGAACAAAGCAAGAAAATAAGAGAATTGGAGGGAGAATCAACATCACAAAGCTCTAACTATTAGTTTTCTCTCTTACTTTTGTGTTTTTCTTATTTTCTTTGACATGGATTCGTGGTTAAATTTCTTTGGATATTGTCTTTATTAGATATTATGAGCTAATTTATTTTTCTAGGATTGCAATTGAGCTCACACATTTAATCTAAATTTTTAATCACTTTCTTGCTTATTTTCAATGGGATTTGAATTGTTTATTCCAATTTGTTCTTAATGCTTTCAATTGCTTGGCCACCAGTTAAATTGATTTAGGAACCTAAACAAACTTGAGAAAGGGAATATAGTGTAGACTAAAATTGAGATAGCATATGATCATATTACTTGATTTGCGTATAGGATAAGGATATACCTATAGGTCATATGTAGCCAGATGAGAGCCTGAACTTAATGAATCTATTTTAATTTCAATTCACATAGGGATATAGTGTTTTTGTTAAAATAGATATTTTTATAAGATAAGTCGGGAGACCCTTATAAATAAATTAGGACTCTAGGTTAGCAATTCAAACCATTGAAAAAAGTTAAGAAAAAAAGGTAAGATTTAGATGAAGTGTGAGAGATATTATAATCCTAGGCTTGTTTGATTTGATATTTATTTGAGTATTTATTATTTTGATTTTTCTTAGTTTAATTTTGCTATAACTTAGTTTGATTTGATATTATTTTGATATTGTTTGGATAAGATTAATTTGTGATAATTTTAGTACTTTGTAAACTTTTAGATCAATTCCCTGTGGGATAGATATTTTACTTGCTAATATACTGTCTATTCGA
>NW_018397275.1:1886383-1888627 GCF_002168275.2 Theobroma umbraticum
TGCGTAGTAGAATTTTAACTGACACACCCCCTTTTTTAGTTCTTCATCCTTAAAATATGGTTTGAGGCTCAGCCACTTAACCATGAATGTGCCCATATCCTCACTATCAATCTCAATTACTCCACAAAGATAAGCATTTACTAATTTGAAAGGACCCTACCATCTTTTTCTGTGTTTCCATGGAAAAAGCTTGAAATATGATTGAGAGAGCATCATTACTTGTTGTCCAATATTGAAAGGACAATTAGATGGTGGTGGAGGATGCTCCTTTGGTTACTGCTTGGATCTCATGGGTGGAAGTGGTGGCTTAAACTCAAAGATTTGTGCTTTTTCACTTGTAGGTGGAGAAATAGGTTCACCTTTGCCTTCATCAATTAACTCCACTCTATAGTAACAATTTGGTGAGCTAGGATGCTTATATGCATTGAAAATATTAAACTTAACTACCTCTTCTCTAATTTTAAAAGTTATCATGCCTTCCCTCACATCAATGATTGTGCTTGCAGTAGCCAAGAATGGTTGTCCCAAGATTAAAAGAATTTCCAGATCCTTTTCCATCTCAAGCACAATGAAGTCCACCAGAATGTTGAGATACCCAACTTTAACCAATACATCCTTAATAATCCCAACAGGGTACCTAATTGTTCTATCTACTACTTGCAAAGAAACTATGGTTGGTTGTATCTCGTTAAGTCTAAGTTTCTGACGAAGGCATGATTGAAACACCTACACCCAAATCATATAAAGCTTTAGTAAACTTAAATCTACCAATAGTACAAGGGATAGAAAAACTCCTTGGATCCTTAAGTTTTGGTGGAAGCTTGTTTTGAATTATTGCTCTACACTCCTCAGTAAGTGCCACTATTTCAAAATATTCCAGTTTCCTTTTCTTGGTTAAGATATCTTTCAAGAATTGAACATAACTTGGCATGTTTTCTAAAGCTTCAGCGAAAGGGATATTTATGAAGAGTTTCTTGAAGACATTAAGAAATTTCTCAAACTGTTTATCAAGCTTTTTCTTTGTCAACCTTTGTGGGAATAGTGGCGGCGGATAATTTGCTTGAGAATTCGCTTGATTTTTAGCTTGCCCATTATCTGTCTTTTCCACTTTAACTTCTTTCTCAACGATTACTTTGTCATCATCTACATGCTCCTTTGAAGATGTAATTGATTTTTCACTCACCCTTTCAACTTCTTATCCACTCTTAAGGGTAATTGCATTACAATGTTTTTTACCTTTGGGATTGACTTATGTATCACTTGGTAAGGCACCTTGGGGTCTACTGTTGATGGAGTTCACAATCTATCCCACTTGGGCCTTAAGATTTCTCAAGAAAGCTCCTTGATTTTGAATTATAGTATTAGTCTTGGATATATATTACTAGAGAAGTTCTTCAAATTAGGACTTCTTTTCAGGAATTTGTGGTCTAGCTTGTTGTTGAAGACTATAAGGCATGACAGGTTTTGGATTAGAAGGCCCTACATTGTTGTTCCATGGAAAGTTGGGGTGGTTAAATTCTACTACAGTGCCAAAAACTTGTCAGGTTAAATTCTACTATGCAAGTATACGTATCGAATAGATAATATATAAGCAAGCAAAGTATCGATCCCATAGAGAATTGATCTAAAATTTTACTAAGTATTAAAATTATAACAATTTAATCTTATCGAAACAGTCAATATTGAATAATTAAATTACTAAATAAAAATACTTAACCAAAATTTAAACTAAGAAAAATCAAAATAATAATAATTTCAGTAAATATCAAATCAAACAAGCCTAGGATTACAATATCCCTCACACTTCATCTAATCTTACCTCTCTTCCTTAACTTATTTGAATGGGTTGAATTGTTCACCCAGAATCCTAAATTATTTATAAGGGTCTCTCAACTCATCTTATAAAAATATCTATTTTAAATAAAATATTGTATCCCTATGTGAGTTCAAATTAAAACAGATTCATTAAGTTCATATTCTAATCTGGCTACATAGGGCATCCTATATAAAGTTATTTTGACACTTTTGAGGGCTTAAATAGTTAGATTTTTGAGATTTTAGGTTCGGATCATAGCTTTTTAGGTGCTTTTTTAGCATAAGTTTGATTACATGTTGAGTAGTTAATTTAAGTTATTTTAGTTAAATTTTATGATATTTTGTTTTAAATTACTTTAACAGTAGTTTTTGCTAATTTCTCTTATTGCTTTGTAGGAAATTTGATGAAAAAGTCTCATTTGATGAAAA
>NW_018397275.1:1888637-1889509 GCF_002168275.2 Theobroma umbraticum
TATGGTGATGGCTTTATTCGTATATATTTTGGTATTTTGACTCTATTTCTCTCTAAAAAACTCCAAAAGAGGTGATTCTTAGACCACTAGAATTATAAGAAAGACTACAATGTTTATGTTTCCCAATTTGCCTAGTTTTGATCGAATCATGGTCAAAATATTTGTCTAAGTCACAGCACTACAGCAGTACTCATGGACTGAACTTGATGCTATCTTTGGAGCACATCTTTCAATATGAAATCCAATTGACATGATTCTTAAGCCATTAGAAAGCTAAGAGACAACGATACAACTTTTATGATTACCACTTTTTCTAGTTTAGAGCAGATCATGGTGAAAATCACATTCGAAGTTGATAGGCTGCCATGACACTAGGAGAACAAGGTTCTAGTGCTGGTAAACGGAAGCTCACTATTCGATTTTCCAAAAAGCTCAATGCTATAGCGCTAGAGAAGTAGCGGTGCAGCACTGGGTGATTTTCTAAAAATAAAAAAAGTTGACAAGATTTTGAAAAATAGGTTATTTGAGACCTATTTAAGGGACCTATTTCAGAGATTTTATGGAGGAGGAAATAAGGAACTATTCTAGAAAAAAAGAGCAAAAAAAAAAAGCAAGAAAGCAAGAGAATTAAAGGGGGAATCAAGATCACAAGGCCCCAACTATTAGTTTTCCCTCTTTAACTTTTGTGTTTTTCTTGTTTTCTTTTACTTGGATTAATAACTAATTTTCTTTGGATGAAGGTTTAATTAGATATTAGGAACTAAACTATTTTTCTAGGATTGCAATTGAACTCACATGTAATCTAAGTTTTTCATTTCTTTCTTGCTTATCTTTAATGGGATTTAAATTGTTTATTCCAATTTGTTCTTAAT
>NW_018397275.1:1889524-1889930 GCF_002168275.2 Theobroma umbraticum
ATCACCAATTAAATTGATTTAGGAACCTAAACAAACTTGGGAGAGGGAGTTTAGTATAGACTAACATTGGGATAGCATATAATCATATTAATTAATTTTCATATAGGATAGAGATATATCTATAGGCCTTTTGTAGCCAGATTAGAGTCTGAATTTAATGAGTTGATTTTAATTTCAACTCACATAGGGATTTGGGTTGTGGTTAAAATAGATATTTTTATAAAATGAGTCAAGAGACCCTTATAAATAATTGAAGACTCTAGGTTAGCAACTTAACCTATTGAAATAAGTTAAGGAAGAGAGTTAAGATTTAGATAAAGTGTGAGAGATATTGTAATCCTAGGCTTGTTTAATTTGATTTTTACCCAATTATCTTGTTGCTTTGATTTTTCTTTTTAGTATAAAT
>NW_018397275.1:1889951-1890566 GCF_002168275.2 Theobroma umbraticum
AATTAATTTAGTTATTTGAATTTGATTGTTTGGATAAGATTAAATTGTTCTAATTTAAGTACTTAGTAAAATTTTAGATCAATTCTCTGTGGGATCAATACTCTGCTTGCTTATATACTATCTATTTGATATGTATACGTATGTGGTAGAATTTCAACTAACAAGTTTTTTTAAAAACTAAGTGCTGAAATTAGAACAATTTAATCTTATCCAAACAATCAAAATTAATTGATAAACTAAAACTAAATAACCAAAATTTAAACCAAAAAGAAAAATCAATGTGATAATAACTTGAGTAAAAATCAAATCAAACAAGCTTAGGCTTATAATATCCCTCACACTTCATCTAAATCTTAACTCTCTTCCTTAGCATATTCAATGGGTTAAATTACTAACCTAAAATCCTTAATTATTTATAAGGGTCTTCCGACTCATCTTATAAAAACATTTACATTAACCAAAACACTATATCCCTACGTTAATTGAAATTAAAATAGACTCATTAAGTTCAAGTTCTAATCTAGCTACATAAGGCCCATAGGTATATCCCAATCCTATACACAAATTAATTAATATGATCATATGATATCCCAATTTTAGTCTATACTAAACTCT
>NW_018397275.1:1890576-1894393 GCF_002168275.2 Theobroma umbraticum
TTTGTTTAGGTTCCTAAATCAATTTAATCGGTGATCAAGCAATTAAAAGCATTAACAAATTGGAATAAACAATTCAAATCCCATTAAAGATGAGCAAGTAAGAGATTAAAAATTTAGATTACAGGTGAGTTCAATTGCAATCCTAGAAAAATTAATTTATTTCATAATATCTTATAAAAACTTCGTCCAAAGCAAATATCCATTAATCCAAGTCTAAGAAAATAAGAAAAATACAAAAGTAGAGAGAGAAAACTAATAGTTAAAGCTTTGTGATCTTAATTCTCCCTCTAATTCTCTTGCTTTCTTGCTTTTTTTTTTAACTCCAAATCTTCAAAATAGTTGCTTGTTGGCTCCCTTTTAAAATATTTGAAAAAGATTGCTTAAATAGGCTCCAAATATGCTAATTTCCAAAATCCTGTCAACTTTTTTTACTTTTGGAAAATCTCCCAGCGCTGCAGCACTAAGCTCCAAAATCCCGTCAACTTTTTTTACTTTTTGAAAATCTCCCAATGCTGCAGCACTACTCCAGCGCTGCAGCACTAAGCTCTCTGGAATACTGCTTGTGTGCTTCCTTTTATCAATGCTGCAGCCTTGTTCTCCCAGTGCTGTGGCGGTCTATCAACTTTTAACGTGAGTTTCACCCTGATGGTGTCTGAACTAGGAAAAGTAAACATAAAATTTTAACCTTATCTCAATTTTCCAATGGATTAAGAATCACATCAATTGGACTTCTGGATTGAAAGATATGCTTCAAAAACCACATCACGTTCAGTCCATGCATATTGCTGCAGTGCTCCGAATTAGACAAATATTTTGACCATAATCCGATTAGAAGTAGACAAATTGGTAAACATAAACATTGTAGCCCTTCTTCTTAGAATTTTAGTGGTCCAAGAATCACCTCATTTGGAGTTTTTTAGAGAGAGATATGATCAAAATACCAAAATATATATGAATGAAGCCATCACCATACTTGCACTGATTTTCATCAAATGAGCTTTTTACAACAAATTTCCTACAAAAGCAATACGAGAAATTAGCATTAACTACTATTAAAGTAATTTAAAACAACATAATATAAAATTTAACTAAAATAACTTAAATTAACCACTTAACAAGTAATTAAACTTAAACTAGAAAAATAGCTAAAATGCTAAAATCTGAACCTAAAATCTCAAAGATCTAACTACTTAAACCCCCAAAATGTGTCAAAAGAAATCTATATAATAGAGTTATAGCAAATGCAAAAGCATCGAGATACCTTTTGAAGGTGTCAATACCTTGTTTCAGTAAAGTGTAAAAAAGATAGAAATAATGCTAGTCTCTTCAGCAAATCATCCCCAACGACTACAAAACTTCTCCAACAATAAAAAAGACCTCTCCAGCACATTTACAAGCTGCGAAGAGTAGAGAAAAAGATCATTTGATCAAGAATCAAGAAAGATGAAGAAAAAGGAGAAAAACCACTTATATTCTTCCATAAAGCTTGTGACCTATCGTTGAGCTTCAAATTTTTTGTGCTTGCACTCATATCTTTTGTAATCATTTTTTAACTCTTTCAAAGTCTTACTGCACGTACTTACTCAACAAAACCAACCTTCTAGAGGTATATGTGCTTTATTGTTATGAGAAAAAAAAGGTTATGCTTGAACTTTTGCATAGGTTATAGTTGAGTCTTGAAAGAGTATTTGGTATAGTGGATTACAAACTCCTCAGTGAGACAAGGGAGAGGAATTAGGCACTTATGGAAAAAGCTGAAGCTCTATAAATTCTTTATGTCTTTTTCTTCTTCTTCTTACACTTGAACTTGTGCATTTTGTTTTGAAATTTTTTTTGAAATTCATTTACAGCTCTTTACTCTTCACTTTTCACACTTGTGCTTTTTATTTTGCTTTGAAAAGTTTTGAGAATTTGTTTTTTAAACCTATTCACTCTTAAACTCACTCTTCAAATCCTCTTGATTCCCTTTGATATGTTTGTGTACTTTACTTTGAAGAGTTTTTGCAAGTTTTTTTCATCTTGGTTATTCATTTCTTTTAGTTTATTCTAAAGTTAAAACAAATTTGAGAAATCATCTTTAAGCTTAAAAATTCAACTGTTGAAAAGAATTTTTGGAAATCCAATTCACCTCCCCTCTTAGATATTTCCTCATTATTATTGAGCTAACCTGTCTAACATCATCCAACATTGTAAAAAATGATGCTAAATGAAACAAAACTAGAAAATTCTCGAAGCTAGAGAAAGTTCTCTATGAGTGGTTTGTTCAATACCAATAACATTGGATTGTGACTGGAGATCTAATCACAGAGAAAGCAAAGGAATTTACAAAAAAATTGTACCTTATAGATACTCCAGAATTCCTTTTTTCTTAATGTTGGCTTGAGCGCTTCAAATCAAGACATGGCATCAAGACATATCGTCATTTTGGAGAAAGTGGATAAGTTAATATATTGCTCATGAAGAGCAATTTGCAATCAATAAGACAAAAACTAGATCAATTTCCCATAAAAAATGTTTTCAATATGGATGAAATAAGATTGTTTTATAGCCTACAACTAGATCATTCTCTTCCAACAAAGCAACTTGAAGGTAAGAAACAATACAAGGAAAGATTTACAATTGTTATTTGCTAAAATAAGTATTTTTTGAGGAAATTCCTTTATGGTTCATTAGCAAAGAATGTGAACTTAAGCAGTATGAACTACAAGTATCATGCCAACAAACGAGCATCGATGACTGGGACTTTATTCCAAGAATATGTTCAATAACTTGATAGAAAAATGGATGGTAGAAAGTTCTCTTTCTTCTTGTTAATTGTCCCACTTATCCAAAAACTATTGAAGGTTTGAAAAATATTGAATTGTTTTTCTTAGCACCCAACATAGCATCAAAGATTCAACCTTGTGATGTGGGGATGACATGAGCTTTCAAGATGCATTTTAGTCATCAATTTTATCAAAATCTTTTAGAGGGTTATGAAATTGAGATCACAAATCTAGAGAAGATAAATATTTTAGATGTAAGAATCTTGCAATCTCGACTTGGACCACAAATGTTCAAGCAAGTATAATTGCAAATTATTTTTGATGTTGTGAAATTACGTCTATGGATAATGTAACGACCTCTTCCCCTCGATCGCTATCGGCATTTGAGACTTGTGAGTGAACCCACCAAATCTCAAACAAGCCTTAATTTGATCTCCATATCATATCACATATTAACACCAATAATCATTTACATCAAATATTCACATTGATTAAAACATAACTATTTGATACAAACATCTAAGTTTAATAACTACATGTACAACCAATCATAGTATTTAAACATTCCCACATAGTCTTATGCTTTAGTAGTTACGTCTTTAAAGACTATCGATTTTTACAACCCGTATTATTATATACACAATGACCCTTAGGCAGCGGAGCAATTTGGAGTGGAAATCTAGAGATGCTGTACCTAGGGTGTAGTCACCCTCGTGATGCTGACAAAGTCCTAAAGCTGATTACTTATTTGCAAAAGAAAGAAGAGTAGGGTGAGTCTCACAGACTCAGTGATCATCGACCCCGTGAGTAAGGTGTAGATGGGAAACAAGCTAAAAGCAGAAGAATTGAAGGTTTAAAAACATAAGAATGTCCATATACCAACAATTTATTCAAAAATGGGAAGTTGTGCCTTATGTGCAATTAAATATGTTCATGCTAATTAACCATTCAAAAACGGATTTAAAGTAATCGACTATCATCTTACATAGCAGCCAATGAATGCTGTCACATAAGTAAAAAGGAGCAGTAGCAAACTATTATTTTTCATCGTG
>NW_018397275.1:1894414-1894921 GCF_002168275.2 Theobroma umbraticum
CCAAAAGAGTTCACTCTCGAGTAGGTACGAAAATAGCAACACATGGACCCACTTTCATGTCACATCATCCGGGAGCTACACTCCACCGGATCCCCACATGCCATGGATATCTCAACGATGTTGGCTGACAACGGAGAAAAATCAAGCGGTCGCAACCGCATATAATCATTTGTGGCCCAGCCACGTAAAATCACAGACCTTGGTCCCAACCATGTCTAACAGCCTGTCGGCTACCCAAAAGTTCTCTAGCTAGAGCTCACTTGTGCATAAGGGTCACAATTAACCGGAGTGACAACCAGCCTACTCTCGAATCACCCGGTTACTTAAAACCATTTAAAAATCAAATCAAGTTTTCAAAAGATTGTTTTAAACCATTTTCAAAATACCGATCGCGATAGCATTGTAAAACCTTTTTTGTATCCCCTTGCTATGTAAATCTTTTTGCATAGGGTTAATGCCTAATCTGCATGGTGAATAAGAAATTATTCATGAATGCACTTCACAAAA
>NW_018397275.1:1895133-1895351 GCF_002168275.2 Theobroma umbraticum
TTTCCACAATTTGCATTGAAAATAAATCATTTCACATTCATAAATACATATGTACATACATAACATTTTATACGATATTTTGAATTGGACACCCCCTACTCACCTTAAAATTTGGGATGCTAATTTGCTACCAATTCAAGTATACAGTTCCTAATTTTTTCTGAATTTTCCCCACTCCAAGGCACCAGTTCTCACACCTAAATTTCCTTTGCTGCCAC
>NW_018397275.1:1895451-1897332 GCF_002168275.2 Theobroma umbraticum
AATATACTATCTATTCGATACGTATACTTGCATAGTAGAATTTTAACTGACACCTATATGTATTTGGGTTAATGGCACAACGATTAAGTGATATTAAATATGTGAGGCCGAAAGGCCTTGATTACTTCTAGACATGATATAGGCATAAATGCCCACATATTCGTGGTTGATTTAAGGATATGCATAAGGTTGTTAAGCCATGATTAAATGGATGGACTATGATGAATACCCATTTAGGGTTAAAAGAATGAGGTTTTATAGCCTTATTATGTTTCGTTTAAAGATGTCTAAGAGATTTGAGGGCATTTATAATTGTAACTAGCTTCTAGATAACTGAAGCTCGTTGAATTTGAAATATGAATTTGATATGGACATATGGAACGTCACAAGCATGGTGGCCTGATTTGTGGATATATGATCCATCTAAAAGATGAACTCCGAACTTTGATTTGATTTGAGGTTGAGTGGAGCCCCATGCCCTGTGATTGTGTGTGCTTGTAAGGATTGTGGTAAGTAAGGACGGTGATATTAGTCCTACTTGTGATTCCCACTTACTGTGTTTTGATGCCACCCATTTGAGAATACTTTAGGTGATGCTGACTGTCAGGAGATTCTCTGATGGATGATTCTGATACTTCACCTGTTGCTTCGACAAATGCATGTTTTGTTCTCTGTTAGCTATTTTGGCACTGTGCGTGATTTGATTTTCTACCAATGGCTTTACCTTGTGCGTGATTTGTTCTCCCTCAATTGGCCACCATGATTTGATTTGATGATGTCCAAGGCAGGACCATTCATTTGATTTCATTTGGCTATGACAACATGCATTGTGTATGGCATGACTTGATTTGAATGTGAAATTATGGTGACTGATTGTGAATGATATTTGTTGAAAAGCTTAAGATAAGCAATATATATGTAAATGAAATTTGAGGTTAGGCTTAATAACTAAAGTGTACTTATGAAGCCTAGTTTAATAATGGCGGCTTTGGAGATAAGCCTTGAATTGATATGGTTTGATGTGAGGACTCAAAACTTGTAAATTGTGGATACGATACACCGTTGAGATGTAATCCGCCAAGGTTTAACATGATGAGTTGTGCATGTGGCATATTACGATGATCCTATCACCTTTTGAATTGGAGATGTTTGAATATGAATTTATTATGGCTACAGAGATCTAGATATATAATTTACATGTGAGATATTATGTTATGACAATATCCCTTCATTGAGTATTAGATGACTCACCCCTCTGTTGTACCATGTGCAAACAAGAGAAACGATTAGGTTATGTGGCAATTGTCATCGATTGGACGAACACATAATTGCCATCTAGTAGGTCTCCCTCCCATTGTGTCACTCCACTAAGTCTTGATGGGCTTTTTGCCTTCTAGCTGGTTAGTTTTTAAAATATGTATAAGGGTTGTTATGGACAAACCCAATTTGATGGCCAATGTATGGTCTTTGAATATTTGTATGGATTGTGAGCCAGGGATAGGGTAATATATCTGAGTTTTATTAAGACTATTTTCTTATTAAATCCCTTGGCTTTTGTTTTGCATGATTTTGGATTCTAAAGCTTGTTGAAGTCTAGTAGGCTTACCTGTTGGGCTCGTGCGCTTGTTATTGACCACGGGGTTGGGTCGTGACAAAGTAACAACTCTAAAGTTGCCATATTTGCTCCTAGGTAGCTCAAATGGTACTCAACATCCATTGTATCACAATACTTCAACTCTTTGATTAGAACATGCAATTGTTGAATAGCCCTATTACCTGATTGTCGATCTAAATTCCTAAAGCCATGCTATCTGTAACACCCCATACCCTCATTTAATGATCGATGAGACTCTATTGAGGATAATAAAGGGTATTTGAGGT
>NW_018397275.1:1897487-1897689 GCF_002168275.2 Theobroma umbraticum
TATAGGACTAATCCAAGTGGGGGAGGGGAAGAAAAGAGGAAAATTGGAAGAAAAACATGACGTTAGAGGGAACCCGTATGCTTTGACAAAATAGAGCACTATCGGATAAGTATATATTTAAATATTATAGTGACACGCGAATGAGGTAAGAACCTCATATTATGTTCATACGCATGTCAAGGAAGGAAGTAGAAGAAAAATT
>NW_018397275.1:1897789-1897913 GCF_002168275.2 Theobroma umbraticum
ATTTTTGAAATCCCGTTAACTTCCCTTATTTTTAGGAAAGTCATGCAGCGCTGTGGCGTTACTTCTCCAACGCTGCAGCGCTGAGCTCTCTGGAATTTTGTATGTCTGCTTCCTTTCATCAACG
>NW_018397275.1:1897942-1900745 GCF_002168275.2 Theobroma umbraticum
TCTATCAACTTCAAACGTGAGTTTCACCCTGATATGTTAGGAAATGGGTAAAGTAGTAAACATAAAAGTTTTATCCTGTCTCTTAACTTTTCAATGGATTAAGAATCACATCAATTGGACTTCTGGATTGAAAGATTTGCTCCAAATACCGCATCATGTTCAGTCTTTACATACTGCTGCAGTGGCCCGACTTTGACAAATATTTTGACCATGATCCAATCAGAACTGGGCAAATTAGTGAACATAAACATTGTATCCCTTCTTCTTATAATTTGATTGGTCTAAGAATCACCTCATTTGGAGTTTTTTAGAAAGAGATATGGTCAAAATACTGAAACATATACGAATGAAGCTATCACCATACTTGCACTGATTTTCATCAAATGAGTCTTTTTCATCAATTTTCTACAAAAGCTATAAGAGAAATTAGCAATAACTACTCTTAAAGTAATTTAAAATAAAATAACCTAAAATTTAACTAAAATAACTTAAATTAATCACTTAACAAGTAATCAAACTTAAACTAAAAAAACACCTAAAATATAAAATTTAAACCTAAAATCTCAAAGATCTAGCTACTTTAGCTCCCAAAATGAGTCAAAATAACTCTATATAATAGAGTTATCAATAGGGCCATATACCAACTTGGCAGCCCATTCATCATAATTTAGCACAGTCCTTAATCCATAATTCATATCGCACTTTGTGTGGGCGTCTTGCCCTTAGTCCCACATACCTTGGGTTCTAACACAATGCCACCTTATGGCTCACCACAAGTCATACAAACATAAATTTCCTATCTTAGATAACAAATTTGCGTAAGCATCCTTATCTATGCACACAAACATATGTGCTCTTTAGCCTAAGCATATATCTCAAGGTAAACATGCATATACACACACACACATATATATATACATATAAATTATCTAGCCTATGCATTCCCATCTAGGCATACACACAACATTTAAGTACCATGGCAACTCAGACATTATGCAAGATGCATCACATGCATTTAATTAAATCTCACTCATAATGACAATTGAAGGCACATACACAGCCAAGTTTCGATGCTTAGCCTCTAACCGTCCTTCAACTTGCCCATGAGTAAAATAGCTTAACTTTCCTTTTAGATACATCAAAACACCAAAATCATAATTAATTCCTAGTATTAGAAAATATCTAGCTTTTTCAAAATAACCCATTTCTTATCAATCCAATATATAAGCTCAAATTCCTCAATAATGAGCTAAATCCTTAGCTTAGATGCTGGATTGCCCAAATCTTATCTCTAAATCCTCAACAAAGTCAAGGGAAAAAGATTTCACAAAATCTGAAATTATATAGATCCTCGGTTATTAATCGATTAAGGTTTCAAAGAAGGTAGAGAAAGAAAGAGAAAAAGAAAAGGTAAGGGTTTGTGCATGGGTTGATGCCTAGACCATTTTTATTATTGCCTTTATCTAGTTATGCATTGATACTGTAACGACCTCTTCCCCTAATCGTTATCGGCATTTGAGACTTACTAGTGAACTCACCAAATCCCGAACAAGCCTTAGTTGAGATTTCGAACAATTTATAGTCGACTTGTAACATTAATGCTATCGTTTACTTAAACCAAATAAACACAATAATTAAAATGTAGCGTTCAGATACCAATAACCAAATTTAATAAGTCCTAAGTAATTTCAATATAATAGGTGGTAATCATTACACAACCTCAAGTTTTAGCAAATACATTTCCAATAGACTATTAATCATTATAAGTCTAACTATTTGACACAACACGACCTCTAGGCAATAGAACGACTCGAAGTGGAAGTCTAAGAGATGCCTTTACCTATGTTGCAGCTAGTCTCGATGTGCTGAGCGATGCACTTGAACCAATTACTTATCTGCAAAAGGAAATAAGGGGGTGAGTCTCACAGACTCAGTGATCATCAACTCCGTGAGTAGGGCATAGATAGGAAACAAGCTAAAGGCAGAAGATTTGAATATTAAAAATATAAGAATATATGTAAACAAATTAACTTAGAAAGGGAGGTTTGTGTCTTATATGTAAAACCAGTAAGTTAATACAAGATAATCGTTTAAATCAGATATCAAACCAATTCATGTAAAGATCTTTGCCATTTAAATCATTTAACAACTGGCATAAAGCAACTTAGTATTGTCGCGTGTGTTCTCATAAAATCCAACATTAACAAAGCTTATATGCAAATTCATAAATCACCTCGAATGCGAGGAATTAAATCCAATGTCATCTTAAAGTAGGGAAGCTGTGGAAAAAAAAAACTGTTATTTCTCACAATGAGAAAAACTACGTACGTTAAAACCCAAAGAGATATCACTCTCGAGTAGGTAATAGAAATAAGAACTCGTGGTGCTTTCATGTAATAACATTTAGGAGCTCCTCTCTTTTGGATCCCCACATGCCATGGCAGTCACAATGATGTTGGCTGACATTGGAGAAATCAGGCGATCGCAAGCACATGTCACTGGTGGCCTAGCCACATACAATCACAGACCATGGCCCTAGCCATGTCTAACAGCCCGTTAGTGACCCAAAGGTTCTCTAGTTAGAGCTCATTTGTGCACAAGGGTCACACTTAAATGAAGTGACAACTAACTTACTCTCGAATCTTCCAATTTAGTAAAACCACTTAAAAAGTCAGATCAGGTTTCCAAAGGTTCATTTCAAATAATTTTCAAAATATTGATATTGGTAGCGTACTAAAACCCCTTTTTATAACACTTTGCAATGTAAAACCTTTTGCATGGGTTTAGATGTCAAATCAGCATG
>NW_018397275.1:1900755-1916856 GCF_002168275.2 Theobroma umbraticum
AATTCATTCATGAATGCACATCATACAATCAATAAGGCACATTTTGACATAAATTGTATGGAAAAGCTTGTTTCCCAGTTTTAAAATTCTTTACGTATATAACTTGTATATATATATATATATGATCAAAGCAAATTTCAAATACTTTGGCATTCACAAATTCCTGGAATATCTACCAGCTCATGCTGTCCACAATTCAAATTTAAAATAAATCGACATGTTTATAAATCGTATAACAATATTTATATGTATATAGTAGGGAAATTTGGAAATCAACACCCCCTACTCACCGCACAATAACGGGACACTACGTTGCTAGGGATTCAAGTATGTATCTAGCTAATAACTACTTACCGGTCTCTCGTTACCTCCTCCGGCATGCCACCATGTCAAACTTTTCTTACTTATTTTCTCCCTAGCAACCATTCAAACTCAATACGTTTAATTATACTCACAAATGACAGCATATCAACCAATAATCCTTAACTAAATACCATAGTTTTTATCACATTACTCACAAATATTTATTACACAATCCATACACTTTAACCAACCACAACTTATGCAACATAATATAGTCACTTTGCATGCTTACCTCTTGGTTTAAGCTTGAATTTCCAGATATGATTCACAACTTCCTCACATCTAAGGTCACCTTTGCTGCCACAAACATAGTCAATCAATATACATCTCCTTTTTCCTTTCTACTTATGATTTCAAGACTGAAACACTTATCCATTACTTGTTTAGCTCCAAAATCACCATGCATTCCAAGATCTACCTACATGCATGCCTCGGGTCCCTTGAATCCTTGTAAATTCTTGCTACCATAAACAAAATCACCATTACAATTGATTTACAAAGCATGCATTTCAAGCAAAAATGAAAATCTCTTTGCCTTCCTTGTCTCAAGTTCACTAAGCCGATCCTTCTTTTCTTTTTTCTTTTTCCTCCTTTCTTCCTTTCTTTCTTTCTTCTGTTCTCTTCTCACTTTGTTATGGGTAAACCCTTTAAGGCAAAAGCCTTGGAAATGACTTTAGTTTCCCCATTTTGTTTACACATGGGTGAATTGCCCAAGGTTACTTGTTTTTTAATATTGTTCAAATCGTGATACATCTTTGTGGCTCTTGGATGTATTATGTAGGCAATAACGTGAGCTTCCTCTAAACTCTCTTCTCTCAAGTTATCTCGATCTGGCACATATGTTTAGGATTCATACTTCAACAATCCATTGTCTCCATATACAAAATTCTGATCTCGCTTTTCGGATCACACGATTTTCATTACAAATCATCTTGATCTTGAGCACTACGAATTCGGTCCAAGATCAGTGGTCGTACTCAAAAATGAGCAATAAGGGCGCTAGGCCCACCAATATCAATCTTGACCCCTATACTGCCTAGGCTTTGCAATCCACACGTTATGCTTCATTGTTCGGCTATTAAATGTGCCAAACTTCCCATAGATTTTCGACTCAAGGCATCAGCTACCACGTTTGCCTTACCAGGGTGATATTGGATGGTACAATCATAATCCTTGAGCAATTCCACCCATCGACATTGCATTAAATTGAGATCCCGTTATTGAAATATATACTTTAAACTCTTGTGATCAATATATATTTTAAAGCTTTCTTCATATAGATAATGATGCCAAATCTTAATGCAAATACTATCGCTGCCATCTCCAAGTCATGGCTAGGATAGTTTTGCTCATGCCTTTAAAGCTGCCATAAGGCATACTTGATAACTCTACCATTGTGCATCAACACACATCCTAATCCAACCCTTGATGCATCACAATACACAACATATCCTCCTAGACCACTTAGTAAACTTAAAATTGGTGCTGAGATCAAACACTCTTTCAGTCTTAAGAAACTATCTTCACATTCACTAGTCCATTCAAACTTCGCTCCCTTTCATGTCAACTTCGTCAATGGTGCTGTGATTTTCAAGAAATCCTATACAAATTTACGATAATACCCATCTAAGTTGAGAAAACTTCGAACCTCAGTAACTGTACTTGGTCTTAGCCAAGTTTGAATCGATGCAACCTTTTATGGATCCACACTAATCCCTTCCTTCGATATCACATGTCAAAAAAAACTAACACTCTTTAACCAAAAAGCGCACTTAGAGAACTTTACATACAGTTCACATTCTCGAAGTGTTTGCAACATTATTCGTAAATGCTGTGCATGTTCTTTAGGTCTCTGAGAATACACTAGGATATAAGCGATATCTTAAGCTGATCCTTCATTTCTTTTTTCTTTTTCCTCCTTTCTTCCTTTCTTTCTTTCTCCTTTTCTCTTCTTAATTTGTTATGGGCGGACCCCTCAAGGCAAAAGCCTTGGAAATGACTTTTGGTTTCCCCATTTTGTTCACAGATGGGCAGATTGCCCCAGGTTCTTGTTTTTTAATATTGTTTTCTTTCCTTTTTCTCTTTATTTTCTTTCATGGGCAGATTTCCCAAAACTTGATGACTTTTGACATGTTTCTTTTCTCTTTTATTTGGTTAAAATCACAATACAAAGGCATTTTGAAACCTTCCACTCGTCACTTTCATTTACCATTCTTTTTCTTTTCATTTCTTTATTCCATGCCCTATATTCACCTTTTAACCTGCTAATTCATCCCCGTTAAAAATATTATTATTTAATTATTATTTTCTCACGTATGAAATATTTTATTACAAAATATTTCTTTCACCTATTACTATTCTTAGCACTTAGATTTTCATCAACTGACCCTTTGTCTTATCGATTAGGTCTTATTGACTCCTATTCGAGAATACAAGGTGTTACAGATCCATTTGGCAATGTATCGATTAATTTAACGATGTATCAATACATTCTTAATGAATTTCCTTAAATCTATCAATACATGAAGCCATGTATTGATGCATTCTATTCAAATTGCTCTCTACCTAAAATGTATCGATACATTTGGAAATCTATTGATACTTTTCGCATAAAATGTCCCCTGCTTCAAATCTATCAATACATTTGGACAATGTATTAATATATGTTCATCCTACCAAGAATGTATCGATACATTTGCTAATTTATCGGTAAATCTTGCCCAGATTACACCTTCTCTACACTCTAACTTCCAAAAATCTAAACTTTAACTCTTCAAAATCATTTCCTGTTTAAGTCATACTTCAACATGACTATCTTGACTCATAATCCTCATTCATATTCTCAAACACATAATCAAATCTCAATCTAACCTTCAAAATTCAAGATTTATCACCCATGCCTTAAAATTTTGGCTAAGTCTCATGGTTTTATGTACTAAGTGCCACAACTATCTTTCTCACCTCAATTCATCAAGAATGCTCCATATCAAAGCATGGACCTATCACATAGATCCAAATCCTCATTATGCTTTATGTCACATAGTATACAAATGAAAACTTAGCTTAATTTACATTAAATATCATTCTTATCATAGTGCCAAGCAATGCACTATACCATTCATGTGCCAAACATATGCACAACATTATCTTGAGCCTTCACGCTTTCACATATCATAGTCATTGCTTTATGGACATAGGCATACTTTTTAACTCTTAAACAGATACACCAAAATTTCAATTTCGCTCATCAATTGGCTTGGCTCAAATTACATAGTTCATACCAAAAATCAAGGGTGTTACATTCTCCCCTTCTAATAAAAATTTGTCCTTGAATTTTAATCTGACCAACTAAGGTCACACATTAACCATATCAATTTCATTACACATCCTCAAAAATTCAATCCTAACTTTAATACTCCTTTGAGTGGTAATCTCCTCACAAGTGTTAGAATCCTTGCTAATTCATCACAAATAAGGGACATTTAATAATTAACTCTAATTTATCTCAAAGTCATTTCAGTTCCATTTTTCAAAGCTTTGTACACTCATCATATTGTGGCAACTCAGTATTCTTTATCAAAAACTGTTTGCAAATTAACCTCATAGTTTCATGTGGTAGGCATATCCAACTTTAGCCAATATAGAACATTAATCTCCATCCTCAAAATATTGCACATCAAAATACCATATTGGTCCATGGACCTTTAACTTAAGATCATTTATCTAGACAAATTTTTTGTCAGATCCAAATATTCATCTCCAAGAGATTCTAGAATCTAGCACATCGGTCTGTAACACATTTTTGAGCATCACCTCTTGAGCTTGTACCGACCGTCAACCTAAGGATGTCATACCATCTTTTAATACCTCTATTTGGTAGATAAGGTACCTCTTACAGCTTTTCCAAAATTAATTAATAATTGATGTCCAATTTTTAAGTTTGAACATATCAAGTCGAGTCGCAATCAAATCATCGAAGTAGTTGACCAACCTCCAAGTAATTCACATGTCTCATCAACTAGTATGGGCATTGGTCATTTCTCCACTATTTCTATTAACTTAGGTCTAATTATGCCTTGCCTTTAAACATCGCATGTTTCAAAGGCCATTATTGCTCATCAAATTCATATTAGGGACTTAACACATGATCAGTGTTTTTTAAGGACAAAATGTCATCCATAAGCACAACTAAAAACTTATTTAGTTGTCTCTTCTGACTTACAAGTCATAACTCCAATTGCAATGGATCACAATTCTATATTTGCCTTATTTTTATCCGGCAATCCTTCACCTTCATGTACCTTACATCCATAGGCACATTAAGATTAGAACATCGTCGGGTTTACATAATAATAAGTGATAACTGCCTCAAAGCCACATTCTTGTGTATTCTTATCCTCACAATGAATCCATATACTGCACAACATGTTAGTCCAGTGCTCCAACATTCGTGCATATCCATTAGCTCTTTGAGCTTTAACATTTTCCGCCTTAAGAGGAACTTCTCAAACTACCTCACCAAGAGCATTCACAAAATGGACACAAGTCCATAATGTGTGGTCCATTGCCTAAAGTAATAACCATACAATTCTAAGGTTCCACCCTTAGCCACCTATCACAACTGTCATCATAGGTATATGCTTATATACTACCCAACTAATCATGAGCCACTTATGGCCATCCAAATTCATCTTCCTGATTGGTCTCAATATTATCTTATCATTTATATCTTTCACCTTGGTAATCAACCTCGTTATCTAGGCTTATATTTAAGATCTTCATGAGGTTCATGGATCAAGCAAATCTTAAGAAACTTACTCAAATAGTATTGCCCATCAAACACATACAAAAATGTAATCCTCACTAGATAGTATCAAATATTTGTTTCATAAAAACAAATATGTCCAATGATGAAACCATAGGCACCATATCAAAGTCATCATCCAATGTGGAAGCCACTAATAGAATATCAGTGTTACAAGACCAGATTCTTTACTCTACCAAATTTGCATATTACACGCCATTGTCTTCCCACAAAGCCAACACTTAATTTGTTGTGGTGGGGTTTAAGCTTTTGGTATAAGGTTACACTTGTAGCCGTAACTGCCAATACTTTACTCGAGATATGCTCATTTAAACCATAATCATGAAACTAGGGGATATGAAACATACTTCAAATTCAAGCCATACCTTATCAAATTAAAAGTCAGTCTTAAGCATGTCGATTGTGATCCATGTAGCATCAGTTATGTGTCAAATTGTTCACTCTTTAAAGTGTGAAAAACTATCAAAGTCACTTTTCTTTTGGCTCATACTCTCATCAAAATCCCTTATGGATTTAAATCATTTGGAAACCCAAATCATGCTTAATAGCAATCTAACTCATTTATCCTAGTAGTTAATATCATTAAATTCACATAGATGTTTTGGTCTTTCATCCATATCATACTAGACTTATATACATATTACACCAATCAACACAAATCCATCTATGGGATATTTTCTTCCATGTCATACACACATGAATTAATTACATTTAAAACTCCACAAATACACTCACAAATTCAATAAGCTTCCGATAATCCATTCATGTAATCCACTATTTACAAAACTAGCTTTCCCTTACAAGTACATACTCCAAAACCTCAACTCAGATTTGTTTTCTCCACATAAATATGGTACTCTAAAATCATCTTTTAGGCATATTTTAATGCTAAATAATCACACACCAAGTTCAAATATAAGACTCCCAGATAGAATTACTCGGGAATTAGAATTTCCAAATCATTTGCCTTTGAGCAATCACATTCACAATTAGTCTTGTCAATTCATAAGCTTCATGCCAACTTGGTGAAACTTAAGCTCATGCTAAAAGCAAACTCATTCACTAGCCTTGTCAAGTTATGATTGTATATCATCTCTGACAAACATCGAGGCTTACACTTTGGCTAATTCATGTACCTATAGCTTTAAACCATGTCATGTCAAATCAAATCTTAAGAATTCTCAACCATTAGCTAAAGCCAACACCAATTTCAATTGCGCTGTTATACCCATATTCAACATATATGTGCATATAAAATTCCTAAGAACTCACTATCATTCATGTGCATACATAGTAGTCCCATACACCTTCACCATGCAAGAGCATCAATTAATGCTTACTTAAATGAAGGAGCTAGGTTGATCATCCATAATCCTAAATGTAGAACGACCAAGCATTAACACTGTGCACTTACCTTAGTGCATATCCAACCATACAAATTGCTACCAAAGGCTTCGAACCATTTCCTTTAGCATGTCTTCCAATTCTAATGGACCTAATAATCTCACCACATCCATCACGACCAAAAGTTGTACGAGCACATTTTTGTTAACGTCTCTTTAGGCGGACTTTACCTTAAACTCCTCTTAACGATGGCTCATCCCTCAAAGTGGCATCCTCACCCAAACTAGAGCAACACCAATCGAATTAAAAGGTAGGCTAGCTTAATAAAACCTTTAGAGTTCATGTAGCCTCACGCTTATAGTTCATGTTGTAGTTATAAACCATGAACAAGACTCCACACTAATCTCGATGCTCCACTAACACACATAGGATGACCTAAGACTTTATAACCTAGGCACTTTGATACAAACTTTGTCACAACTCGACCCAAGGGTCTGTGATAGGCGCATGAGCCCAACAAGTAAGCCTGCTAGACCCGAGCTAGCCTTAGAATCCAAAATCATGCAACAAATGCCAAAGGATTTAATAAGTAAATAGTCCTAATAAAATTTTGAAATATTACATTATCCCTTGCTCACAATCCATACAAGTATCTAGGGAACATACATTGTCCATCACATTGGGTTCGTACATAATAACCCTTATACATTTCAAACGGCACATCGTGCTTTACAAACTAACCAACTAAAAGGTGGAAAGCCCATAAAGACTGAACAAAGTGACACAATGGGAAGGAGACCTACTAGATGCCAATTATGTGCTCGGCCAATCGACGACACTTGCCATATAACCCTATAACTTCTCTTATTTACACATGGTATAATAGATGGCTAAGTCATCTAATTCTCAATAACGGGATATTGTCATAACATAATATTTCACCCATAAATTATATGTCTAGGCCTTTCTAGCCATAATACATTCATATTCAAACATCTCCAATTCAAAAGGTGTGAGGATCATGTTAATATCAGACATGCAAAACTCATCATATTAAACCTTATGAAATTACATCTTAACAGAGTATTGTATCCATAATTTAAAAGTTTCATGTCCTCACATCAAATCATATCAATTCAAGGCATATCTTTAAAGCCATTATTGGGTTTCATTGGCACACCTTAATTGTCGAGCCAAACCTCAAATTTGATTTACATATATATTGCTTATCTCAAGCTTTTTAACAAATATCATTCATAGTCAGTCACCATAAATTCAGATTTAAATCAAGTCATGCCAGACCCAATGCATATCATCACAAGCAAACAAAATCAAATGAGTGGTCTTGCCCTAGTTATCATCAAATCAAGCACAGTGGCCAGTCGATGAAGAACAAATCACGATTAGGGCAAAGTTGTTGGTAGAAAATCAAATCACGCATAGCGCCAAAGCAGTTGATGGAGAACAAATCATACCGCATCAAAGCAACGGGTAGAGAATTAGAATCATCAACTAGAGTAATCTCCTGATGGTCAACATTGCCCAAAGTAGTCTCAAATGGATGGCATCAAGGCATTATAGGCTAGACTACTACCACCGTCCTTACTTACCACTATCCTTGTAAACACACATATAGTCATAAGACGTCGGGCTCCCCTTAACCTTAAATTAAATCAATGTCTAAAATTCATCCTCCAGACGGAACGCATATCCACAAATTAGGCCATCATGCTTATGACATTCCATTGTCCATATCAAATACATATTTCAAATTCAACGAGCTTTAGTCAGCTGTAAGCTCGGTACAATTCTAAATGCCTTCAAATTTCGAAGGCATTATCAAATGAAACATAATATGGCTATAGGACCCTACATGCGTATTCATCATATTCCATCCAATTAATCATAGCTTAATAGCCTTATGCATATCCTTAAATCAACCATGAATACGTGGGCATTTATGCCTATATCATGTGCATAATTAAGCATGGCACTTTGGCCTCACATATTTAGTATCACTCAATCATTGTGCCATTAACCCAAATACATATCAGGCCATATACTTGCTCGGCAGTCCATTCATGATAATTCATCATAGTCCTAAATTCATAATTCAAATCACCCCCTATGTAAGCCTCATGCTCTAAATGCCACATACCTTGGGTTCTAACACAATGCCCTTTTATGGCTCACCAAAAATCACACAAACACAAATTTCCTATCTCAAAACTAATTAGCCTAGGCACCTTCATCTAGGCTCACAATCATATTTGTTCTATAGCCTAAGCACACACCTCTAGGCAAACATACACACATACATACATACATATATATATACATACATACAAATTCTCTAGCCTACGCATTCTCATCTAGGCATACACACAACATTTAAGTACCATGGCAATGCATACATTATGTGAGATGCATTTAATGCATTTAATAAAATCCCACTCACAGTGAGAATCGAAAGTGCATCCATAGCCAAGCTCTAATTCATAGCCTCCAACCGTCCTTCAGCTCACCCACAAGTAAAATAGCTTAACTTTCCTATTAGATACATCAAAACACTAAAATCATTATTAATTCCTATCATTAGAAAATATCTAGCTTTTTCAAAATAACCCACTGCTTAGCAATCCATTATATAAGCTCAAATTCTTCAATAATGAGCTAAATCCTTACCTTAGATGCTGGATTGCCCAAATCATAGCTCTAAATCCTCAAGAAACTCAAAGAAAAGGATTTGTCTAAATCTAAAATTATTTAGATCCAAGGTTATTAATAGATCAAATCAAAAATAAATCGATAAAAATGCATAATCTTACCGCTAGATCATTTTCCAAGCTTAAAGCTAGCCCAAATGGGCTCTAAATGGCATTTGGGGGCTTAGGGTTTTAGAAAAGGTAAAGAGAGAAAGAGAAAAAATGGCATTTGGGGGCTCTAAATGGCATAAGGGTGAGGGTTTGTGCATGAGTTGATATCTAAACCCTTTTTGATTTTGCCTTTGCCTAGTAATGTATCAATACATTTTTAATGAATTTCCCTCAAATCCCTCAATAGATGAAGCCATGTATCGATACATTCTATCTAGATTGCTTTTTGCCCAAAATGTATTGATAGATTTAGGAATCTATCAATACTTTTGCCATAGAATGTCCCCTGTTTCAAATCTATAGATACATTTGGACAATGTATCAATAGATGTTCATCTTACCAAGAATGTATTGATTCATTTGCTAATGTATCGATACATCTTGCTCAGATTACACCTTTTTTGCACTCTAACTTGCAAAAATCCAAACTTTAACACCCCAAAATCATTTCCTATTGAAGTCATACTTCAAAATGACTATCTTAACTTATAATCCTTATTTAGAAACTCAAACAGAAAATCAAATCTTAATCTAAACTTCAAAATTCAAGATGTACCATCCATTCCTCAAAATTTTGGCTATGTCTCAAGGTTTTGTGTACTAAGTGCCATAATTATCTTTCTTACCTCAATTCAATAAGATTGTTTGATATCCAAGCATGTACTCATGACACAAATCCAAAACCTCATTATGCTCTATGTCATATTGCATACAAATCGCCTTTCAAAAAAAAAATATTGTATACAAATCCAAACTTAGCATAATTCACATTGAATATCATATTGATCAAAGTGCCAAACAATGCACTATACTATCCATGTGCCAAACATATGCACAACATTATTTTGAGCCTTCATGTGCTCAAATATCATATTCATTACTTTATGGGCATAGGCATACTCTTAAACTCTTAAACATATAAACCAAATTTCAATTTTCCTCATCAATTGGCTTGGTTCACATTATATAGTTCATATAAAAAATAAAGGGTGTTACAATTTAGTGATGAGCAAATTATTGAGAACATCATGGGAAATGATAAAGTAAATGAAATTGAAAGCAATAGTTTTGTACTAGAGCTTGTGTGAAATCCCATCTTAAGTAAGTGGATAAGTTATAAAATCCTTAGGTAAGTATATAGATGTCTTGTTTTGAATATCAAACTTAGCTTTAACCTTCAAAAGAATTTATTGACCCTTTAGGTTGTCGTCACTTTGAAGCAGAAAATTTTCTATGTTTGGAAATGATCAAAATATGTGAATTTTATAGAGCAATCTTTTGGACATAAAAAATGGCGGTCATGACTTCTTTGATTTCTGGATGACCAAAAATGATTTTGTCATAATTTTGGGAGTACATTTGTGATGGCAAACAGGAGTTGTAAATTTAGTTTCAGTCAAACTTTTTTAATTTTGTTGTTGAAACCAAAATTTAGCTTTTGATTCTTTTGGATTTTGATTTTTTTATATTTTTATTGAATTCAATTGAGGGGTTGTTTGCTTATTTACATTAATTTTCTTAAGTAAATGGAAAATAAAATGTAAAGAGGACATTTACCTAAATGGTATTTAATGTAAATAAACTGGGTAGGTTTTATAGGCAATCTATCTCAGAAATTGCATTCTGTCTCAAATGTATCAATACATATTCATAATGTATCAGTACATTTAGCACAAGAAAGGTTTTTGATGAACATGTATCAATACATTTTTTCCAAAACCAAATATATCAGTACATGGGCCAATGTATCAATAGATATCATTGATTTTAGAAAAATAAAAAGGGTAAAAATATATTTTCACAGCCTAGCTTATAAATATACCACATTTTTTGAGGGTTAGTAACCCTCAGCCTCATTTTGAAGGTAAAACCTTAAGTCTTAAGCTTTTTTAACCCATTTTTTTTCTCAAAGTCACCATTTTTGAAAGATTTGAGCTTGGTTTTGGGTTTTAAATAAAAAATGAGATTTTTCCCAATCTTGAATCTTTAAACCTTAGATTTTTATTTTGAAAATATGGTTCTATTAGTTCAGAGTTATTGTTGTCTTCGAACTAGAGGATTTGGGTGGATTTTCTCACTTGCTGTAACTCACCTAAGGTAAGGATATTGTTTTTATGGGTTTGTACAAATGGGTATTTTGATGAGTAATCGATTTAGTCTAGAGGATTAGTTTAGGCAAACCCAAATAGATCGAAGTAGCATTGAATGATTATTATGCATTTACTAGACTAAGTATTGATGAAAAATATTTATTTGGGTAGTTAGGAATCGTTGAAACTTCAAAAATTTCATTGGAGTAGACTTTCACATAGTTGGTAGAAATCAACTTTCAAGGTAAGTGGGTACACTGCTTTCGAAACTATTTGATTATGTATAGTTGAAAGCATGATTGCATGATTTAATGGATTTGTTATCAGCAGTGTTGCCATAAATATTTGACGAAGGAAAAATATGTTTATGGATGAGAAAATGTTTAGAAGTTGTTTTCAAAACTATTATGTATAATAAAATTTCCATGATTTTGTTGTAAATTGGATTCAATAGGTCTTCAGTTCTCATGATTTTGCTGTAAACTGGATTGAGTATGTCTCCACTTCCCATGATTTTTTGGTAAAGTGGATTTAGTAGGTCTTTACTTCCTATGATTGTTATAAAGTGGATTGAGTAGGTCTCCACATCCTATGATTTTGTATATTGGCTATAATCCCAGTGTGAGGGTAAGAATACCATAAGGTTAAGTTGGGTAGATCATTGATAGCTTTTTTGCTAGCAGTTAGTGTCATGAAGATGTGATATGTTCATTTCTAATCGTTATAGGTCTAGCAGCCTTTCGATGCCTAGCAAGTCAAGTCATGTTCCATTAACGAGTCAGTCTATGTTATGTTTATGTTTATAGACTGTGAACATGTTTTATGGATTATGAATATGTTACCATAATGTAGCCAAATGTTTGGGCATATTACATTATGAATATTATGTTAAATGTGTAAAGTGGCTCAAGAGTCCATATGGACACCCGAGGGTACTGAGACATGTAAATATTATGGTGCACTAGAATTGCAGCACTCTAATGATATACGAAATGTTGCACTTATACTAATATGTTGAGAAGTTCCATATATCTGAAATGTTACATGTGATGGTATGCAAGAGTTGATATTGAATGCCTATGGATGTTGTATGCTTTTGCATTGATGAATGTTTAATGATGAATGTCATAGAGGCTTGCTTTGGCCTAGTGGACTATGCCGGCTTGGGTTCATGCAACGATCACAATCCTTTTAGGAAATGGGATGTGACAACTTGTCTCTCACTAAGATGCACTTAAAGCAACAATCATATTTCATAATTGTCTCTTACAACATGAGACCACTACACCAGAGCTTCTTAATGTACTAAGAAAAGTTAGAGATGAGGTCTAAAGGGACATTAATTTCAAGGAAAACATAAATAACATTGGAGTCATATTGTACAAATGCCTTCTAATTGAGTCTTGTATATATATAATTTTGGAGTATAAGGAGATTATCAATTTATATATCAAGTGGGACCTATGCGTTTGTTAAATGTATTATCTTATAAATTTAGTGAATCATTAATTTACCACGTTAGTCCCAAGTCGAACCCAGTAAAAAATATTATTTAATCGAGGTTATTAATTTATCGAGTATTATTATATAAAGGTTTTACTGTATATACCTCATTAGTCTTCTTATAAAAGATATAATTCAAAATACGAGATTTATCTTTTCCTAACATAAGATCAAAGCACTCTTATACAATTGTCCGAACTTATAAGGGGCATTTGGTATGAGAGGAGTGAGTAACATTTCTTGTAATATTTAATAAGGCATTGGTAGATTGCTTTATGATAATTTTCTTCATTTAATTGAGTTCTTCAATTGCATTGCAGCGCTCCAAACATGAAATGTTTTTGTAGCCATCAAAGAACTCAAGAATTGGGTTGTTATTTTTATGTAAACATTAGAGGACAAATGTTAAAATGGAATAGTTGTAATCTAAGTTAATAAAGGAAGTAAGAGAATGGCCATGACCACAAACGATGAGTGTGAAACCTCATATTTTTCTATACACATAGAATAACATAATAGTGGTGATGTAGACCAGAGGCAACTTGGTCCTTTATACTTAGTGAGCTCTTACCATTTACTTCACATGGACTTGATATTTAAAATGACCAAAAAAAAATGTTATATGATAATAATAAAATAACTTTCCTGTGGTCTTAGAAGACATGTGGCCATGTCATGAGACAATCAATGCTTTAGTTTGACCAAACCTTTTAGTTTAATTCTTATAAACAAAAGATTGTTTTTCCTTTCTTCAATTTAATGTGACATTTTATCCTCAATAGTATAAAATATATTTTGAATACTAAGGAAAGAAAAAAAATGTACATGTGATTAATGATGCAATTGAAAATGCAAATTTATTAAGGTAAATTGCAAATTTACAAAAAAAATGGGAACGAAAACTTTGACTTTTCAAAAACATAAAAAGCTTAGCTTCCTTAAAAAGTTTATGTTTTTCCTTTTCTTTCTTTTTGATTGGCTATTCACTTCAAAGGTACCTCCTTTTTTCTTTTTTTTTCTTCAAACCTGAGCCACGCTTTTTCCTTGAAAGGGAACCGCTTTTCTTCCATTTCTTTCCATTATCTCAACATTTTTTTTCTTACTTCGTCTTGCTAACAAAAGAAGAACCAGCTTACTCCATTCCTATTCCATGAGTAGACAGATCCTTAAAAAGAGAAAAAGCTTCACTTATTTCTTATTTTTCGTCCCATTATATGGTAACTTCAAATTGCTAAAGTCTTGAGCTTTGATCCTTTACTTTCAAGCTAGTAAAGATGAGATTTCAACTGAACAAAAATTCAAATTTCATGGTTTTAATTTTCAAAAAATATTATCTAATTTTTAAATTATTCTCTCTTGAAAATTTTAGGAAATTTGTTGATTCTCGGCCTCCAAGTCCACCAAGGTAAGGGAACTTTGATTTGGAATTGTTAGTTGAATGGTTTTATGGTTTAGACTACATTTCTAGGTTGGATTTTGGTTGGAATGCAATGTAGTTAGAATTAACTTATGGATTTAATTAATTTCAAATCTTAAGAATTTAAGTGAGATAGATGTTTTAGTGCGGAAAATTTAAGTGTTGGTCAAACTTCTAGATTCCATTATTATTGAGCACTTGGTTGGTTGCAATTAATTTTCAAGATAATGGGTTTGTGATACAAGGAGAGAATGGAAAGCGAGGTTGGGCTCAAGGAGGAAATTTATTAGAAGAGGTTGCATTGTTTGATGAATTTAGAAGTTAGGAAGTTATAAAAGTATAACTATGTTTGTTTAATTTCTCTAGACGCCATTGAATCTCCAAGGACAAATAGCTAAAGAAGCTTTGGTAGCGATGTTAATTTTATAGAGCTAGCATCAAAAGGTGAATGAACTTGCATATAAAAATGTTTTGGAAAAAAAATGCATGTGTTTGAATGAAATACTTGAAAAATATTTGAAGCTTTTAGAAAATAAGCATGGGAACAACCCTTTGAGGAATGACATCAATACGTTGCAAAATGTGTAATATGATGAACCATGTGTATGAATTATTATATTGAATTGTTATGTGAATTATGGTGTGTGATATGTTAAGAATCTTGGATGTTGTAACCAATGCTATGATAGTTTATATTATTCTCCTTGGAAATTGGATTGTGTAACCATGTATATGTCCTAAAATAATGAACTATGTGGAAAGTATTAATAAGAAAAGATTTTTGTTTACATGCTGTTATGTATGCTATGGCTTAAGAGGTATGGTCAAATGACATCTATAACCATGTATATGCAATGTGGGAGTGCACATGACGATAATGGTGGTGTACGATGCAAGAGAGCTCATGGCATTTATAAGCATGCGTGTGCAATATGGGAGTGCACATGACAGAAATGGTGGTGCATAATATAGAATAGCTCATGACATGATAACCGTGTGCGGTGTGGGAGTGCACATGGCGATAATAGCAACGTGCAGCATGGGAGTGCACATGGCGATAATAGCAGTGTACAATATGGGAGTGCACATGACTTGTGTTAAGGTCGATGGTTGTATGTGTCGGATCATATTGGTTATGGAGGTTGGCTTGTAGAGTGTCATCCTAGATAAAGGATGGATTGACCATTCTTGGGCATGAGCTAGATTTCCTTGATGCATGTTTGAAATATATATATATTTATATGAAAGTGTACATATACTATAGAGTAGAGATGTTTGGGAAATGTAATGTGATTGCATTGAATGTGACAGGTTGAAAGCTCTTAAATGTTTTTGAAATGTTTTGATTGAAAGCATAACATTGGATCTGGTTTTAAAAATACAAATTGTTTCGAACAAAAGTGCATTGTTTTAAATAAAATCTTTCATATCGTTTGCTTGTTCCCTGCCTATGTTCACAATTGGGTTTATACTCATTCTTTTCAACTTTGTGATTTTTGGTTTTCAGATCTGAAGGTAGTTGGATCCTAGTTTGAAAAGTCTACTCAAACTTATCTTTTGTTAGGTTTACCATGGCATTCAGTAGCAGTACCCACACCTAAATTCACTCCATTGAAAGTTAAGTTAAGGGTCTTTTGCATGTGTACATTGATACTGTGATGTTAATTGTGAGATCATTTTGTA
>NW_018397275.1:1916866-1919606 GCF_002168275.2 Theobroma umbraticum
GTCTAGTTTCATTAATGATGTCACCACTAGTTGGCAAATGATAACACTATTTTGAGGATGATATATACTTAAGCCATGGTATATTATTGAGGACATTGTGATTGAAATTATAAATGATGGCTCTTAAAGAATGATGTATAATAGATGGATTGATTAAGACGTTTATACAAAAAGGCTTGCTTTCACTTAGTGGGCTATGCCTATTTGGCCCATATGCATTGGCATGGCCTGAGATTGGGCTATGAAAAAGTTGGTATTAGAACTCTAGGTTTAGATGAGTCTTAGGTTATACTGTAAGTCTTGTACAATTGTTGAGATTATATATAGGATTTTTGGGTGGCTTGCGAACTGTGGCATAAGTCTCACACGAGAAACTATGTAGAACCCAATTATGTTAGAGACCTACTATTTATCTTGTGTATTGATATGAATTGTAACACCTCGTACCCTTGTATAGTAGTCAATAAGACGATATTGACAAGATGAAGGGTCAATTGACATAAATTTAAGTGCCAAAGAGCGGTAAGGGGCGAAAGGAATACTTTAGAATAAAATATTTCGTACGTGAGAAAATAATGATTAAATAATGATATTTTCTTAATGGGGATGAATTAGCAGGTTAAAAGGTGATTTTGAAGGGGACCGGGGCAAAGTGAGACACTTTGAGACCTAAGCAGACAAGTGGAGAATTTTGAAATAAAATAATATTAAAATATTAATATTTTAATTATTATTGAAATTAGTCATAGAAGAGGATTATATGACTAATCTAAGTGGGGGAGAAGAAGCAAGAAAGAATTTTGAAGAAAATGTTTTAACAAAGCTAGAGCAAGAAGGCACGCATGCCTTTATTAAACAAAGCTAGAGCAAGTAAGTATATATTTAAATATTATGGTGACACCTTGATGAGGTGTAAACCTTATATTATATTTATACACATGTAAAGGAAGGAAAATAGGAGGAAATTGGAATTTAAGAAGTGTTGGAAGGACCAAATTGTGAAGGATGAAAAGCTCAGAGGGTCACATAGTAAATAAGGAAAAGTTTGAGGACTTATTTGTAATTTCAATATTTGAAGTTAAATGGGAATTTATTAACCAAGAAAAGTTACATTATGTGGAATATGAGATGTACATGTGAAACTTACAATTACATGCAAAGTATTATATGCCAAAAACAAAAAAAGAGATGTTAGTGGAGAACATGTGGGACCCACACTATGTGGAGTAAAAGAAAAAATAAGATTAAAATTTATTTGCATGTAATGTGATTGATGCATTTGGTGGTCAAATGAAGGAAGAACAAAGTGGGTTGCATGTGACTTGAATGGGTCAAAGAGTGGTTAAATAAATATAAGGTGAATATGAGGCATGGAATAAAGAAATGAAAAGAAAAAGAATGGAAAATGAAAGTGACGGGTTTGAAGGTTTCAAAATGCCTTTATCTTGTGATTTTGACCAAATAAAAAATAAAAAAAAACATGTCTAAAGTCATCAAGCTTTGGGCAATCCAACCATGAAAGAAAGTAAAGAGAAAAAGGAAAGAAAAGAACATAAAAAGCAATTACCTTGGGCAATCTGCCCATGTGTGAACAAAATGAGGAAACTAAAGTCATTTTCCAGGCTCTTGCCTTGAGGGGTCCGCCCATAACAAAGTGAGAAGAGAAAGGAAGAAAGGAAGAAAGGGAGAAAGGAGGAAGTAGAAAAAGGAAAGAAATGATCGGCTTAGTGAACTAGAGACAAGGAAGGTAAAGAGATTTTCATTTTTGCTTGAAATGCATGCTTTGTAAATCAGTTGTAATGTGAGATTTTGTTTGTGGTAGCAAGAATCTACAAGGATATAAAGGACCCAAGGCATGCATGTAGGTAGATCTTGGAATGCATGGTGATTTTGGAGCTAAATAAGCAATGGGTAAGTGTTTTAGCCTTGAAATCATAAGTAGAATGAAAAATGAGATGTATATTGATTGACTATGTTTGTGGCAGCAAAGGTGACCATAGATGTGAGGAAGTTGTGAATCATATTTGGAAATTCAAGGTTGAACTGAAAGGTAAGCATGCAAAGTGATTATAATAAGCTTTGGCTGGTTGAAGTGTATGGATTGTATGATAAATGCTTGTGTGTAATGTTGATAAAAATTACGAGATTTTGTTAACGATTATTGGTTGATATGCTGCCATTTGTGTGTATAATTAAATATATTGGGTTTGACTAGTTGCTAGGGAGAATATAAGTAAGAAAGGTTTACCGTGGTGGCGTGCCTGAGGAGGTAACGAGAGATCGGCAAGTAGAAATTAACTAGATACACACTTGAATCAATAGCAACGTAGCGTCCCTTTGTTGTGAGGTGAGTAAGGGGTGTTTATTTTAAAATTCCCATAACTATGTAAATATATATATATGTTGATTTATTTGAATTATAAATTTGTGGGAAGCATGAGCTAGTAGAGATGCTAGGAAATTATGGATGCCATGATTTAGAAAATGGCTTTGAATATATATATATAAGTTATATATACGTAAAAGGTTTTTAAAATTGAGAAACAAGCCTTTTAATATGATTTATGTCGAATGTGCCTTATAGTTTGTGTGATGTGCATTCATGATTAAAACACATATCCACCAAGCGGATTGATCTTTTAACCTCATGCAAGGGTTTTATGATACACAGCCTTATAAAGGATTTTATTATGTTACCATGTCGAATATTTCGGAAACGATTTTGAAATGAGCTTTTGAG
>NW_018397275.1:1919616-1919932 GCF_002168275.2 Theobroma umbraticum
GATTTTTAAATGGTTTTATCAAACTAAGAGATTCAAAAGTAAGCCGGCTGTCACTTCGGTTAAGTGTGACCCTTGTGCTCAAGTTAGCTCTAGCTAGAGAACCTTTGGGTCACTGAGGGCTATTAGACATGGCTGAGGCTATGGTCTATGACTGTACGTGGCTAGGCCACCAGTGATATATGCGGTTACGACCGCTTGATTTCTCTGATGTCGGCCAACATCGTTGAGACTACCATGGCATGTGGGGATCCGGTTGAGCGGAGCTTCCAAATGTTTTTACATGGAGGTGGGTCCACAAGTTCTTTATTTCTATTAC
>NW_018397275.1:1919942-1920269 GCF_002168275.2 Theobroma umbraticum
GTGATATCTCTTTATGTTTTCACATACGTAGTTTTTCGCATGGTGAGAAATAATGTTTTTCCATACCTCCCTTACTTATATGATAACATTGGGTTTAATTCCTCGCGTACGACGTGATTTATAAAATTGCATATAAGCTTTGTTATTGTTGGATTTTACGGGAGCACGTGTGACAATACTAAATTGCTTTAAGCCAATTGTTAAATGATTTTGACGGCAGAGATCTTTACATGAATTGGCTTGATATCTGATTTAAATGATTATCTTGCATTAACTTTCTGGTTTTATATATATGACACAAACCTCCCTTTTGAGCTAAATTGTTTA
>NW_018397275.1:1920279-1920514 GCF_002168275.2 Theobroma umbraticum
TATATTTTTAAAATTCAAATCTTCTACCTTTAGCTTGTTTTCCATCTATGCCCTACTCATGGAGTTGATGATCACTGTGTTGGGATTCAACTTCAAGCTCAAACATAAAAAATAATCAATAAATTAAAATATAACGCAGCGGAAAAATAAATTAAAATTTAATCAGAAAAATAGTCAAATCCTACAGGATCAATGTTTTTGTTTTTCATGTAACTTTCAAATAAATTATAAACAC
>NW_018397275.1:1920524-1920597 GCF_002168275.2 Theobroma umbraticum
AAGAGTTACATACCTTGCTCTAGATATCGTAATCAAGAACCAGTTAAATCCAAAAATAATTGCTTCTTCACCT
>NW_018397275.1:1920607-1920771 GCF_002168275.2 Theobroma umbraticum
TCAAATCTTCAGCCACCTAAGTGTTTGGCCTCAACAGTAATTCACACAAAGAGCCAAAATTGTTGATGAATGTTATTTTTGTCAGACAAAGAAAATGATTTTTCTTTTCTTATTCTATGAAACGACTTAAAAGTGGTTGGAGGCTTCATGCTTTTAGTTTGCTA
>NW_018397275.1:1920781-1921120 GCF_002168275.2 Theobroma umbraticum
TTTATATAGCCAAACTAATTTGTAACCTTAAATACTATAGTTGTATTTTAGTTAAATTAAGTCTTTGAGAACTTAATTAATTTTTCACTTTATTTTGTTCTCTTTCAATTAAGCCCAACTTAATTAAATTATCCTTATTTAATCCCAATCATGTCACTTAATTTGTGTGACCAATTAGGCTTTTAACATGTTGGCAATAAATATAAATAATAAACAAATATCAATTTGATAATTAATTTATATTTATAGATCATGAACGGCATCTAGTAATACATCATGACCACTCAAATGCTAGAGAGTCAATTAAAGAATTTGACAAAGCCCTTCAATGATAAGCCT
>NW_018397275.1:1921138-1921238 GCF_002168275.2 Theobroma umbraticum
TTTCATCAAATATCCCGAATATGTCATTAAGCATGGCTCGGTGTCTACTTACGACATTCTATATTAGTTCTCATTATTCATGACTAACCTTATGAATTTA
>NW_018397275.1:1921248-1921826 GCF_002168275.2 Theobroma umbraticum
TTTTCTCAAATTCATCATGCTTTGGACAAAGACTTTATACAAGTTAATCAATAATTCAGAACAAGTGATACATCCTCTCATATCACTTGGGGTGATGAATCCTCTCTTGAGCACTCATTCACCTTCGCATGCTTTATGGCATACCCAAAAACATTCTGTTTACGCATTTGGTTGCTTCGAAACCTGTAGGGGTGAAATCAAAGTATGTCATTCCCCATACAGATGACTTGGTGTCTCAAGTCTAAGGACTAGTTGCACGACTATCACATGAGAACATTTTCCATAGACTCTTGAGTGAAATACCAAATGGAGTTCTCATAGCAAGTCATGTTCAGTGAACTTGTTCTTTAACAAGCACCTACATGTTATCTTCAAGTATCCCATATCTTCAATCTATGAGATCGATTGCTTACTCTCAAATAAGGAGGCTTAACATGTACCAGTCTTTGAGCATTGTCAATGCCCTGTCTTGACAATACAATGACTAGGAACAATTTTAGGAACATAGCTTTGACGCATAGTGATCTCATAATTATAAAAACTTTATAATTCTCTTACAAGGCCTTTATGTTCCATGG
>NW_018397275.1:1921836-1922204 GCF_002168275.2 Theobroma umbraticum
ATTAGTACTTAATAACTCCTTATTATTGCATTGACATGTAGGAAAACCTCTATCACATAAAATTATGTGATTAAATATACATTAAATGACAAAATATATTCCTTGACCAATCTAATTGGCTCAAAGGCACATACCAACACATTGAGTATATGAGACTCACCTCCTTATTTGCTTTTACAGATAAGTGATCACCTCGAGTATATTGTCCCAGTATACCTTGATTCACTGTGAAGTAGGTAATGGCATCTTTTAGACTTCTACTTTGAGTCACTCTATTGTATGCAGGTCGTGTTGCATCAAATAGTCAGACTTATAAAAATTAATAATCTATTGAAAATGTATTTGCTAAAACTTGAGGTTGTATAATG
>NW_018397275.1:1922214-1922407 GCF_002168275.2 Theobroma umbraticum
ATGATATTGAAATTACTTTAGAGTTGTTAAATATGATTATTGGTATCTGAATGCTACATTTTATATATTGTATTTATTTGGTTTAAGTAAACGATAGCATTGATGTTGCATGTCAATTATAAATTGTCCAAAAATCTCAACTAAGGCTTGTTCGAGATTTGACGGGTTCACTCACAAGTCTTGAACGTCGGTA
>NW_018397275.1:1922427-1923200 GCF_002168275.2 Theobroma umbraticum
TTACATGAATTGCGAAACTGATTGGTGTTGCTCTTGCTTAAGGTAAGAATGCCACCTAGGACA
This sequence comes from Theobroma umbraticum, assembly GCF_002168275.2. Classification (NCBI taxonomy): domain Eukaryota; kingdom Viridiplantae; phylum Streptophyta; class Magnoliopsida; order Malvales; family Malvaceae; genus Theobroma; species Theobroma umbraticum. The sequence continues at coordinate 1,922,491 of NW_018397275.1, forward strand.
TGAGACATCGTAAAAAAGGTTTTAGAGCAAAATGATCTTAACAATTATGAATGGGATCGCATACCTTATAACTAGCATCATGGTAAACGAGGTAAACTTACTAGTTCTACTAAAGTCGAGTCATCTATGGACAAGCAAGTAGTGTTCATTCTCAAGATGGTAGAGGTGACACTAATCAATTTGATAATGATTGTGTTACGCGTTAAGGAAGTTATGAGTTAATATTTGAATTATATATGTTAGAATATACCCAATACTCTAACATTAATGATTCCATGAGTGAGTGATTAGTTCTCTTGATGTAAGATAGACGCTTTAGGAGTTGACTGTGAAATGAAAAGCTCAGCCAGTTTTATAAGAATAACAACATATCCTGCGAAATGATAACCATGTGCGATGTGAGAGTGCACATTGCGATAATAGCTGCGTGTGATCCGGGAGTGCATAAGACTTGTGTTGAGATTGGTGGTTGTATGCACCGAACCACATTGGTTATGGATGTTGGCTACTAGAGTATCATCCTAGATAGAGGATGGATTGACCATTATTGGACGTGAGCTAGATTTCCTTGATGCATGTTTGAAATATATATACTTGCATGGATGTATACATATACTATAGAGTAGAGATGTTTGAGAAATGTAATTTGATTGCATTGAATGTTGAAGGTTGGAATCTCCCAAATGTTTTCCAAATGGTTTGAATGACAA
>NW_018397275.1:1923210-1923504 GCF_002168275.2 Theobroma umbraticum
GATTTGGTTTTAAAAATATAAATTGCATTGTTTCTAACAAAAATACATTGTTTTAAATAAGATCTTCCATATCGTTTGCTTGTTCCCTTCCTGTGTTCACTCGTTGAGTTTATGCTCATTCTTTTCATCTTCATGCTTTTGGTTTTCAAATCCAAAGGTAGTTGGATCCTAGATTGATGAGTCATACTCATATTTTGGTAGGTTTACCATGGCATTCAATAGCAATATCCACGCCCAAAGTCACTTCGTGATAGTTAAGTTAAAGGTTTTTTGCATGTGTACACTACTTTGATG
>NW_018397275.1:1923514-1924043 GCF_002168275.2 Theobroma umbraticum
GATCATTTTGTAAACACTATATGTCTAGTTTGATTAATGATGTCACCAAAAGTTGGCAAATGATAACACTATTTTGAGAATGATATATACTTAAGCTATGGTATGTTATTGAGGAAAATATGATTGGAAATTATGAATTACGACTCTTAAAGAATGATGCACGATAAATGGATTGATACAAAGAAGCTTCCTTGGGCCTAGTGGGCTATGCCTATTGGGCCCATATGCCCCTACCATGGCTCGGGATTGGGCTATAACAATGAGTGAGCAATTCATTTGAGACAATTAATTTGTTATCTAGCATGCTCTTTGAAAGATAGTGTTACTGCTGTTAAAGTGAAAAAGGTTCTTATATTTGTATTCATGTATTGTGGTAAAATTATCTACCAATAGGGTTGTCTTGGTGATTTGAACATGGGAGGTGCTTTGAGAGATTGCAAAGGCAATATCAAAATCATATTTTCTATGTCTTTGCGATTTGGTGATTCTAACATAGCTGAACTTAAGGCCATCAAGGAAGCGTTCATCC
>NW_018397275.1:1924053-1924213 GCF_002168275.2 Theobroma umbraticum
CTCTTCATGGGTTCTTACTCATTCTTTAATTATCAAATTAGATATTTCAAATGCAAAGAAGTGGTGTAACCAATCAAATACATCTCTTCAGCATATGAGAGGTATCTTGAACCAGATTAATTGTTTTAAAAAAAGAAGAATTGTCAATTGCTCTATTGTC
>NW_018397275.1:1924223-1926762 GCF_002168275.2 Theobroma umbraticum
ATGATGGCAATAAACTGGTGGCCAACCTTGCAAAAGTTGGTGTTGGAAAACCAAATGATCTTATTCATGTTTTCAGTTACTGCCCCCTTCTGACCAAAGTATAGTCCATTCTCTCAATGTTTTTGGCTAATGATTTTTTGAGATTTTTGGTGTTACTGGCATCTTTTCTCTTTATTTCTGTTGAATATGATTAGCATATTTTTTGTTTTTGCCATCCTATCTATTTTTGTTTTTATTTTGAAGTCCTTAATAGCTATTATTTCCCACTATTTTTTTCCTTTTGTTATGAATATATGTGTGAATGTCCATTATGTTATGATCCAAGAAGTTTAGACTAAGTCAAATAGCATAACAGGCCAAGCACAAGTGTAATCTAATATTTGATTATGTATATCTAGGTTTAGATGTAGATTAGATTGGGTTAAGATTATGATTTAATTCATCTAAAGCAAATCCCTCAAGCATTACCTTTACCTTGTAAATTCTATCTAGATAAAGGGTTATTAGCCTATAAATAAGTCCCTCACCTCATTTGTAAATGCACACTCTCAAATAAGATTTTCTTAGTCGCTCTAAATATTTTCTTTCATAATTGTTATTTTAAGTTATATTTCATAACACGTTATCAGAACGATTCTCTAATCTTTCAAGTTTTGGTATCGTTTAGTTCTCATCATCATCTCAAAATAGAAATTCTAGCTCTTTCAAGCTTCAAAAAGAATTTCAATGATTGGTCTTTCATTTTTGGTTTTAGAAAATCAAGTAAGTGACTTGATATCTTTTTAGTGTTTCCATTCCCCAAAAGTCAGTCTTAATGCATTAACCAAAATAATGAGCAATTAATTACAACTCATAAACCCCATCCGTTCCCTGAAATGAATGCAACATCATTTAATAATTATAGTTATGGATGTGGAAAAGTTTACCATAATAATTTCAATTGTGGTGGTTCCACTAATAATAAGAATATTTTTAACCCACCAAAAGTGGATGAATAGTGAAGAAATAAAATAAAAAGACAAAAATGGATAGAGTAAAAAGAATATAAGAAATGTCTTGTCATTGATATGGCATGAAAGACCATTGGTCATCTACTTGTTGTACATCAATTCATCCTGTTAAACTTTATCAGGCATCACCAAAAGCTTAAAGAATCAAATTTTATTCAAGATGATTTTAACCATGGCCAAGTTGATATAACACATCAAGATCTTACTGATTTTCTAGTTAACCATGAAAAAGGAATAAGTCCTTTGATTAGTAATGGAAATATCCAAGAATGAAAGTTTTTATAGTTTGTTGCTAAATTTTAGTATGACTTTATTATGAAGATGCTGCTATAATGCACACTATATTTATAGACAAAAATTATTTTTCCCACTTGACAATGAAAGAAACCAATGTCAATGCAATATCTGGTAGTATAAAATTAATTAAAGGATCCGAAAGAGCCAATATTTTTCTATCTAGAGGAACAAACTTCATGCTAAGGGATGCATTATTTTCAACTAAGTCTCAAAAACAATTTATTAAGTTTTAATGATATTCATTTGAATAGATATCATATTGAGACAACGAAAGAAAGAGACACAAAATACCTCTATATTACATCTACTATCTTAGGTAATAAGTGTGTATTGGAAAAATTACCCACTTTGTCCTCTGGATTGTACTACACAAATATTTCAATGATTTAAACGCATGCTATAGTAAACTAGAAGTTTACTAATGATTTTAATGTTTGACATAACCAATTGCACCATCCCAAATCAATAACAATGCAAAATATTATTGAAAATTCATGTAGTCATCCACTGAAAAATCAAATGATTTTTCAATTTAATGAATTCTCATGTGTTGCTTACTTTTAAGGCAAATTACTTATTAGGCCATCACCAACTAAAGTTGGGATTGAATCTCCTACATTTTGAACTTTTCTAAGTTTGGTGGAAAACTAAAATGAAGCTAAAGAGTGAAGATAAGCTTTTTGAAGGTCTCTTTAGGGTTTGAAACTTTCTCGTAAGTCTTTTCTCTTTTTCAAATGACTCAAAGGTAACTTTTTATAGCTGGTGTGAAGTTTAGAGCCATTAAACACAAGTTTGAATCAAATCTAACCATTGTTGAAGCTTAAGCGTCAACTAAAACACTCCTAGGGTCAACTATGTCTTTCAAATTTCTTAAATTAGGGTTATATCATTGAGAATAACCTTCCTCTACTCAATCTATTTCCCAAGAATGTGATTTTTGTAAATAAAGGATCTCATTAAATTATTTCATGACAGGAAAAGATGGAATCGAAATAAAATAAATGTTGACGATATTTTTGTATATAAAATAAATATTAGAAAAAAAAAGAATAACTTGAACCTACATAAATTAAAGAATGTAGACATAGAAATGATTCGCCAATATGGAAAGACACAATTAAGGCAAAATTAAACTCACTTGCAAAAAAATGAAGTTTTTGGTCCTATAATCCATACAGCAAATGGTGTAAAACTAGTAGGATATAAATGGGTATCTGTGTAAAAAACAAAAT
>NW_018397275.1:1926862-1927007 GCF_002168275.2 Theobroma umbraticum
CTAGAAAGTCAATTAAAGAATTTGACAAAGCCCTTCAGTGATAAGCCTTTCAGTTCAATACGGTCCTTTCAACAAATATCTCGGATATGTCATTAAGCATGGCTCGGTGTATACTTATAACATTCCATATTAGTTCTCATAATTC
>NW_018397275.1:1927017-1927110 GCF_002168275.2 Theobroma umbraticum
TTATGAATTTAGGAAACTAATTTTCCTCAAATTCAACATGCTTTGGACAAATACTTTATACAAGTTAATCAAGAATTGAGAACAAGTGAGATA
>NW_018397275.1:1927120-1927271 GCF_002168275.2 Theobroma umbraticum
TCTCACTTGGGGTGATGAATCCTTTCTTAACCACTCATTCATCTTTGCATGTTTCATGGCATACCCAAAAACACCCTATTTATGCATTTGGTTGCTTTCAAACCTGTAGGGGTGAAATCAAAGTATGTCATTCCCCATACAAGATGACTTG
>NW_018397275.1:1927281-1927399 GCF_002168275.2 Theobroma umbraticum
TCTAAGGACTAGTTGCACGACTATCACATGAGAACATTTTTCATAGGCATTTGAGTGAAATACCAAATAGAGTTCTCATAGCAGGTCATGTTCAGTGAAATTGTTCTTTAACAAGCAC
>NW_018397275.1:1927412-1927636 GCF_002168275.2 Theobroma umbraticum
TCAAGTATCCCATATACTTCAATCTATGAGATCGATTGCTTACTTCCTAAATAAAGAGGTTTAACATGTGCCAGTATTTGAGCATTGTCAATGCCCTATCTTGACAATACAATGACAATGAACAATTTTAAGAACATGACTTTGATGCATAGTGATCTCATTCTTATAAAAACTTTATAATTCTCTTGCAAGGCCTTTATGTTCAATGGGCTTCATCCAATTAG
>NW_018397275.1:1927824-1928048 GCF_002168275.2 Theobroma umbraticum
TCCTTTTACAGATAAGTGATCAGCTCGAGTATATTGTCCCAGCATACCTTGATTCGCTATGAAGTAGATAATGGCATCTCTTAGACTTCTACTTTGAGTCACTCCATTGCATAGAGGTCATGTTACGTCAAATAGTCAGACTTATAAAGATTAATAATCTATCAAAAATATATTTGCTAAAACTTGAGGTTGTATAATGACTATCACTTATGATATTGAAATTA
>NW_018397275.1:1928058-1928267 GCF_002168275.2 Theobroma umbraticum
GTTAAATATGGTTATTAGTATCTGAATGCTACATTTTAAATATTGTATTTATTTCATTTAAGTAAACGATAGCATTGATGTTGCATGTCAACTATAAATTGTTTGAAAATCTCAACTAAGGCTTGTTTGAGATTTGGCGGGTTCACTCACAAGTCTCGGATGTCGGTAATGATCGAGGGAAGAGGTCGTTACATGAATTGCGAAACTGA
>NW_018397275.1:1928277-1928372 GCF_002168275.2 Theobroma umbraticum
TCTTGCTTAAGGTAAGAATGCCAGCTAAGACATGAGCCATTGTCAAAAATGCTTTAGAGCAAAATGCTCTTAACAATTATCAATGGGATCGCATA
>NW_018397275.1:1928472-1928811 GCF_002168275.2 Theobroma umbraticum
AATTCAAACCAAATTTTCCCTTTGTCAATTTAAAGATATGTTGTTATTCTTATAGAACTGGCAGAGTTTTTCATTTCACAATCAACTCCTAAAGCTTCCATCTTACATCAAAAGAACTAATTACTCACTCGTGGAATCATTAATGTCAGAGTATTGGGTACATTGTAACATATATAATTCAAATATTAACTCATAACTTCCTTAACACATATTTCAATCATTATCAAATTGATTAGTGTCATCTCTACCATCTTAAGAATGAACACTACTTGCTTGTCCATAGATGTCTCGACTTTAGTAGACCTAGTAAGTTTACCTCGTTTACCATGACCCTAGTTA
>NW_018397275.1:1928821-1929100 GCF_002168275.2 Theobroma umbraticum
GATCCCATTGATAATTGTTAAGAGCATTTTGCTCTAAAGCATTTTTGACGATGGCTCATGTCATAGGTGGCATTCTTACCTCAAGCAAGAGCAACACCAATCAGTTTCGCAATTCATGTAACAACCTCTTCCCTCGATCATTACCAGCACCCGAGACTTGCGAGTGAACCCGCCAAATCTCAAACAAGCCTTAGTTGAGATTTTCAGACAATTTATAGTTGACATGTAACATCAATGCTATCGTTTACTTAAATCAAATAAATACAATATTTAAAATGT
>NW_018397275.1:1929110-1929364 GCF_002168275.2 Theobroma umbraticum
TACTAATAACCATATTTAACAACTTTAAAGTAATTTCAATATCATAAGTGGTAGTCATTATACAACCTCAAGTTTTAGCAAGTATATTTTTGATAGATTATTAATCTTTATAAGTCTTACTATTTGACGCAACATGACCTCTATGCAATGGAGCGACTCAGAGTAGAAGTCTAAGAGATGCCATTATCTACTTCGTAGCAAATCAAGGTATGCTGGGACAATATACTCGAGCTGATCACTTATCTGTAAAAGGA
>NW_018397275.1:1929580-1929807 GCF_002168275.2 Theobroma umbraticum
GTACTAATTGGATGAAGCCCATAGAACATAAAGGCCTTGCAAGAGAATTATAAAGTTTTTATAAGTATGAGATCACTATGCATCAAAGTCATGTTCCTAAAATTGTTCATTGTCATTGTATTGTCAAGACAGGGCATTGACAATGCTTAAATACTGGCACATGTTAAACCTCCTTATTTAGGAAGTAAGCAATCGATCTCATAGATTGAAGTATATGGGATACTTGA
>NW_018397275.1:1929820-1930102 GCF_002168275.2 Theobroma umbraticum
GTGCTTGTTAAAGAACAATTTCACTGAACATGACCTGCTATGAGAACTCTATTTTGTATTTCACTCAAATGCCTATGAAAAATGTTCTCATGTGGTAGTCGTTCAACTAGTCCTTAGATTTGAGACACCAAGTCATCTTGTATGCAAAATGACATACTTTGATTTCACCCCTATGGGTTTGAAAGCAACCAAATGCATAAACAGGGTGTTTTTGGGTATGCCATGAAGCATGCAAAGATGAATGAGTGGTTAAGAAAGGATTCATCACCCCAAGTGAGATGA
>NW_018397275.1:1930127-1930211 GCF_002168275.2 Theobroma umbraticum
TTCTTGATTAACTTGTATAAAGTCTTTGTCCAAAGCATGATGAATTTGAGGAAAATTAGTTTCATAAATTCATAAGGTTAGTCA
>NW_018397275.1:1930221-1930406 GCF_002168275.2 Theobroma umbraticum
GAACTAATATGGAATGTCATAAGTATACATCGAGCCATGCTTAATGACATATCTGAGATATTTGTTGAAAGGACCGTATTGCACTGAAAGGCTTATCACTGAAGGGCTTTGTCAAACTCTTTAATTGACTTTCTAGCATTTGGGTGGTCATGATGTATTGCTAGATGCCACTCATGATCTATAAA
>NW_018397275.1:1930648-1930958 GCF_002168275.2 Theobroma umbraticum
ACTTAATTTAATTAAAATACAACTGTTGTATTTAAGGTTACAAATTAGTTTGGCCGTATAAATATGTTATATTAGCATGAAGCCTCCAATCACTTTCCATCCATTTCATAGAATAAGAAAAGAAAAATAGTTTTCTTTGTCCGACAAAAATAAGATTCGACAAGAATTTTGGCCCTTTTGTTTTAGAAACAAAACTTGTTAGCACAAGTAAAATCTTACCTTGGAAAAGGTCTTATTTAGTCACTATATGGATTACTGTTAGAGGTCAAATACTTGAGTGGTTGAAGATTTGACAAATCCTAAAGGTGAA
>NW_018397275.1:1931204-1931321 GCF_002168275.2 Theobroma umbraticum
TTTTGCTACGTTATATTTTAATTTATTGATTATTTTTATGTTTGAGCATGAGGTTGAATTCCAGCACAGTGATCATCAACTCCATGAGTAGGGCGTAGATGGGAAACAAGCTAAAGG
>NW_018397275.1:1931331-1931621 GCF_002168275.2 Theobroma umbraticum
GAATTTTAAAAATATAAGAATATATGTAAACAATTTAGCTCAAAAGGGAGATTTGTGTCTTATATGTAAACCTAGAAAGTTAATGCAAGATAATCATTTAAATCAGATATCAAACCAATTCTTGTAAAGATCTCTACCGTCAAAATCATTTAACAATTGGCTTAAAGCAATTTAGTATCGTCACACGTGCTCCCATAAAATCCAACATTAACAAAGCTTATATGTAATTTCATAACACATGTTGTACACAAGGAATTAAACCCAATGTCATTGTATAAGTAAGGGAGGTA
>NW_018397275.1:1931829-1932043 GCF_002168275.2 Theobroma umbraticum
AACATAAAGAGATATCACTCTCGAGTAGGTAATAGAAATAAAGAACTTGTGGACTCGCTTCCATGTAATAACATCAAGGAGCTCCGCTCCACCGGATCCTCACATTCCATGGTAGTCTCAACGATGTTAGCCAATATTGGAGAAATCAAGTGGTCGCAATCGCATATATCACCGGTGGCCTAGCCACGTACAATCATAGATCATGGCCTCAGCT
>NW_018397275.1:1932343-1932455 GCF_002168275.2 Theobroma umbraticum
CAAAATCATTTCCAAAATATTCAACATGGTAACATAATCAAATCCCTTATAAGGTTGAATATCATAAAACCCTTGCATAAGGTTAAAAGATCAATCCGCTTAGTCGATATGT
>NW_018397275.1:1932555-1932718 GCF_002168275.2 Theobroma umbraticum
CACTCTTTGACCAATTCAAGTCACATGCAACCCACTTTGTTCTTCCTTCATTTGACTACCAAATGTACCAATCACATTACATGTAATTAAATTTTAATCTTATTCTTACTTTTACTTCACATGGTGAGGGTCCCACATATTCCCCACTAACGTCTCTTTTTTT
>NW_018397275.1:1932741-1933032 GCF_002168275.2 Theobroma umbraticum
TAGTAAGTTTCACATGTACATCTCATATTCCACATAATCTAACTTTTCTTGGTTTATAAATTCCCATTTAACTTCAAATATTGAAATTGAAAATGAGTCTTCAAACTTTTCTTTATTTACCGTGTGACCCTCCGAGCTCTTCATCCGTCACAATTTGGTCCTTCCAATACTTCTTAAATTCTAATTTCCTCCTATTTTACTTCCTTTACATGTGTACAAATATAATATAAGGTTTATACTGTAACGACCTCTTCCCTCGATCGTTACTAGCTTCCGATACTAGCAAGTAAA
>NW_018397275.1:1933211-1933536 GCF_002168275.2 Theobroma umbraticum
CTTAAACCAAATAAGCACAAAATTTGAATCATGACATTTAGTTCCCAATAATCAAGTTTAAGATCCCCACAACATGTTCAATATAAAAAATAGTAATCATTACACAACCTCAAGTTTAAGCAATTACATTTCAACAATCTATTAGTCATTATAAGTCTGTCTACTTGACACAACACGATCTCTAGGCAGCGGAGAGACTCGACGTGGAAGGCTAAGTGATGCCATTACCTACGTTGCAGCAAGTCTCGATGTGCTGATCAATGCGCCTGACCTAATTACTTATCTGCAAAAAGGAAATAAGGTGGTGAGTCTCACAGACTCAATG
>NW_018397275.1:1933765-1934182 GCF_002168275.2 Theobroma umbraticum
ATCGAAATCATTTAAATACTAGCTTAAAGCAATTAATATCGTCACACGTGCTCCCGTAAAACCTATCATTAACAAAGTTTATGAGCAATCCATAAATCACCTCGTTCATGAGGAATTAAAATCCAACATCATCGTATAAATAAGGGAGCTGTGGGAAAACCGTTATTTCTCACCTTGCAAAAAACTACATGCGTGAAAACCCAAAGAGATGTCACTCTCGAGTAAGAATAGAATAATAAAACTTATGGACCTGCTTACACATAATAGCAACCGAGAGCTCCGCTCCACTGGATCCCTAGAGCCATGGCAGTCTCAATGATGTTGGCTGACATTGGAGAAATTAGGCGGTCGCAACCACGTATATCATTGGTGGCCTAGCCATAAACAATCACAGACCATGGCCTTAACCATGTCTAA
>NW_018397275.1:1934192-1934417 GCF_002168275.2 Theobroma umbraticum
ATGACCCAAAGGTTCTCTAGCTAGAGCTCACTTGTACATAAGAATCACACTTAACCGAAGTGATAACTGGCCTACTCTCAAATCTCTTGGTTTGATAAAACTATTTAAAAATCAAATCAGGTTTTTAAAATATCATTCCAAATCATTTTCAAAATACCGATCATGGTAGCATACTAAAACCCCTTTTTGTATCACTTTGCAATGTAAAACCTTTTGCATAAGGGT
>NW_018397275.1:1934517-1934810 GCF_002168275.2 Theobroma umbraticum
ATTTTGGCAAAGCTCAATTACCATGAGTCTGTGTTTAAAAAATTAAAAGTCTTTAGCATGGAGTTTGCAATTGCTTGGCTCTGACAATGTCAGAGAATACATCTCAAGAAAATAACTAAATTCCACAAGAATATGAGGCCTCGCAGCTCACAACGATGATCTTGTCAATAATAAAATTGCAAGGTTAAAATATTTGGCATGCTTGTTAGCAGCAGCAATGCAGCTTGTTGAATCCTATGATAGATTATAAAATTAAGTACGAGAAATAAATTACCTTATAAGTAGATAAAATT
>NW_018397275.1:1935388-1935538 GCF_002168275.2 Theobroma umbraticum
TAATAGCATTTGTAAGAATATATAAGAATAATTATTAATTTCATACAACACTTACTTTAGAATACTTACTTTACGGTATTAACGAAAAACAATGCGAATTGATCATTAGACACGACATGAATTATATTATATGTTGAGTAGTAATAAAAA
>NW_018397275.1:1935548-1936576 GCF_002168275.2 Theobroma umbraticum
ATTGAGAAGAATAGAGAATGACTGCACTCAAATTACAAGGTCTAAATCAGATTTATATACTTGAGTTAGTGGTAGTGCCAAACAAGCTTTTAGGGAACATGCGGTTGCGTTTCCTTCTTAATAAGACTATGTAACTCATAAGTTGGGGTGGGGTAGCATGGTCCATATTATCCCGGCTTGGGCCAATCGTTGTGTCACTTGCTTCATTTGGCATATTTGGTTTTAACACTGTAATAACGATAGGATACACAAGAATAGATTAAGATGATAATCACCTTATCGCATATTTGCTTAAAAAGGGAATATTGAATTATAAAGAGGAGTAATCATCCTCTTAGTATAGAATGAACCAATCGTCTCACAAAAAGACAAGAATTTTATTCAATCCCATTAGAATGGATGATAAATGCTTTTACATGCTTAATTTTATTTCTAAAATTTACATATAAAAAAATTGACTTAAATACAGTAGTTGGCAAGTGTCATTATTTTCAAACTATCGTTTGTTCCCTTTGATAGCTAGCTAATTAAAAAAAGAGAAAAAGAGAAAGTTCATTGGATAAGCTAATATTTTCTCTTTGAAAAAAATATATTATATTTTCATAATAAATTATAAATTTAACAATGATTATTAACGAAGGTAACTTTCACCAATGAAAAATAAAATCCTATCTTATCCTTAACTTTACACACCAAACCTAATATTATATGTATAAAATTAATATCTCATTCTACTTTGTACTCACCAAATATAAGATAAGATTTATTATAATCTTATCTCCATCTTTATCTTTTTTTACTTTATCTTCACCATAATCCTACGTATCAAATACATTCTTACAATATATTAGCTTTAAATAAGTACAGCTTGTTTAGTCATATTATTTATAAAGAATTTATTGAAATGCAAACCTTTTTTTTCATTTTTCTTTTTAAAAATAAAAAAATATATTTACCCTTAAATTCAATATTTAGATAATAATGTTAACCTAAGCTTAGTCTTTTTGTGGGGTAACAAATTGGGATTG
>NW_018397275.1:1936586-1939894 GCF_002168275.2 Theobroma umbraticum
ACCAACAACACAGTCCAAAGCCAACATGCCCTTTGTTAAGGATTTTATGGGCAATCAAGACTAAGGGAAGGCAAAACAATATCTAGAATTTAATACTTACTACTCTGTTGCTTGTCACGACACAAACCCGAGGGCTATGACTGACGCACGAGCCCAGCAAGCAAGCTCATTAGACCCAAACAAGCCTTAAAATTCATACTCAAATATACTTATGCTAAGGGATTTATAATCAAATATTCATAACAAATTCGAATTTATTACATCATCCTTGGATCGCAGTCCATATAATTGTTCTTAAGGCCATACATTTGCCAGTCAAATCAGGTTCATACAACTCAACCCTTACACAAGTTTCAAATGGCATATCTTGCCTGCACACAAATCAAAGCCAATCATATGCAGAAACTCATGATCGACTTAGTGGAGTGACCAAAATTAGTTTGTCATTGGATAACATTTACCACACAACTTTGTGGCCTATTTATTTGTACATGGTGTATAAATAGGTGAGTGCTATAATAATTAGTGAGTGGTGCAGATCAACCAAATCATATTCATATTAAACACATATACAAAATATATACACTATCCGTGCATATAGATGTTCTAGCAACATCTCTGAATAGAAGGCATATCATTATCCTTAAATCTTTAATATGAGAGCATATCATTAACCTTAATATTTCTAAAGATTATCACACATCATCAAGTTTACCCTTGAAGTCGATTAAAGTTATTCAAATCATTCTCCGTGGCACACTGTAGTCGTCGGAGTAAAACATTAGAATCATATCACATTTATCTAAATCTCTCCATGGCTGTTTGACATCATATACAAATCAAATCAACAAGAAGTCCTCCGTTGGACATAGTCAGATCACATTCGGTGGCCAACCGATAGAGAATTAGATCACGCTCAGGCCAAAGCTGTTGACAGAGCAACAAATCACACGCATGCCAAAGCAATAGGTAACGAATAGATCATTTTTAACATCGGAGCAATTAGCAGAGAACAAATCATCAATCGGAGAAATCTCTCAACATCAGCATCACTCTGAGTAATCTCAATGGAAGGCATCAAAACACTGCTAGCAGGAATCACAAGCAAGTTTAGTGCCATTGTCCCTACTTACCACCATCCCTACAAGCACACATAGTCATAAGGGGACAGAAATCCACTCAACCATAAATCAAATCAACGTCCAAAATTCATCGCTCGAACGAAAAAACATTTCCATAAATAAAGCCATCATGCCTTTTCATTCACATTTATCGAGCTTCAATCATTTAAGTAAAATGGAGAGTAAAAGGTAAAGAGGACATTTACTTAAATGGCATTTAATGTAAATAAGCAAACAATCCCCTATTTGGATTCAATAAATATATAAAAAATATCCAAAAGAATAAAAATCTAAATTTTAGTTTCGAGAACAAAATCAGAAAAGTTCAACTGAAATTAAATTTGTAGCTCTCATTTACCATAGCAAACGTACTTCAAAAATTATGAAAAAATCATTTTTGATCATAAAAAAATCAAGGGAATCATTATGATCAATTTTTATTTCCAAAAGTTTGTTTTATAAAAATCACAAATTTTGACCAGTTCGAAACGTAGAAAATTTTCTGCTTCAAAAGTTACAAGCAACAAAAAGTGTCAATGAATTCTGTTGAAGGTTAAAACTAAGTTTAATGTTCAAAATAGGTACTCTATACGCTCACTTTACTAAGGATTTCGTAACTTATCTTTTTACTTAAGGTGGGATTCACACATATCATACTTAGTGCCAAACATATGCAATATATCATTCATGTGCCAAGTATATGCACAACATTATTTTAGCTTTTGCGTACTCATGCATTCCTTAACTATCTCTCTATGGACATAAGAATTCCTTGAGTCCTTAAACATATATACCAAAGGATCAATTTAGTTTATCAATTGGCTTGGTTTACCTTACATAATTCATACCCAAAATTGGGGGTGTTACATGTAGCCATCATTTTGGTATTTGTAGTGGTGCTTTCATACAAAAATACAACTATAAACAACGTAACCACAAAACAAAACTGTAAATAAAATCTCCAAACTTATGGTAGAATATGTAATAACTCAATCTCTTTTAAAATCTTTAGCTAGTTGATCTGCACCACTTTTCATTTGTTACATTTAACACTGAAAAATAAAATATGTAGCAACTCAATATCTCTCAAAACCCTATCTTTAGCAGGCTGATATGCACAACATCATATTAGTTACATTTAACACTTGAGAAATGGAATATGTAGTAGCTCAATCTCTCTAAAAACCTTATCTTTAGCTAGCCGATATGTACCTTTTACATTAGTTACATTTAACACTGAAAAATAATATAGGAGTAATAAATAATGAAAAAAAAATATTTTTTATAAATACTCACATATAAAAGGTCAAAGAAAAATCTAGAATATCAACAGTGAGAGCGAAAAAATCTTATCCAAACTCAGCCCCAAACTTGAAGCTCACACCCAAAAACCCAACCACAAACCAATCCCACCAGACCTCAAACTCACATCGCAACAACCATGTGCCAAATCAAGATCCCCATCAAGTTTCAAGCCAAAAAATAACAAACTCTTTCTAGTTTTTCATAATTTTCAATGCCCAATCTGTTGTAAAAAGCTTACATGAGATTATTTATTAACTTAAATAGGGTGCCCACATGTGTGTAAGTGTTTTCATTTGTTTTCATGGTCAAGTTGATTTAGTGATCTAAAATGCATGTAAGTGTTTTATTTATTTTTTGATAGTTGGGTTGATTAAGTGATCTAAAGTTGTATAATCAGTTATGTGCTTATTTGCTGATGATGAACCAAAAGTGTATAACTGTACAAATTATAGTACTTCTTTTCACTACTCATTTTTCTCTTAACCTTGTTCTTTTATTTGTGTCCATAAATTTTAGATGATAAGATAGAGCTGAAATGGGATATTCTTGTAATGTCAAATTTTATGTGTGTTTAAGAGAGAACATAGTTTTAGTTTGTTGAATGAAGTAAAAAACTTAGAAAACACTCAATTGGAAAATTTTATGAGATTCGTGTACCTTTATCTGGCTATCATAAAAAAAAATATTGACAGGTACGTAAGCAAGCTCATGTTTTAGATTTAATTGATTTTCATTTATTTGGTTGTCATGAATTTTCCTTTTATATTATTAATAAATTTATGAAATGAGATTGAAGTAGCTATTAGCCTTGTCAAATAGTTAAACTATTATGAATGTCATTTCACCTGTAAGTGAACCTTTCACAAAGTAATTGGTTGTTGA
>NW_018397275.1:1940232-1940873 GCF_002168275.2 Theobroma umbraticum
TTTAAATATAGTTTTAGATATTAAATAAGAGATCATCTTTTTGAAATTCAAAATCACACATCCATGTCATAAAAAATGTACAAGGATTGCTAGTCCCACCATATGGATGACAAAAAAAGTTTACTGACACAAGAAATTAGAAAAGCGAAGCTAAAAGTGCCTAAAAGATAATGCATCACCAATCATCAATGATCCAATAGTCATAAATCAATATTACAAACAAAAATTAACCATCTACGCTTAAACATTACCCAAAATTCCAACAAGATTGAAAAAAACACAATGTAGGAATTTTACATTGATTTCATTTCAACAAATTATTCAATACTTAATAGGCTTTCAATCATTTCTTCGGCCAACCCCATAAATCAGAGGCCAGACGAGATGCGTTTGACGAGTGGTACACTAAATCAAGAAATGCCGTGTTCTCCATTGTCTTCCTTCGGAGTTGCTTTGTCTTCCCCTCTGTAAAGCACCTAAGCATGTATTTGGATCTAGATTGCCTCAAATCGTAAACATTTGGTTTTGACTCTGAAAGGTCACCAGCATTGAAATAGAGCTCATGGAAGTGACCTTGGGAGGAAACGTGGTTTGAAATTTTAATTCCACTATGTTTTTACATCATAATGTTATCTTTTTTA
>NW_018397275.1:1940883-1941268 GCF_002168275.2 Theobroma umbraticum
ATTGTATGATCATGATTTAACCCTTTCCCAACAATAACATAATGGACATTCACACATATATTAATAACACTACCCCTTGAATGTCCATTATATTAAGAATATACCTTGTATTTATTAGGAAAAAACCTCATGGGAAAATATCTGAGTGAAGGAAAAAGAGTACATAATTCTTTTCAAGAATATGCTTTTGATATACTACCTCATTAAAAACCTTATCAAGAAAAACCTAGCGAGAAAAACTTTGATGAAGGAAAATAGTACAGTATGTATTTTACTCTTTCTTATGTTTGCATTATTTAAGATCTTTAAAATGATGCATTCTAACCTTTCTTACTAACTTTTCAAACATTGTAGTAGGAAGGGCTTTGGTAAATAAATATGCTAG
>NW_018397275.1:1941452-1941624 GCF_002168275.2 Theobroma umbraticum
TTTAATGTATCCTTCTTTTAACTAAGTTATGCAAGCAGTATTATCTTCATAAAACCTTGTTGAAATTTTCTTTTTGGTTGACAAGCCACAAGTCTATCAACTATGTAGTTATAGATCTTAACAAAACACATTCAAAACTTGCCTCATGAATTATTAAAATTTTTGCATTGTC
>NW_018397275.1:1941931-1942260 GCF_002168275.2 Theobroma umbraticum
GTTGTGTATTGCTAACAAGATACATCAGTGCTTCGATTGCACTAAGATATAATCCTTTAGGACCAAAAAGTTCCTCATCATTCTCACGAGGTCAAAAAGGTCCTTTTTCATCTCTAGTGACCTTACAACCATTGGTGAACTCAACGGATGTGCTTTATCCACATAGAATCACTTTAGCACTTTTGCTATATAATTTGATTTATGGATAAAAATTCCATTTGTCAAGTGCTCGATTAGAAAACCCAAACAAAACTTTGTTTTTCCAAGATCTTTCATCTTAAATTAATTTTTGAAGTAGTGCACAACTTTTGATAACTCTTCAAGAGTAC
>NW_018397275.1:1942270-1942394 GCF_002168275.2 Theobroma umbraticum
CAGGTCATTAACATAAACTGGAAGCATAAGAAATTCATATTTGAAACACGAGCATAAAAGATTATTTTTGTAGCCTTATTTCAAAAAAATTCATTAAGGTGGTTATACCACATACATCCAGATT
>NW_018397275.1:1942404-1942732 GCF_002168275.2 Theobroma umbraticum
ACATACATGTTTATTTAATTTGATCAAAAATTTTTCAAGATTTGTTTGCTTCACGCAACTTATATCCTTCAATTATTTTCAGATTGACATCGACATCAAGTGAGCCGTATAAATAGGCTATAGCTACATTCATTGGAAGCATTTCAATCTTCTCATGTATTACTAGATTAATTCAATTTATAAATGTAATTACATCCACCACAAAAAAATATGTCTCTTCATAATGAATACTAACTCTTTGTGTAAAACCTTGTGCGATAAGTCATGCTTTATATCTCATTTTGTTTTTTACACAGATACCCATTTATATCCTACTAGTTTTACACCA
>NW_018397275.1:1942832-1942913 GCF_002168275.2 Theobroma umbraticum
TTTACTTGCTAGTATCGGAAGCTAGTAACGATCGAGGGAAGAGGTCGTTACAGTGCAAACCTTATATTATATTTGTACACA
>NW_018397275.1:1942923-1943088 GCF_002168275.2 Theobroma umbraticum
GGAAAATATGAGGAAATTAGAATTCAAGAAGTGTTGGAAGGACCAAATTGTGACGGATGAGGAGCCCGGAGGGTCACACGATAAATAAAGAAAAGTTTAAGGACTCATTTTCAATTTCAATATTTGAAGTTAAATGGGAATTTATTAACCAAGAAAAGTTAGATT
>NW_018397275.1:1943505-1943701 GCF_002168275.2 Theobroma umbraticum
AATGAAAAGAAAAAGAATGGAAAATGAAAGTGATAGGAGGAAAGGTTTCAAAATCCCTTTGTCTTGTGATTTTGACCAAATAAAAGATAAAAGAAACATGTTCAAAAGTCATCAAGCTTTGGGCAATCCGGCCATGAAAGAAAGTCAAGAGAAACAGGAAAGAAAACAATATAAAAAGCAAGTAACCTTGGGCAAT
>NW_018397275.1:1943711-1943843 GCF_002168275.2 Theobroma umbraticum
GTGAACAAAATGAGGAAACCAAAGTCATTTTCAAGGCTCTTACCTTGAGGGGTCCACCCATAACAAAGTGAGAAGAGAAAAGGAGAAAGAAAGAAAGGAAGAAAAAAGGAAGAAGAAAAAGGAAAGGAAAGA
>NW_018397275.1:1943943-1945697 GCF_002168275.2 Theobroma umbraticum
AAGCAAGCTCATGTTTTAGATTTAATTGATTTTCATTCATTTGGTTGTCAAGAATTTTCTTTTTATATTATCAATAAATTTATGAAATGAGATTGACGTAGCAATTAGCCTTGTCAAATAGTTAAACTACTATGAATGTCATTTCACCTGTAAGTGAACCTTTCACAAAGTAATTGGTTGTTGAATTTGGGCTTTATAGTTGGTTTCTTCTTTTAGGCAATATCATTGCCAAGTGCCAAGAAAAAAAGCCCTTTGAGGCTTCTTTTAAATATAGTTATAAATGTTGGAAATCATAGCTAATTACATAAAAAATAAAAAATATTAAAGTTTGTTTTCTATTTTGAGCATGAAATGTGAAGATTTGATCTATGAAACTCCTAGGAATTATTCTCAGCATGTTTTATTGCTTTGGAAGCTTGCCATTGATTTGTTAGAGTAGAGATGGTAGTAAGCCAAGTGTTAAGCAAGGAAGGCTTTTGGGGTTTCCTTTAAATATAGTTTTAGATATTAAATAAGAGATCATCTTTTTGAAATTCAAAATTAGATATCCATGTCATAAAAAATGTACAAGGATTGCTAGTCCCACCATATAGATGACGAAACAAGTTCACTGACACATGAAATTAGAAAAGCGAAGCTAAAAGGGCCTAAAAGATAATGCATCACTGATCATCAATGATCCAACAGTCATAAATCAATATTACAAACAAAACTTAATTATCTACACTTAAACATTACCTAGAATTCCAATAAGATTGAAAAAAACACAATGTAGGAATTTTACATTGATTTCATTTTGACAAATTATCGTTTTACCCTTACTCAATACTTAGTAGGCTTACAATCATTTCTTCGGCCAAGCAGATATATCAGAGGCCATACAAGATGCATTTGAAGAGTGGTACACTAAATCAAGAAATGCTGTGTTCTCCATTGTTTTCCTTCGGAGTTCCTTTATCTTCCCCTCGGTGAAGCACCTAAGCATGTATTTGGATCTGGATTGCCTCAGATTGTAAACATTTGGTTTTTACTCTGAAAGGTCACCAGCACTGAAAGACAGCTCATGGAAGTGACCTTGGGAGGAAAAGTGGTTTGAAATTTTAATTTCACTGCATTTTTGCATCATAATGTTATCTTTTTTAATTCAAAAACATTGTATGATCATGATTTAACCCCTTTTCCAACAATAACATAATGGACATTCACACATATATTAATAACACTCCCCCTTGAATGTCCATTATATTAAGAATATGCCTTGTATTTATTAGGAAAAAACCTCATGGGAAAATATCTGAGTGAAGGAAAAAAGGTACATAATTCTTTTCAAGAATATGCTTTTGATATACTACCTCATTAAATTATCAAGCAAAACCTAGCGAGAAAAACCTTGATGAAGGAAAATAGTACAGTGTATATTTTAATCTTTCTTATGATTGCATTATTTAAGATCTTTAAAATGATGCATTCCAACCTTTCATACTAACTTTTCAAACATTGTAGTAGGAAGGGCTTTGGTAAATAAATATGCTAGATTGTCACTTGAATGAATTTTTTGAATACTAATATCACCTTTTTCTTGGAGATCATGAGTGAAGAATTTTGGTGATATATGTTTTGGGCTATTGCCTTTAACATATCCTTTTTTTAACTAAGTTATGCAAGTAGTATTATCTTCATAAAAAGTTTCTGAAAATTTTTTTTTGGTTGACAAGCCACAAGTCTATCAACTATGTTGAGTTATAGATCTTAAC
>NW_018397275.1:1945762-1945924 GCF_002168275.2 Theobroma umbraticum
ATTGTCAAAAGAAGTAGCAATTATAACTTGTTTTGCATAACACCATGCAATAGTAAAACGTCTATATGTAAATAAATAACTTGTCTAGGATTGAGCCTTGTGTGGATCAGATAAATATTCTGCTTCAGCATAACTGATTAAATTTGATTTTGATACGTTTGA
>NW_018397275.1:1946297-1946466 GCF_002168275.2 Theobroma umbraticum
AGCACTTTTGCTATATAAGTTGATTTATGGATAAAAATTCCATTTGTCAAGTGCTCAATCAGAAAACCCAAACAAAACTTTATTTTTTCAAGATCTTTCATCTTAAATTTTTTTTAAGTAGTGCACAACTTTTGATAACTCTTCAAGAGTACCAACAATTTTCAGGTCA
>NW_018397275.1:1947033-1947390 GCF_002168275.2 Theobroma umbraticum
ATTTTGTTTTTTACACAGATACCCATTTATATCCTACTAGTTTTACACCATTTGGTGTATGGATTACAGGCCCTAAAACTTCATTTTTTGCAAGTGTGTTTAATGTTGCCTTGATTGTGTCTTTCCATATTGGCGAATCACTTCTATGTCTACATTCTTCAATTTATGTAGGTTGAAGTTCTTCTTTGTTTTTCAAATATTTATTTTATATACAAAAATACCGTCAACATTTACTTTATTTCGATTCCATCTTTTCCTGTCATGAAATAATTTAATGAGATCTTTTAGTTACAAAAATCATATTCTTGGGAATTAGATTGAGTAGAGTTAGGTTATACTCAACTATATAACCCTAAT
>NW_018397275.1:1947400-1947493 GCF_002168275.2 Theobroma umbraticum
TGAAAGACATAGTTGACCTTAAGAGTGTTGTAGTTGGCGCTTAAGCTTTAACAACAGTTAGATTTGATTCAAACTTGTGTCTAATGGCTCTAA
>NW_018397275.1:1947503-1947628 GCF_002168275.2 Theobroma umbraticum
AGCTATAAAAAGTTACCTTTGAGTCATTTGAAAAAGAAAAAAGACTTGAGAAAAAGTTTCAAACCCTAAAAAGACCTTCAAAAAGCTTATCCTCACTCTCTAGCTTCATTTTAGTCTTCCACCAA
>NW_018397275.1:1947728-1947843 GCF_002168275.2 Theobroma umbraticum
ATAAATACACACTCTCAAATAAGATTTTCTTACTCCCTCTAAATACTTTCTTTCGTAATTATTATTTTAAGTTATATTTCATAACACGTTATCAGAACGATTCTCTAATCTTTCA
>NW_018397275.1:1948156-1948281 GCF_002168275.2 Theobroma umbraticum
GAGCAACTAATTAAAACTCATAAACCCCACCTGTTCCCTAAAATGAATGCAACAACATTTAATAATTATGCTTATGGATGTAGAAAAGTTTACCATAATAATTTCAATTGTGGTGGTTCCACTAA
>NW_018397275.1:1948505-1948777 GCF_002168275.2 Theobroma umbraticum
ATATGGCATGAAAGACCATTGGTCACATACTTGTTGTACATCGATTCATCTTGTTGAACTTTATCAGGCATCACTAAAAGCTTAAAGAAACAAATTTTATTCAAGATGATTTTAACCATGGCTAAGTTGATCTAACGCATCAGGATCTTGCTGATTTTCTAGTTAACCATAAAAAAGGAATAAGTCATTTGATTAATAATGGAAATATCTAAGAATGAAAGTTTTCATAGTTTGTTGCTAAATTTTAGTATGACTTTATTATGAAGATGCTG
>NW_018397275.1:1949179-1949300 GCF_002168275.2 Theobroma umbraticum
CACTTTGTCCTCTGGATTGTACTACACAAATATTTCAATGATTTAAACTCATGCCATAGTAAACCAAAAGTTTACTAATGATTTTAATGTTTCACATAACCAATTGCACCATCCCAAATCA
>NW_018397275.1:1949400-1950113 GCF_002168275.2 Theobroma umbraticum
TCAAAACTTGCCTCATGAATTATTAAAATTTTTGCATTGTCAAAAGAAGTAGCAGTTATAACTTGTTTTGCATAACACCATGGAATAGTCATACGTCTGTATGTAAATAAATAACTTGTTTAGGATTGAGTCTTGTGTGGATCAGATAAATATTTTGCTTCAGCATAACTGATTAAATTTGATTTTGATGCATTTGAGTAGTATAGGCCCAACTCCATGCTCTTCTGAGATACTGAAGTAAAGAACTCCATTTCAATGTCTTTAGGTTTGAAGAAAACTCTATCTTTCTAATAAATTTATAACAAATGATATATTAGGTTGTGTATTGCTAACAAGATACATCAGTGCTTCGATTGGACTAAGATATAATACTTTAGGACCAAGAATTTCCTCATCATTCTCACGAGGTCAAAAAGGTCCTTTTTCATATCTAGTGACTTTACAAGCATTGGTGAACGCAACGGATGTGCTTTGTCCGCATAAAATCGCTTTAGCACTTTTGCTATATAAGTTGATTTATGGATAAAAATTCCATTTGTCAAGTGCGCAATAAGAAAACCCAAACAAAACTTTATTTTTTCAAGATCTTTCATCTTAAATTCTTTTTTTAAGTAGAGCACAACTTTTGATAACTCTTCAAGAGTACCAACAATTTTCAAGTCATTAACATAAACTGGAAGCATAAGAAATTCAGATTTGAAACACACGAGCAT
>NW_018397275.1:1950474-1950863 GCF_002168275.2 Theobroma umbraticum
CGATAAGTCATGCTTTATATCTCATTTTTCTCATTTTGTTTTTTACACAGATACTCATTTATATCCTACTAGTTTTACACCATTTGGTGTATGGATTACAGACCCTAAAACTTCATTTTTTGCAAGTGAGTTTAATGTTGCCTTGATTGTGTCTTTCCATATTGGCGAATCATTTCTATGTCTACATTCTTCAATTTATGTAGGTTGAAGTTCTTCTTTGTTTTTCTAATATTTATTTTATATACAAAAATACCGTCAACATTTATTTTATTTCGACTCCATCTTTTTTTGTCATGACATAATTTAATGAGATCTTTTAGTTACAAAAATCACATTCTTGGGAATTAGATTGGGTAGAGTTAGGTTATACTCAACTATATAACCCTAAT
>NW_018397275.1:1950873-1950970 GCF_002168275.2 Theobroma umbraticum
TGAAAGACATAGTTGACCTTAAGAGTGTTGTAGTTGCGCTTAAGCTTTAACAACGGTTAGATTTGATTCAAACTTGTGTCTAATGGCTCTAAACTTC
>NW_018397275.1:1950980-1951100 GCF_002168275.2 Theobroma umbraticum
TAAAAAGTTACCTTTGAGTCATTTGAAAAAGAGAAAAGACTTGAGAGAAAGTTTCAAACCCTAAAGAGACCTTCAAAAAGCTTATCCTCACTCTCTAGCTTCATTTTAGTCTTCCACCAA
>NW_018397275.1:1951200-1953697 GCF_002168275.2 Theobroma umbraticum
CAAACAAAGCCTAATCCTAGCTTCTCCCTTGATTCAATTCTAACTCATCCATTCCAATGCATTTTGGTCTTTTAGCTTCAAATCTGACTAGTTTTTTCTTTTTGCATTTGAGCTTTTGATTGTTCAAATTTGACTTTATCTAGTTTTCTTTATCTTCTATTATAGAAAACTAAACTCTAGTCAAGTTTTCTCCTTGAGATCTTGTTGTCACTATTTTTGTCAGTTTAGTCATTTCACTTTAAATCTTACAGACATTTATATGAATTAATTAAATTTAAAAAAATCGTTCATCAAGAACAACAAGAATGGAGTGGGAAGAGACTTGAAACAAAAAAAAAAGTCAGGTAAGGGATTTTTTAGAATTGGTGATTGTGGCAATAAAAGAAGGCAAGAACAAAAGGTAAAGAAGGGAAAAAGGAAAATGGAGGAAAATAGATGAAGAGAAAAGATTAAGGGAAATGGAAATAGAAAATTGAAAATTAATAACTTTTGACTCATTTAATTCTCTCATATTTTCTTTTTTCTTCCCCTTTTGTTTATGAATACTTTTCAAATAAAAAGTTATGATCTGAACATTTTTTAGCTCCAATATAAGTTTCAAATTCAAATATAATTGAATTATTGCTACTTTTATAATTTGAAATCAAGTAATTAAAGCACAATATGCATTATGTGATTTATTTCTATGCATTATTTTTATTCTTTTTTGGTGCATTATGCTAGAAAGGTAACTTATATATTTGGAAAGTGAAAATGAATTTATTGTATCCAATTACATTATTATATTTCAATTAGTTAAAAATGTTTTCCTTAATTTTATTTTGACTTTGTGATCTTCGCACATTATTTTCATTATTTCACTCCAAATATCTGCGTCTTCAAGCCAACTCTCATCAAACAAAAACCATAAACCACACAACTAAACCCTAAAAACAATTTCACCAATTGATTTTCCTCAAAACACTCAAAATCTCTCATATCTGAAAATCGCCATGGCTCGCCCCAAAAAACCAGCAAATCGACAATATGGTGGTGATAACGACGCTGGCCTTTCCATTGGTAGTGGTTCTTCACACCATTCAAGTAGAGACCTTAGCCAAAACTTTCCGAATTCAATTCTTGAAGAAAGATTTCGAAAAGATTTTGCACATAGGCAGGTATTTCCTGGCGGAGTTATTGATTTTGGTTATCTTGAAGAAATAGGCTTTCCTTACATAGAGAATTTCAAACAATTTGGGTGGTTTGAATATCTGAGTTTAGATAGGAATTTTTATGAGAACTTGGTGAGAATATTTTATTGCAATGCTACCCATAAGTTTAAAGATGATAATGATGCTAAGGAGGTGGCCCATACTAAAAAATTTATAACCTATGTTATGGGGCAAAAAATCACTATTACTGCTCAAACCCTTGCCCGAATCCTTAAGTTGAATCAATCAGGAGGTACAAGTGATGTTCAAACTAACGTAAGTGAAGATGTAAAAAGAGACATTTTTACCTACCCTCCACCCACTCCCAAAGGCACCACTAGTGTTATGAGACTTACTTTCTTTGATAGGATTCTCCATTTAATTGTAGCACACACCATTCGACCCATAAGTACTAAATACTCTTCTGTAAGGAATGAGGAAATGTGGTTCATGTACCACATTAAACAAAAAACCAAATTCGAGTTATCAAATCTCATATTTGATGATATGTGGAAAGTGGTCACTGGTGCTAGGAAGGGATGATTTATGGGATGGTGATTAGTGAGATACTTGACTTTCATAAGCTAGACACTAGGTGTGATCCTCCTGTTCCTCACCCTTTACACTACAAATTAAATAGCCACACGATAAAGAAACTGGACTATGAAAATAGAAATGGTGTATGGGTTCCAAATTGGTTTGTACAAGAAGAGAATAACGAGGAAGAAGAAGAGGAAGTAAGGAAAGAAAGGGAAACTCCTGACCAACAGACTGAGTGTAGTGTGGCTCCTGGTACTAGTCATCATTACATATCCAGCATCAAGCAAACCTTGACTGATCTTTTTGGTTATGTACAATCCATGGACACTCGTTTGATGGGACAAATGACTACATTAGACGCTCGTATGTGTGCATTGGATGCTCGTATGGATGGATTGGAAACTTGTATGGCAACATTGAAGAATGGTTTGCTCTCTTCTTTTGCACCATCAGCACCTCCAACTTCTGGCCACTCATCTCTTCCTCCACCCTCTTAAGCTCATGGGTTTTAACTTAAAATCTTCAAGTTTGTAAAATCTTTAGTTGGATGGTCTTTACATGTCATGACATTTGCATTTCACATCATGTTTGGATTTTTTTTAGTTATGTTTTAAGTTGGATGTCTAGATATTCTAATGTTTATGAATTATTTGGAGATTATGGATATTTTCTTTTAGATACTTTAGATGTCTAATGAATAGCTTTCTATGCTTCTCTTGGTATATTGATGAGTATAGTTATGAATAAAATTTTACGGATAATTGTGG
>NW_018397275.1:1953707-1953811 GCF_002168275.2 Theobroma umbraticum
AATAGTTGGTATATTGATCAATGGCTTAAATTTGAATTTAAGATTGTGACTTTGTCTCTTGATAAGGACATAAAGGTTTACATTGATCCTTTGAACATGGGTTT
>NW_018397275.1:1953821-1954484 GCF_002168275.2 Theobroma umbraticum
TTGGAGCAAGTTACTTTTGCAAGATCGAGGGATTTTTAAATGACTTTGCAACAATAAGTGTTTTTCTTTCTTGATAAGTAATTTTCGTTTTGATCTAACAAAAAAGGGAGAAGACTTTTGGAGAAAAATTTGCAAATTAAAATTACAACTTTGATACTTAGCTATGAACTTTACATTTAATTGTTTTTGGAACCAAACAATTAGCAAGGGGGAGTTATCCATTTTTAAAATATTCTTATCCTTTCAAAAACAAACCTTAGAAAATTTGAAAAGTGAACTTCAACTTATAAAGTCAGGGGGACTTTCTCTTAAAGTTTTACAAATTTTCCTCATTAGTTTTGTCATATCAAATAAATGACTAAAATAAATTGTCAAAAATCCAAACTTAAGATATTGAAACATTTCAAAAACCCCTTGAATGTTAAAATGAAAATGACCAAGTGTCTAATCAATAAAACGCTCAAAATGGTTGAAAGACAAACTTTTAAGTTGTAAGTATCGAGACCTTTTAGTCAAGCCTTGATACCTCCTTTATATCAAGCAACAAGTATCGAGACCATTTTATGAAGTATTGAATCTTTGTTGATAGAAAGAAAGAACTTGAAATGCCAAAATGAAAGTATCGAGGCTTTACAACTCGATAGCAAAAATTTTGAAACAAGG
>NW_018397275.1:1954499-1954595 GCF_002168275.2 Theobroma umbraticum
CCTAGAAGTAGAGTATTGAGACATTCAAGATAGAAGCATTCTATCTTAAAATATCAAGGCCTATCATACAAGTCTGCATACTTGTTCAAACCCAAA
>NW_018397275.1:1954605-1955346 GCF_002168275.2 Theobroma umbraticum
CGAGACATTAGCAAGAAGTATTGATACTTCAAGTCTAATAGGCGTAAAAAAGATAGATACAATGGCTAGTTTTTGTATTCAATGCTTTGCAACGGCTCCAACAAACTTCCTTGGTATAAAATGAAGCTTCTACCTCAATTATGAAGCAAAAAGACCTTAAAAAACATATTTCAATGAGAGAGCAATATCACAATCCAAAGATCATAAATTTCTTTCTCTACATTGAAGTCTTCATTGTAAATGAGCTTTAAACCAAATTCCTTCTATTCTTATTTATTACTTCTAAAAGTTGTTTGTACTAATTATGCACATTTGCCTTAGAAAGGCTTTCTAATTATTCTTTATCTAACACTTATAATATTGTAAAAAGTAGTGTAGGTTATACCATAACCATTGAAAAGGTAGATACGTTAAACCTTAGCCTTGAAATGGTTTTGTAAAAGTTGTGCTTGAACTTTAAAAGGCATTTTTATTTAGTGGATTTAAAACTCCTTAGCTTGCTAAAGGGGAGGATGTAAGCAAGGACCCGAATCTCTATAAAATTGATGGTGTCTTCCTTTCTATTTATTTTTTTAACTTTTTTATTGGTTAGAACAACATTAATCTTGGTAAAGAATATTTCACTATTTGGCATATGGCGTTCTATGCCATTCTTTGGACTTTATGGCTGCATCGAAATAACATGGTTTTCAATGGGAAGATTTAGGATGCTTGTCAAGTTTTTGACCTAGCCAAACTTAG
>NW_018397275.1:1955446-1955548 GCF_002168275.2 Theobroma umbraticum
GTTAAGATCTATAACTCAACATAGTTGATAGACTTGTGGCTTGTCAACCAAAAAGAAATTTTCAACAACTTTTTATGAAGATAATACTGCTTGCATAACTTA
>NW_018397275.1:1955558-1955695 GCF_002168275.2 Theobroma umbraticum
GGATACATTAAAGGCAATAGCCCAAAACATATATCACCAAAATTCTTATTCACTCATGATCTCGAAGAAAAAGATGATAGTAGTATTCAACAAATTCATTCAAGTGACAATCTAGCATATTTATTTACCAAAGCCCT
>NW_018397275.1:1955725-1955861 GCF_002168275.2 Theobroma umbraticum
AAAGGTTGGAATGCATCATTTTAAAGATCTTAAATAATGCAATCATAAGAAAGAGTAAAATATACACTGTACCATTTTCCTTCATCAAGGTTTTTCTCGCTAGGTTTTTCTTGACAACCAAATGAATGAAAATCAA
>NW_018397275.1:1955871-1956012 GCF_002168275.2 Theobroma umbraticum
AACATGAGCTTGCTTATTTACCTGTCAATATTTTTTTATGATAGCCGGATAAAGGTACACGAATCTCATAAAATTTTCCAATTGAGTGTTTTCTAAGTTTGTTACTTCATTCAACAAACTAAAAATATGTTTTCTCTTAAA
>NW_018397275.1:1956319-1956493 GCF_002168275.2 Theobroma umbraticum
AATTATACAACTTTAGATCACTTAATCAACCTAACTATGAAAAAATAAATAAAAGACTTACATGCATTTTAGATCACTAAATCAACTTGACTATGAAAAAAAAATGAACACACTTACACGTATGTGGTTACCCTATTTAAGTTAATAAATAATCTCATGTAAGCTTTTTACAAC
>NW_018397275.1:1956895-1957192 GCF_002168275.2 Theobroma umbraticum
TCATTATTTATTACTCCCATATTATTTTTCAGTGTTAAATGCAACTAATGTAAAGGGTACATATCGGCTAGCTAAAGATAAGGTTTTTGAAGTACGTTTGCTATAGTAAATGAGTGCTACAAATTTAATTTCAGTTGAACTTTTCCGATTTTGTTCTTGAAACCCAAATTTAGATTTTGATTCTTTTGGATTTTTATTTTTTTTATATTTTTATTGAATCCAAATAAAGGGTTGTTTGCTTATTTACATTAAATGCCATTTAAGTAAATGTTCTCTTTACCTTTTACTCTCCATTTA
>NW_018397275.1:1957668-1957832 GCF_002168275.2 Theobroma umbraticum
TATGAATTTTTCGACACTAAACATATTATTTTTATGCCTAGATTTTATGTTGACTCTAAAGCTCAAAGATTTTGTGATTTTCTTTAGCATCAAAGCTCACCTAAGGTAAGGATGAAAGATTTATAGATCTCTAAGCATAGGTTTTAGCTCGAAAATTAGTTTTG
>NW_018397275.1:1958421-1958583 GCF_002168275.2 Theobroma umbraticum
GTTTTCAACAAGGGGGACAAGCCCTTTTATGTTTATAGTCCACTCAATTACTCTGGCTTTTGGGCTAGTATGTGTATGAGATATTGTATGTTTACTTATAATGCTATTATGTGCATGAAAGTATGAAGAATGCCATTAGATTATTTATATGATGTATATTCC
>NW_018397275.1:1958683-1958782 GCF_002168275.2 Theobroma umbraticum
ACAGAAGGCTCAATCGGTCCAAAAATGGCCTAAATCATCTCCTTAACTAAGTATGGCATAGGATTTCACCTCGAGAGAAAATCAAACAAATTCTAGAAC
>NW_018397275.1:1958792-1960509 GCF_002168275.2 Theobroma umbraticum
ATTCAAAAATTTGCATTCACATAAACCTTTTTTAAATATATTCAATAAATCTAAAGAAAAGACATTGTGCTCAAAATGTAAAAATTTCAACCTAATAGTAAAGCTTAGCATGAGAATTTACATAACACTCAAACAATATTCACATGTTTTGAAGAATCAAGATAGGAATATAACTAAGTTCTCATCATTAGATAGGTAAATTAAATGAAACTAGCACAAGTAAATCTAGTCGAAATAAAAAAATATTTAACAAAAATAAACTAACCTAAACTATCACAAAAACTAATAACAATAAAACCTTCCCCCAAACTTAAATTGTACATTATCCTCAATGTGAAAAGCTAAAAAGAATAAGAAAAAGAAACTTCCATATCAATGGTGGTAGTGCCTTGAAAGCTCTAATCTTCTTTCTCCTCATCTTCTTGCTTTCCAAATCTACATACACAACAAAACAAACTAGGGAGAGGTTATAACTACTTATTTGCATTGAAAAACAAAAAAAAACTAAAAAAACAACTAAATCAAAAAAGATATAGCTTGGGTTGCCTCCCATGAAGCGCTTGTTTATAGTCACTAGCTTGACTTTGGTTGAAGTCTTCATTCACCCTTTAAGGAGGTTGGAGTTTGCATGGAAAAAGCTTGAGGTGTGAAAGTAGTCTCCTCTTAAGATGAGGTTGTAGTGGCTTTAACTCAAGATTTGGTGCTTGCTCAACCCATGATGGTGGAATATGCTAACTTTTACCCAACTTCTCAAATTAAGTTCTTCTTGGATAATGCATTGTTGGTGTAGCCTTCAAAACATGTGTAATATTTATGAGTTATTCATTTTAGTCCTTTGTTGTTGCAACTTGAACTAAACAAGCTTCAACGAGTTTTTTTGGATTTTTCATATCAATAGCCTCTTTAGATAACTTATCAACTATATCTAGGAAAGGAATAGGAGCCACATATGGTTTAACTTGTGGTAGTGCAGATACTTCCTCCTCTTGTTTAATTTTTTCATCTCGAACTTGATTGCTGGAAGTGTTACCTTGATATACTTTATCTTCATCATCCACCACATTCTTGCAATTTTTCTCATTAAGATGCTTATCATATTCTTCTTTTCTAGGATTAGGCTCAGTGTCATTTCGTAAAATTTCTTGAGGCCTGTTGTTGATGTAATTAACAAGTTGGCCTAATTGAGTCTCAAGATTTCAAATTGATTCTACTTGACTTTGAATGGTGGAATCATTCTTTGTCATGAACTGCATTAGCATATCCTCCAAAGTTAGCTTCTTTTCAAGTATAGGGGCTCCAACTTGTGATTGGAAATCATGCTGAAAAACAAATTGTGATGAATATGTAGGATCCTGATCATTACTCAATGAAAAATTTGGGTGATTCCACCATGAGTTGTAACTATTGGAGCATGAATTATTTTGCTGCCCATTGAAGCTTCCATCTGTAACGACCTCTTCCCTCAATCGTTATCGACGTCCGAGACTTGCGAGTAAACTTGTCAAATCCTGAACAAGCCTTAATCAAGTTTCTAGACAATTTAAACTCAACTCACAATTCTTAATGCCATAGTTGGCTTAAACCAAATAAGCACAAAATTTGAATCATGACATTTAATTACCAATAATCAAGTGTAAGATCCCCACAACATGTTCAATATAATAAGTAGTAATCATTACACAACCTCAAGTTTAAGCAATTACATTTCCACAATCTA
>NW_018397275.1:1960609-1960695 GCF_002168275.2 Theobroma umbraticum
ACATAAAAAAGACTTGACCTGACACACTATAGAGTGTAGTGATACTGAAGGCTTAGAAGGAAGGCACTATCACACCTACCAAGTAT
>NW_018397275.1:1960705-1960860 GCF_002168275.2 Theobroma umbraticum
ACTCCTCCACAAGGTGCCTAGTTAAGCGAGCTACTGATTTTTAAAAGAAAAGTAAGGAAAAATAGCGGGTGACTCATAAAGACTCCGTGAGTGGATATGGGGATGGGGACAAGCCAAGGGGAAGAGTTTTATTACAAATTATCAATTTGTAATAG
>NW_018397275.1:1960870-1963593 GCF_002168275.2 Theobroma umbraticum
TTGCATAATCATAGATTTCTCATTTAAACCTTAGATACGAATTAGCTGTAAATCCAACAATATTTTCTCGTAACAAGTATCATATTTCATAAGCACAATTATGAAATAAAAGATTGAGCATGCATGGAATCATATGCATGAAAAACAAGGATGTTATATGTTAGCAGTATTAGTTCCCTTGTAAAGGTTGATACCATATTTTTAATCAAGCTTTTTAGTGTATCGATATTTGGACTCAAATCATATAGGATCCAATTATAAGATTTTTCACATAGCATTTCCCATTCATAATTAGAAATCAAATAGTCATTTCTAAAATGAGGTTCAATTCACACAACATCATATGCATATAATGTATAAACATTGCATAATCTCAATATTTGGTGGAATTTCTCATTACCAAATATAACCGTTCTCGCATGAACATCAATACCATGGTCTAGCGTCTATTATATGCACCTCATATACCATGCCAAACATTACGCCTTAATGGACTAAGGCTTTTTGGCTCCAACTCGTTTACTATTCCCTTATCACTCATAAAGAGTTTTGGGCCCTTCGGCTTTGCCCATATACACCAACTTCTCCACGCATCATCCATACAATAGTACAACCATTCAAGAAATCAAATATAACATTCACACATTAACCATATTAAGATAACCATACACAATCACAAGTATTCACAAATCAATGGGCAACGTCAAGCATAATCAACAAAACCAATATGCATACGGGATATTATTATCAATATTTCCATATCAATATCAATAAGAGGATATCATTTAACCATACACATCATTTGATGTTTACAAGTCATCTTTTTACCATATCATGGAAGGATATTTTGAAGAGATATCATCTGAAAAGGCTTGTCCCCCTTTGTTCAAAACTACCACATAGATTATATTTACTTACATAATAGATTACAAACTTCTTCCAAAGCATTTGAATAGGTATTCAAAACCAAGATTTTACTGAAGTCATTTTAGACATGCAATGGTAAATAAATCAACCAAAATATGTTCACTTTATGTATTCAAAATACTTGAAAATGTGTACCCTCTCACCTTGACAAAAAGTGTATTCTTTTCCTAAGCTTTATGTCACCAAATCTTGTTCGTCTACAATCTTGAGCTCAGCGTAACCTAACATAATGATTTCTAACATAAATTTCCCATTTTTCTAGCTAACTCATTTATTTGAAACTAATCGATTAAATCCATATTTTTTGTTATAATCCCATAATCCTAGATACTTCAAACCCAAATCGTATATAATGAAACCTTAATCTTTCTTACCTCCACAACCTTGTTGAAGAACAAAAACACCCTAAAATCCTAACTCAAATTTAGGTTAAATGAGCTAAAATTTACAAAACTTTTGAGTTAAGTTGAAGCATTGTGATTAATACAAAAAAAATGCCAAATCTTACCTTAGATTTGAGTTTGGAAGGTTGAATCCTTGTTCAATGTGGTTTTGAAATGTTGGAAAAGGGTTTGGTGGTTGTTGGGGATGAGTTGGAGGTTGAGAAAATTTAAAATGAACGTTAAGGCTTGTGTTGAGCTCGTTATATTATGATTTGTCAAAAAGGCGGTGTAGTTGACTATAAGATCTAGGGGATTGACTATGACTTCTTAAATCTTGGAATTTTTCATGCAATCTCCTTAGGATCGACTAGGAAAGTTTTAGGATTGACTGGGGCTTCCCAATTCTGCAAAACTCTCATGGTTTCTGCCATAAGATTGACTTGCAACCATTAGGGGTCGGTCTTCCAAGTTAAACTTGCTAAACTGCATTCTTTTTGCTTCCTTTCTTGACAATGTCTTCAACCATCATTCAACCATGAATATAAGACAATAATATGAAAGGATTTATGTCAAATGGCAAGAAATTCTCATAAATAATTGTCACCAATGTGCCATTCATCAAAATTCAATTTTTTATCAAATTTTCATAAGATAAAAATTAAGGTTTCACATACATAGATATAACTATAGGAACCTTTTTCACTTTAATATATAGTAGTAGTGCTATCCTTCAAAGATCATGCATGACAATAAATTGATTGCTTACAATGAATTGCTTACTCATATTTTTACTCATGCTTATCTTTTTGCTTCCCTTATCGACTTGGATTACAACTTTTCCATCTCAACCTTTGTCCTTTGATGTTTACATAAAAATAGCAAGCCCATGCTTGGAGCTCTTAGATGGCTATGCAAACACTTCATATTTGGAGTGTTGCAATGCGACTAAAGAACTCAATCAAATGAAACAAAATGATGAAGAGGTAATATTCCACCACGTTATAACAAACTCCACTCATATGTTATAATCATTGTTATTGCATTGTAATTTAACAAAATAACATTGATTTAGTTTATAACATATATAATCATTATAATAATATTAACACTTATAAAATGAAAATTGATTGACTCAATTTAAAAAGATTACAACAATCATATTGAGTAACTACTTAATACATCAATCATAGTTATTGAACCTGAACTAAATGATCTTCACAAAATGTTCAAATTGATCATCTCAATTAATTTTCTCTAACAACATTTCAAATAATTAATATTTTCAATCCAAATTAGGAAAAAATCTTTAACAATACGTTCTTGGATAACAATTAAGCTAATTTCTAATTAATTTTACCACAATACATGAATACAAATATAGGAACCTTTTTCACTTTACTAGCAATAACACTA
>NW_018397275.1:1963693-1963905 GCF_002168275.2 Theobroma umbraticum
TGTGTTTCTAAAGGTATCCCCACTAAAAAGAAGTAAGAGATTCGAAGAGAAAAGGAAGCCGAGCCCAAGATATATTGAACCTTGTGAAATCTTGGAATGAATTGGGTCAACAGTGTATTGACTAGCTTTACCTATGGAACTAGCTCGTGTGAATCCCACTTTTCATGTGTTTATGTAGAGGAAGTATGTTAAAGATCTGACACATGTCATAC
>NW_018397275.1:1963915-1964025 GCF_002168275.2 Theobroma umbraticum
GGTTATGTTGGATGAAGGACTGAAATTTGAAGAGCAACCAATAGCAATACTGGATCAATAACTGAAACAACTACGCTATAAAGAAGTTGCCTCAATAAAAGTCTTGTGGA
>NW_018397275.1:1964410-1964582 GCF_002168275.2 Theobroma umbraticum
ATACTTCAGAATAAAATATTTCATACATGAGAACATAATAATTAAATAATAATAATTTTTAATGGGGATGAATTAGCAGGTTAATAGGTGATTTGGAAGGGAACCGGGGTAAAGTAAGACACTTTAGGACCCGAGGAGACAAGTGGAGAATTTTGAAATAAAATAATATTTT
>NW_018397275.1:1964592-1965079 GCF_002168275.2 Theobroma umbraticum
AATAAAATATTAATATTTTAATTATTATTGAGATCAGTCATGGAAGAAGATTATATGAGTAATCTAAGTGGGGGAGAAGAAGCAAGAAAGAATTTTGAAGAAAATCAACATTAATGTGGCCTATGTGCCTTTATTAAACAAAGCTAGAACAAGTAAGTATATATTTAAATATTATGGTGACACCTTGATGAGGTGCATGTAATACCCTGTATTCTTGAATAGAAGTCAATAAGACTTACTCGCTAAGACAAAGGGTTGATTGATGAAAATCTAAGTGCCAAAGAGCGACAATACCCGAAAGGAATATTTTGAAATAATATATTTCGTACGTTAGAAAATAATAATTAAATAACAATATTATTATCAAAGATAAATTAGCAGATTAAAAGGTGATTCAGA
This sequence comes from Theobroma umbraticum, assembly GCF_002168275.2. Lineage (NCBI taxonomy): Eukaryota > Viridiplantae > Streptophyta > Magnoliopsida > Malvales > Malvaceae > Theobroma > Theobroma umbraticum. The sequence continues at coordinate 1,964,992 of NW_018397275.1, forward strand.
AGTGAACTAGGACAAAGTGAGACACTTTGGGACTCAAGGAGATAAGTGGAGAATTTTGAAATAAAATAATATTAAAATATTAATATTT
>NW_018397275.1:1965179-1965605 GCF_002168275.2 Theobroma umbraticum
ATCTTCTTCCGTGACTAATCTCAACAATAATTAAAATATTAATATTTTAATATTTTTTATTTCAAAATTCTGCACTTATCTCCTTGGGTCCCAAAGTGTCTCCCTTTGTCCTAGTTCACTTCTGAATCACCTTTTAATCTGCTAATTTATCTTCGATAATAATATTATTATTTTCTAACGTACGAAATATATTATTTCAAAATATTCCTTTAGGGCATTGTTGCTCTTTGGCACTTAGATTTTCATCAATTGACCCTTTGTCTTAACGAGTAGGTCTTATTGACTTCTATTCAAGAATACGGGGTGTTACATACACCTCATCAAGGTGTCACCATAATATTTAAATATATACTTACTCGCTTTAGCTTTGTTTAATAAAGGCACATAGACCCCATTAATGTTCATTTTCTTCAAAATTCTTTCTTG
>NW_018397275.1:1965687-1965869 GCF_002168275.2 Theobroma umbraticum
TTTTATTAATAAAATATTATTTTATTTCAAAATTTTCCACTTCTCTCCTCGGGTCCTAAAGTGTCATACTTTACCCCGGTTCCTTTCCAAATCACCTATTAACCTATTAATTCATCCCTATTAAAAAATATTATTATTTAATTATTATGTTCTCATGTATGAAATATTTTATTCTGAAGTAT
>NW_018397275.1:1966199-1966315 GCF_002168275.2 Theobroma umbraticum
AATTTTTCCACAAGACTTTTATTGAGGCAACTTCTTTATAGCGTAGTTGTTTCAATTATTGATCCAGTATTGCTATTGGTTGCTCTTCAAATTCCAGTCCTTCATCCAACATAACC
>NW_018397275.1:1966325-1966537 GCF_002168275.2 Theobroma umbraticum
GTATGACATGTGTCAGATCTTTAGCATACTTCCTCTACATAAACACATGAAATGTGGGATTCGCACGAGCTAGTTCCATAGGTAAAGCTAGTCGATACGCTGTTGACCCAATTCATTCCAAGATTTCACAAGGTTCAATATATCTTGGGCTTGGCTTTCTTTTCTCTTCGAATCTCTTACTTCTTTTTAGTGGGGATACCTTTAGAAACACA
>NW_018397275.1:1966637-1968381 GCF_002168275.2 Theobroma umbraticum
GGTCTCTATACTTTTGTGTCGAACACTTGGACATTAAAAACAAATGCTAGGGATGTTTAGAACTAAATTAAACAAGCTTAAAATGATTGAAGCAAATTCAAAAATCATTCAAACAATTCCAAACAAATTAAAAAATCATTCATATAATTTCAAAACTTATCCAAGTAATTTGAAGGTTTTTCACACGAAAACACGTAGGCACTTCTAAAGCAAATGTATAAAAGCTTTTAACATTAATAAATTAAGTTCAAAAACACATTTAGACAACTTCAAAAATCATTCAAACAAATTTAAGGATCACTAAAGCAATTTTGATCATTTTTGTCATTTCATAACTATAATCATTTTAATGCTAATAAAGCTAACAGCTGATGAATACTCTAATGACCTCTTGATCGTATTTGATTTTGTTGCTTAGCTCACTTGCAAGTTAAACTTTTCTAACACCCACTGTTGCAATTGCTTTTAGGTGCAATTTTGAATTTCTATGTTGTACTCATACAATACTTTACGCATTTCATCCATCATTGTTGATTCTTCCATCTTTGAGATGAGAAGCTATTGTGTTTAGTTTTATCGTTTGTGATATTTTATGTTCTTTTTATAGATGTTTTTGCTCGACTTAATGTACCTTAAACCTTGATAAATTAATTTTTTATTAAGTAATGTATAAATTAATAAATTATTAATTTATCATTTAAATAATATCTTAATTAATAAATAAATTTTCATGGTCTTAAAGGTATTCATTTATTGAGGTTTTACCGTATATACAAGAAAATCTCAATGACTGGGGAAAAAGTCAAGTTATTAGTATCGTAATTGTAATATAACAGTATTGTAATTTAATAGAATCACATTAGTTTAGTTTATAACATGTATAATTGTTATAATTATATTAACAATTAAATATGAAATAGTAATAAAAATTATAAAAAATAAAAATTTAGCATAAAAAATATTATTTGTCTAAAAATAAAAAGACATAATGCTTGAAAAAGCCTTAAACTACTTGAAGAAAATTCAAATAAGCCCTCACTTATCTATTGTGTTTAATGAATCCTTTTTACTTTTATTTTAGATTAAATAAGCCCTTATGACTAATGGTTGATTAATAGCAATTAGTCAAAATGTCAATTGTCATTTTATGCCCATGTAAATTTGATGTCGAAGGTGAAAAAGAACATGTCCATGTCATTATGCCACATCATCATTTATTATGACATGTCGGCAAACTAAGTTAGCGTCAAGTGATATAGAATGATAAATGACATTTTGACTAATCAACTATTAGATATAAGGATTTATTTGGCTCAAAAATAAAAGTATAAAGACTTATTTGGCTTAAAACAAAAATATAAGAGCTTAATTAAAGATAATAAAAGAATAAAGACCTATTTGAATTTTCTTAAATAGTTTAAAGGTTTTTTCAAATATTATGCCAAATAAAAAAATCTTTATTTTAGAAGATTAAAAAGAAAAACAAATAAAAGGAATAGGATGAAAGGAATAGTATAATATTTTAAGGTGATTAGTGGGTGTAATGCTGGTATGGATCCTTAGCCTGCTTGGTTTCTTATTATAAAATGAATATATGGCGAGGATCAGTCCAAATCATTCTTATATTATATTATTGACGTTTGTCTAAATGGATCCTCCCTTGCAGTTCAATAATTAATCAAATGAAAAAATTTGATCGACAGAAAGTTGTCCCTCACAAGATTTTGGCAAAGCTCAATTACCA
>NW_018397275.1:1968481-1971453 GCF_002168275.2 Theobroma umbraticum
GAATTGCCTAGAAGGATTGTCCTAGGCTAAGTAATTAACGTGCCGATGATTATGTTCTGGAGATGAAAAATAAGGCATGATTCCGTATGATTAAATATGTCATGTTGACTAGTATGATGAACTATAATTGTGGTAAGGAATATGTTCTGTCTGTAGATGATTTTGGACAATGACATGATATGAGATATGTATGTTCCGTCTATAGATGATTACAGATGATGATATGAAGTGACATATGCATGTTCTATACGTGGATGATTCCGGACGATGCTATGCTGTTGATTATGCATGTTCCATCCATGGAGGAATTCTTGACAATGGATATTATAAGGTTAAGTGTGTCTATATCCATGTAACTATGCATGTTTCATTAGGAAGGATGGTCATAAATAAGGGCAATGGTTGAAATCCTGTCTGTGATTCCCACCTCTTGTGTATGATGCCATCCGTCATGAGATTACTTCGGATGATGATTTTTATGCCACTCATGGAGACTACTCCAGGTGATGTCATTCGTTGGGATATTACCCTAGACAAGGATTGTGATGCCATCCTTGGGGAGATTACTTTGGATGTTGACTTTGATATTCTATTAATAGCTTTGGAACTAGGCGTGATTTGTTTCGCCACTTACTAGTCACCGTGCTTGATTTTTTGATGTCTAGGGGAAGACCATTCTATGATATGATATAATGTGATGACTACGTAATGGCATGCCTTAGGTTTTGAAATGTAAATTATGTTATATGATGTCATGATATGATGATTAATGCAAAGGCTTAAGATAAGAGACATATGTAATTGATTGTGATTATGATCTGTTGCATGCTTGAGAAGCTATGATTTACCATCAAGGTGAGCACTTTAAGGCATGTATGTAGACGAGCATATAGTGGGCTAATTCACATGGTAGATTATAATGATAAATGGTTATGTTGGTAATGATGTTGAATAAGTAAGGTGAGGATCATTATACCACCTTAGTATGTTAATAGCCAAAGATATGCAATGTAGTATGGCTGCCATGATCATTACAAATCATGATTGACAGGTTATGTCCAACCTACCCCCATTATGTATTTGCATGAGATATATGATATGTATTCATGATTAAAGGATATGTGTAGCAACTATCCTTATACATTTACAACTATTTTATGCTCCCACTCACTGAGTACTAGCGTGACTCACCCATCTTAGTTGAATTGTGTAAAAAAATAGATAGGAAGGATTGGTGGCTAGTGTTGTCATTTAGACAAGCACGCAATTTTGACAACTGGTAAGTTTTCTGCTAATAAACACTCCGTTGTGTCACAACTTGAGTCATAGTTATGTACGCTTCCATAATGTAGATAAAGTATGTCATAAAGGAAATATAACGACATGGAATTGCCTTATGTTATGTAATGAAAAGTTTAATGACTTAGTGCATTAGCCAGTGTATGGCTATGTGTATATTATGTTTAAGTCTTGAATGTTATTATGAGCTGAGGGGCTAATGTTAAATGCTAAGAGATTTAAGTTGTTATGAGATGATGTTGGCCATAAGGCCTTATGATTATGATATATGAGTTTATCAAGACTTAACTATAAAGGCTTGCTCAGGTCTAATGGGTTTACTTGCAAAGCTCATGCGCCGATCATGGCCCTCGGGTTTGGGTCGTGACACTACAATAGCAACAGTTATATATTTTGTAAAATAATATTTATTATAATATAATTATTATTGCATATCTATTTCACAAAGTATTCTCAACTCAATTGAAAAAAAAAAAGTTTACCATCTCCATGCACCGCACGGGTAGTGTGACACCCCCAATTTTTGATGTAGACTAAGAATGATTTATGCAATATGTGAAGTCTTAAGGACTTTGATGATATGATATGTATGCCAAGTGTGTGAGAGTGCACATATTGACACTTAGGCAAAACTTTGAGGAAATATGTGATAAATCCCATAGTTTGAGGTTTTGATCTAAGTTGACATTATGCTTGTGAGATTATGTGTATGGGATTGAGTTAAATGAATGATTTGAGGTGTAATATCAACCAGGAATAATATTGGAGTGTTAAACTTGAATTTTTGGAGTTTTTAGGAAGCATAGAATTGCTTACAGGGGTGAAAGTATCAATACATACCCTAATGTATCTATCCATTCTTGGTAGGATGAACAATAAAGGCCCCAATAAGCATAGTCTATCGATACATTTGAAAATGTATCGATAGATTTGGCCAAAGATGAACATGTATCGATCCATTTGAAGCAAAAAGCACTTAAGACCATTATGTAGGAAATGTATCGATATATTGCCTCAATGTATCAATACATTCATTCAAAATTAAGGAAGATGTATTGATACATTGCCAAAATGTATCCATCCATCAAATAGGAAAGGTAAAAATAAAAAGGGGTTTTGAGGCCATTTCTACCCTAATATCTCTCAGCTTGTATCCATACATTGCCTCAATGCATATAATGTACGATGCCTGATAGATGCGTTACCATGGTATTAGAATGAAATATGTATGCCTAGATGAATGAACCTATGCTAGAGAACAATATGTATGTATATGTATATACGCAAATTATGTATGATTATGTGCTGTGATTTAAGCCACATGGGTGGCCTATGCTATGGGTACCTAAACTAAAATGTCTAGAGCCTATGATGACTACTTAGGAATAGATTACACTAGGTGAATGATATGGTTAAGATGATTTGATTGATGATGCCTGGGAGACTTAAATGCTCTTAGAATCTAACTGAGCTTAAAATGATTGAAGCTCGACAAATATGAATTGAGGTTTGATGAGGAAAATGTGAATGAAAAGGCATGATGGCCTTATTTATGGATTTGTGTTTTTGTCCAACGGATGAATTTCGTTCATTGATTTGATTTGTGGTTGAGTGGATTCCTGTCCCCTTATGACTATGTGTGCTTGTAGAGATAGTGGTAAGTAGGGACGATG
>NW_018397275.1:1971463-1971835 GCF_002168275.2 Theobroma umbraticum
TGCATGTGATTTGTTGCTCCGTCAATAGCTTTGGCCTGAGCGTGATCTAATTCTCTATCAGTTGGCCATCGAATGTGATCTGATTATGTCCAAGGGAGGACTGCTTGTTGATTTGATTTGTGTATGATGTCAAATAGCCATGGAGAGATTTAGATAAATGTGATATGATTCTAATGTTTTACTTCGGTGACTATAGTGTACAACAGAGAATGATTTGAATAACTTTAATCGGCTTCAAAGGTAAACTTGATGATGTGTGATAATCTTTAGAAATATTGAGGTTAATAATATGCTCCCATATTAAAGATTTAAGGATAATGATATGCCTTGTATTCGAAGATGTTGCTAGAACATCTATATGCACGGATAGTG
>NW_018397275.1:1971935-1972056 GCF_002168275.2 Theobroma umbraticum
TTGACTACTTTCAAGCCCTCTTGAACAATAAGATTTAATATATGAGCACAACAAAGCACATGAAAAGATTCACCATCACAAATCAAGCTACTTTGCAAATGAAGATGACCTTTCAAGATAA
>NW_018397275.1:1972717-1972842 GCF_002168275.2 Theobroma umbraticum
AGTCATGCTTAATTATGGCTTCAGCAAGCATGTCACATGAAATTCTAGGATCAATTTTTCTAGCCTTTAATTTCCCTTCATAATCCATAAGCATTTGATGTAGATTAAAATATGAAATGAATTTA
>NW_018397275.1:1972852-1972996 GCF_002168275.2 Theobroma umbraticum
TGTGACGACGCAAATGTGAAGTGACATAATTAGAGCCACCAGGTTTAGAGCTAACCTTATACTCCATTTTACAACCATTACAAGTTACCATTTCTACTCCATCTTGCTTTTTGCCTATTTTAGTGAAATAATTCCAAACATTTG
>NW_018397275.1:1973096-1976767 GCF_002168275.2 Theobroma umbraticum
TCCCTAGCATTTGTTTTTAATGTCCAAGTGTTCGACACAAAAGTATAGAGACCTAATCAAAAGTCTTGACACCTAGCTTCAAAGTCTTGATGCCCAACACAAAGTATAGAGATATGGTGGTCTTGATACCCGGCACAAAGTATAAAGACTTGGTGGTCTCGATACTTGACTTTAAAGTCTCGATATCTCACCTCCAAACTTCAAATTCCAGAAAGAAAATGCAAAAGTGTTGTTAAAATTACACACACAAGTATAAGTATCGAACAAGTAATAGAGATAGTAAATCCAAATTATCATTCCTAGAAGGACTTGTTTCTAACTTTCACTAAGTACTAAAACTATAAAACAAATTAATCTTATTTAAGCTAACTAAATATTAAGAAATTAATCAAAGACAAAGTTTATAAATCAACACAAAATAAACTAATAAACTTAATAAGTTGAGGAAAGCAATGTATTGAAGCTTTAGGAGTATGGGTTCATTCAACAATTCACCTAATACCAACTTTTCTTGTTAATTATCTTACTTGGGTAGTTTTACTAACCAAGAATCTAAAGCTATGGACAAGTTTCTGTCAAGATGCTTGTATAAATACCTAACTTAATTATTTAACTATACATCTATAGAAATCAATTAAATTAATTTCATTAAGCAAGTGTCTTAATGTGGCTATGTATGGAAATTGACGTTTGTCTACACAAATTGCGAATCATATCACGCAAATGAAGTGAACATACATTAATCAAATCTTAGTCCAACCTAAATTCTCTCTATCGAGTTTCAATTAGGTTCATAAATCAATTAATTATTGATCAAGCAATTAAAGGCATTATGAACAACTATAATTAACTAAAACGACACCCATTCATGATGAATAATAGAAAACAAGTATTCAGATTATACGTAGAAATCCACCACAATCCTAGATAAACAAATTAGTTCATGATATCAAAATAAAACATTATTCAAAGAATTTTAGCCATGAGTTCAAAACAAGACCTAAGAATAACCCAAAATGAGAGAATTAAACTAGTGTTGAAGCTTGACTGATTGCAAATCTCTCTCAATTTTTCCTAAATTCTTGATTGATTCGAATCTCTAATTCTCTAGAAAGTTACTGACTTCCTTCCTTTCAATGCTCTCCTAAAAGGCAGTTAAATATGTGCAAGGTGCCCTACTATCCAATTTTTCATTGAAAATATATTTTTGGAAATCGAGGTGGCACCGTGACCATACTTTTCTAGCACCACAACGCCATGGTCTTCCTTGGTAGCACCGCGGTGCCATGCTTTCGGGTTTATGTATGATGCTCCCAAGATGCTAATCACCGTGACCTTAGTTCTCTGACCCTGCTGCAATCTCACTTGCAGCACTGCGGCCTCAATTCTCTAGCGCTACAGTGCTCTAGCCATGCTGCTCTAAGTGCAGATTGCATCTATCCATCAACTTTGAATGTGATTTTCACCTTTATCTGTTTCGAACGAAGTAAAGTGGTAAACATGAAAGTTGTAGTCCATTCTTTTAGCTTTGCAATGAATAAAAATCACATCAAAGCTCAAGTTATCTTCCACTTACTACAACTTGTACAAGGGACACTTTCACCTTACTTATACTATCATATCTTTCTTTCACCTTGCCCATCATATTCTGCACAAAACCATGCGAAAAATAGGCAATAACTTTTCCTAAAGTAAATTGAAACAAAATAAAGTGCAATTAAACTAACACCAATAAATTTAACTATTCAATAAAAAATCTAACTTACATTAGAAAAACAGCTTAAAAGGTTAAAATCTAATCTTAAACTTAAAGATCTAGCCACTAAAGTCCCTAAAATGTGTTAAAAATAACTCTACATAGCAGAGTTATCACACCCCCAAATTTAATATTTTGCTAGTCCTCGAGCAAAACAAAGAACTAAATACAATAACTCAAACATGAAAACATGAAGGCATTTAACTAGAATTCAATTGCACCATTTCATTCACTACCTTTAATATCCTCAAAAGTTACTTCACATTCAAAACTCAAATCCACATACAAATATCATTCAAGTGCTTGTCTCAATTCACATGCCAACTTATCATTAAGTGAACTTTTGTGTGTGTGTGCAATCTTTTCACTTAAAACATTGTACAATTTGGATAAGTTTATACTCATGCAAAATTCAAATTAGTTATTAAATTCCATAAGTTTGCCTTTCATCTTTCTCTCCACTAATATAGACTAACACTAAATCAAGGATCAATAGGACTTTGATTAGCTGGTATCATATGGCTATGGTTAACGTGAAATATGGGATAATGTATAGCTATCACATCCTATTTCCTAGAAGGATTGTGACTAGTGCATGGACCCAAACTAGTATAACCCGTTAGGCCCAAGCAAGCCTCTTATCATAACATCATCAAACATTCATCATCACACACGAAAGCATCATATCACATCCATAAACACACATAATCGTAATACTTTCATAAAACTTATTACGCAATAAAGGAACTTCTCAACTTAATTGTGTAAGCTCAAGTTAATACATCTATGTGTGTATTAACAAGTGCGACTGTCATAGTGCACGATAATATAAACATTAAACATCATCAGCACCCTCGAGTGTCCATATAGGCTCTCGAGCCATCATCATGATCTCATACATAACCTTATTCATATAAGATGCCCAAACATTGGCAATATCAACATAAACACATTCATAGTCTATAAGCATAACATAAAGTAAAGATTGACTTGTCAGTGGAACATGACCAACCCTCTAGGCATAAAGTGACTGCTAGACACCTACTAAGGAATGAAGACAAGACACTGGCTACTATCTGATGCTATCACTAATCTGTAACAAAATAAATGGGAAAAAAATAACTTTTGAGTCACAAAGACTCCGTGAGTCAATACGGGAAGGGAGCAAGCCAGGGATAAGAGTATTTCGTAACCATGCATTTATAACTCAAGCCATTCATAACTTCGTTATCATAAAATTCACTATACATGACATTTAAACTTATTTAAATACTTTCATTTGAAAACAAAGTTATATAAACCTTTAGAGATCCTTTACCTTTAAAATCATCATCTAATTCACTCAAACATCCTTTTTTGTACCATCTTATCGATATATCGTTGAATGTATCGAAACATTCAAGCATCTGTCAATAATTGGTAGAATGTATTGATACATTTTACACATAAAGCCTTTTATAGCAATCTGTTTAAAATGCATCCACACAAGCTCCATATGTATCGATATTTTGAACACAGAGACCAAGTATTTGAACAAGTTTAGCATTTTTGCCATTCCTTAGGTCCTCTTACATCTTTGGAACTATCTTTAAGGCTCAATTCTTCTCACTAAGCACATTTTCATGCCATCATAAGGCCTAAACCATAAACACCACTCAAATGAACTCAACATACAACATACCATAAACATAACAGCCATAATCATTTCATTAACATTAAAACTCACATATTGTGATGGTTTGACCCCTATCAACCTTGGGTTGGCAACGTACATCCCCATTTCACCTTGAGCATTTTATGATGCATCATAGGAGTGAAGTCGTCACTTGCATCCCGTAAGAGTGGTATCAATTGCACTCTTTGAGTCTCATAATTATAGCATGTGGTATGTGGAATGTCCTTCACATACATGCTT
>NW_018397275.1:1976777-1987497 GCF_002168275.2 Theobroma umbraticum
TAAGGTATATGGAATTTACATCATATACATAATCTTATAGCATTTATGATGCTTGCTCCATCATCTCATGTAATATATGGAATCTACATCATATACATAATCTCATAGCATTAATCATGCATACTTACTCAGCTTGTATGGCATATGAAATCTACATCATATACACAGTCTTGTAGTATACATCATGCATACTTGATCATCTCATATCATATATGGAATTTATATCATATACATAATCCTTAAGGCATTCATCATACCAAACATGCACATTATAGCATTTATAATTAAGCATATAATATCTCATACCCACACTAGTTTGAAAATCGGAGTAATCGAGTGGACTTCAAACATAAGGTGCTTGTCCTTCATTGTTGAAAACTAATACATAGGAGAGTATTTGCATATGTAGTAGATTCATAAACATTTTAGAAACCATGGAGTAAATCATATCACAATCATTATCAATTTATTTGCTTTGAAAATCATTTTCATTTTAGAATCTCAAATCTTTTGATAACCAATTTAGAGATATAATTTCAACATACATATATAATCCTTTTCATCAAAATCATGCTAGCTTTACATATCAAAATAATTTGAAAGCGGTGTATCCACTTACCTAATTGAAGAGACGATTCCTAGCTCTAATCACAACTCTTTTTCGACATTATCTGTGGAGTTTTAAGTGTTCTTATTATGCAAAAATCATCACAATCATTTCCTAGCACAAGAATTTCGTAATAATCATTCTAGGTACTTTCAAAACTACTCAACTTTGGCTAAACTAATTTTTTGGCTAAAACCCATGCTTGAAAACCCATAATCTTCCATCCTTACCTTAAACGAGCTTAGATGCTTAAGCAAATTATAAAACTTCTAAACTTTAATCACCAACAAAAAATCTAGGTAATAACATAACTATTTAAATTCTGGAAATCCAAAGCCAAAAGATTTAAAGGCTAAAAATGTCAACTTTTTTCATAAAAACCCAAAACTAAGCTATAGAACCATAAAAATGATATTTTGACTTAAAAATGTGTTGAAAGAGCTTAAGAATAGGTGTTTTACCTTGCAAATGCGGCTGAGGGTTGCTAACCCTTGAAAAATGTGATATATTTATAAACAAGGGAGTGAAAATACACTTTTACCCTTTTTATGTTTTTGAAATTGATGAAATGTATCGATACATTGGCTTATGTATCGATACATTTGGTTCTAGGGAAAATGTATCGATAAATTATGAACATGCATCGATACATGTTCGTTAGAAACCTTTCTGAGCTAATTGTATCAATGCATCATAAACATGTATTGATACAGTTAAGACAAAACGCGAATTCTGAGACAGATTGCCTATAAAACCTGCCTAACTTATTTACATTAAATACCATTTTAGTAAATGTCCTCTTTACTTTTTACTTTCTAGTTACTTTACATTTACTTAAATGGTATTTAATGTAAATAAGAAAACAACCGCCCATTTGGATTCAATAAAAATATCAAAAATATCAAAATCCAAAAGAATCAAAATCTAAATTTTGCTTTCAGGAACAAAGTTGAAAACGTTCAACTAAAATTAAATTTGCGATTCACATTTACCCAAGCAAATGTGCTTCAAAAATTTAAAAAAAATCATTTTTGATCATCTAAAAATCAAAGGAACCATTACCACCATTTTTTTATTTTCAAGAGATTGTTCTATAAAAATCACATATTTTGACCCCTTCTAGACTTAGAAATTTTCTACTTCAAAATTAATAGACAACAAAAAATGTCAATAATTATTTTAAAGGTCCAATGTAAGTTCGATGTTCAAAACATGTAATCTATATGCTCACCAAAGGATTTCCTAACTTATCATCTTGCTCAAGGTGGGATTTCACAATAGCTCAAATCACCCTAAGTACATAGTCAATCTAGGACCTATTCAAAGCTTTAATGCCTTCACCTAGTCTATCCTTTTTTCATCAATATTTTTTATTCAACATTTCATTCTTTTTTTCTTTTTTTTCCCTTCTTCTCTTTCTTAATTTCACACCCTCACACTTATTTTTTTGTATTAGGTAGTGAGATGAATACAACTATACTTTTGAGTTTTCATCAATTTTCATCTTTACTACCTTCTGTCTTCATTTAGCTCGTAACTTCCTAAATTGACTTATGCACTTAGGAATGAGGGATGCAAGAATTGTTGAAAATATTAATATTAGGGTCTAGACTAAAATTTAAATGTTGAAAACAAAGAAAAAAAAAGGAGTCATTCGCATAAAGGGGGAAACTAAGGATAATTGATATAAAGGAAGGCTACAAAAGGTTTAATCAGTCCAAAAAAGGCTTAAATCATTTCTTTCATTAAGCATAGTCTAAAATTTTACCTCGAGAGAAAATCCTGTGAATTCTAGAACTTAATACATAATTTAAAAATTTGCATTTACATAAGGCTTTTCTAAATATAGACAATGAACTAAACAAAAGACATAGTGTTCAAAATGTGGAGGTTTTAACTCAGCAATAAAGCTTAGCACGAGAATTTACATAACACTCAAACAATATTCACATGCTTTAAAGAATCAAGATAGGAATATAACTAATTTCTCATCATTTGATAGGTAAATTAAACAAACTGGCATAATTAATTCTAGTTCAAATGCAAATGCATATGCACTAATTCACGTGAAAAATTCCTACATGACACTACTATGCAATGTAAAACCTCCCCCAAACTTAATATCAACATTGCCTTCAATGTAAACAAAAAATATAGGAAATAGGTACTCCTTTGACTAATAGGAGCATTAATAGATATCCTCATCTTCATCATCAACAGGCAAGTCCTTCACAGTAAGATCATCTAGGAGTGAAGGAAAAGTGTTCATATCTATACCAACATGTTCAGCATAGGCACGTGTCACGCCTATTTTGTGGTGAAGGGCGAGCCAGCTCAATGGGAAGGGATTAGGGCTAGAGAGTAGGAGAGCTAGCTCGAGAATAGGTGAGCAACAAGGGCTGAGACATTGATTCGGTGCCAAGACAACCCTATGGCTCAAAGGCATCGGCACCTGAGAGCAACTTGGGTGTGCAAGCCAACAGGCAGCCAGGCACGTGGGCCAGCAGGCAGATAGGGCGTACAAGCCTATAGGAAAAAGGCGAGCAACGAAGCAGGTAGATTGGAGTGAAACTATGGTGCGTGCACTGCCTTGGCAATTTACCTGATATGCGGGAAACACTGGCTAGCCAGGGGCTTACAGGGTAACCGTTGCCTACCATTGGGTACAATGCCAGGGGCTAGTCAGAAGGGTCCAACAGGGCTCAAAACATCCCTTAGCTGTTAGGAATGGGCTTGTAATGACTCCAAGGGGTCTAAAGCTTATAAAAACCCCTTAAGCCCCCTCATTTGAGCCTAATGACTCTTATATTTGAATTCTATGAAATAAAAGCTCTCTCTTTGTTCCCTAAACTCTCTTTTCTTGCTTATGCTACCATAAACAATCCCAACTTGTTCTAATTGAAAAGGCTGTTAGGCAAAGGCTAGGTTGCATGAGTCAAGAGAAAACCCTCGTGACACATGCACCATCTGCTCCATGGACTACATACAGGCCACTTGATAATCCATACTAAGTTCCAGTTGTTCCTTCCTTTGTGACATGGACAAATGTGGAGGTGGCCTCTAAGGTGGTGGATGACATGGAACTAAAGAAGCACTACCTCCGGCTGCTGACAACTCACAAGCATAAAACCTATTCATGATGCAGACGTCCAATAGTGCTTTAGGTTGCAATATCTCTTCATTTTTATCCCATTTGACTCCTACTTTCTTGCACAAAGTTATAATCAATGATGGATAACATAGGCCATCTCTAGGAGAGCAAGCAGCTTGAACAATACTAGTGAATATCACCTAACCCACATTGATTAACCTCCTAGAAACAATGGCATATAATAAGATAGCTCCATCCCACATGACATCACTACTATGTTTCATAAGAAAAAGCCATGCAAACAAAAAGTGATACTAGAGCTTATGAATTATCTTCATAATGCTAGCTTTAAAAGACAACAGAATGCCTTTAGTTATTTTCCATTCTGCCCCCTCAACACAAAGCACACCAAGTATTCCATCCAAATCAATGTCATGCATAAAAAATTTACCATAATCATCATCTTCACTGTCAAGTAAGTTATAAAATTGATTGATGGTTGCACCACTAAAATGAACCTAACATCCTCACACACGTACTTGACCATGGACATGTTCAGTGTCATTAGTGTAGAATTCTTGAACCACGAGTAATACCATGGGTTCAGGTTACTCATAAAATTGCTCCCATTGTTGCTCAGTAATGACCTTGTGAATCTATCTATAGAACTCAAGATGAATATCAATGCCACGTTTTGGAATAGGAACTTTGTGTACCAATGAGTGTGTACGTCTCTTAATAGCCTCTACAGACACAAATTTGCTATGATTAAAATGAGTCTCGCTACCACTCCTACGAGTTTTTTTTGTTGGTGCCATTCCTCTCCCACTATTATAGAATATGGCCTCCTAAATTATCAACAAAAATCCAAGTAACTTACCCCATCAATGAAATATTAGTAATGGAAACTGCCAACCACACCACCCACCAATTCTACATTAATACAAATAATAAGAGTTAACCTTCATTCTTATCAAGGAACAAAATTCATCACAAACCCATATAAAAACAAGAAAATCCAAAACATATAATTCAATCTAACACAAATCCCATCAACCCATCCGCCCATTACATGATATGTTCCACAAAATTGCTAGTTAATCAAAATTAAACAAGAGATGAAGAACTTAACTCACTTGAGTGCAAAGCGTAGAAAATTAGAACAAATAATGGAAGAAAAACAACTTATTTGGCATGAGAAATGATGAATGGTAAAGATTTGAAATAGGTGAGAAATGGTTGGAGGAGGCTTGAGAGATTTAAATTTTAGAAAGGGAAAGCAGCCCTAAAATGTGAGGAAATAATGAGAAAAACAAGAAACATAAAGGCTTTTAAAGAAAGCCCTATGACACGGCACTACAGCATTCTAGCCCTAGCCCAATGTATGGGCCTAGCTAGGCACTCAATATCATGACGCTCACCATTTGGCTCCATGATGGCCTTCTCTTGGGAATTTGTATGGGAAAAGGCTGATGCCCTACCACCGCGACATTACTTCCTTCGCAACATGGCATCTTTTATTTTTTTTTTTTATTTTATTTTTTTATTTTTTTATTTCTTTGAGTACCTACTTACCTACTCAACTTAAGATAGCCCTAAACCTGCAATAAGCAATGAAAAATTAATCATAACAAAATTAACAAGGTAAAATTATAAGTAACTAGAATTTAAAAGACTACTAGAATAAATAAATTTGAAAAGCTTGTGTTGCCTCCCAAGAAGTGCTTCATTTAAGGTCATTACTAGACCATTATGGAATTCATTTAAGGTTGGAAAAAGAAATGTAATACCACTATCGATCGATAAGTCTTCCTTAGTAATGCTTCAGTCGTCGGCCATTCACCTTGAGGGTCTTGTTGGTCAAAACATCAACTATTTCTATTGCACCATGTGGAGATTCTTTTAACACAATAAACGGTCTTGACCATCTCAATTTCAATTTACTTGAAAATAACATTAATTGTGAATTAATCAACAAAACTTACTAACCAGGCTCAAAATGACATTCGACAATCTTTTGATCATGCCATCTTTTTGTCTTTTCCTTATACAATTTGGCATTCTCATAAGCATCTGAGCGAATTTCATCCATCTCATTCAATTGAAGCAATCTATTATCCCCTACTACATCTAAGTCAAGGTTCAATTTCTTGATTACCCAAAATGCACTATGCTCTAATTCAACTGGGAAGTGACATGTTTTTTCAAACACCAAATGATACAAAGACATACCTATGGGAGTTTTGTAAGTTGTCGTATATGCTCACAATGCATCATTCAATCGACTAGCCTAGTCCTTTCGTGTTGGCGAGACCACATTCTCAAGAATTTGTTTGATTTCCCAATTTAATACTTATATTTGTCCACTTGTTTAAGGATAATATGTTATGGTATCTTGTGTGACACCTTATATTTTGTGAGTAAGGCTATAAAATACTTATTGCAAAAACGACTACCTTCATCACTTGCAATAGCTCTTGTTGTACCAAACGAGTAAAAATATTCTTCTTTAAAACCTTCAACACCACTTTAGCATCATTTTTAGGCAAGGCTAATGCTTTTACCCACTTGGACACAAGGTCAACAGGCACCAAGATATATTGATTGTTGAATGATGAGATGAATGGTCTCATGAAATTGATTCCTCAAACATCAAAAATTTCCACTTCTAAAATTTTGTTAAGTAGCATTTCATGTCTTTTGGAAATGTTTCCCATTTTTTGACACTTATCACAATGCAACACAAAATTATGAGCATCTTTGAACAATGATGGCTAATACAAACCTAATTGAAGCACTTTGGCTACTTTTCTATCCTTTCCAAAATGACCCCCCATATTCTGATGAATGACACTATCTCAACACGTTTTCAACTTCCTCCTTTAGAATGCACCTTCTTATAATTCTGTAGCACATTACTTAAACAAGAATGGTTCATCCCACATATAATATTTAATTTGTTGAAAAGTTAAATCTGGAGGTAAAAGTTTACTCACAATGAATTTAACATAGTCAACATACCACAATAGTTTCTTATGACCAACACACAACAATTCTTCATCAGGGAAAGCTTCGTTGATCAAAGTCATATCTTTACCTTGGTTGTCATGCTCTAGCCTTGACAAGTGGTCAGCCACTTGGTTTTTTGAACCCTTCATATCTCTAATTTCCAAATCAAATTCTTGTAGCAGTAAAACCCATAGTATTAACCTTAGCGTGGCATCCTTTTGTGCAATTAAATGCTTGATTCCAGAATGGTCAGTATAAACAATAACTCTAGTGCTAATTAAGTATGAATGAAATTTATCAAATGCCTACTTAATAGCTAATAACTCTTTCACAATGGTAGTGTAATGCATCTAGGCTTCAGTCAAAGTTTTGCTTCCATAATATATAGAATGAAAAAAAATTTTCTTTTTTCATCCTAACATTATGCCTATCACATGATCAATAGCATCACACATGAGTTCAAATGGGAGTGACTAATCAGGAACTACAATAATGGGTGCAGTTGTAAACCTCCTTTTCAATTCTATAAAGGCAACATGACATGCATCATCAAATTAAATGGGATGTCTTTTTCCAAAAGATTGCACAAGGGTTTAGCAATTTTGGAAAAATCCTTGATGAATCGCCCATAAAAATCAACATGACCAAGGAAACTCTTAATACCTTTTACTGAAATTGGTGTTGGAAACTTCTCAATGGTCTCAATCTTGGCTTTGTCCACCTTTAATCCTTTGCTTAACACCTTGTGACCCAGAACAATGCCTTTTTGTACCATAAAATGGCATTTCTCTCAATTTAGCACTAGGTTTGTCTTCATAGATCTTTGCAATACCTATCAAGATTGAGCAAACATACATCAAAACTATTACCAAACACTTTGAAATTATCCATAAATATCTCTATGGTTTTCTCCACCATATTTCAGTAGATAGACATCATGCACCATTGGAATGTGGTTTGAGCATTACATAACCCTAGTGGCATTCGTTTAAATATGAAAGTACCATAGAGACACATGAAGGTCATTTTCTCTTGATCTTTGGGTGCTATAGCAATCTAATTATAGCCTAACTATCCATCTAAGAAACTAATTTGTCCAACATCAAGTCAATGAATGGTAAAGGAAAATGATTTTTCCTTACAGCCTCATTTAGCTTTCTATAATCCATGCATAATCTTCATCCAATGACTATCTAGGTGGGAATGAGATCATTATTTTTGTTGCCACCACTGTTATCCTTTGTCTCTTCTATACACATTGCACCGGGCTTACCCACTCACTGTTTTTAATAGGATTAATGATGCCTGCATCGAGCCACTTGATTATTTCCTTCTTCACAACTTCTTTCATAATTGGATTTAATCACTACTGATGCTTAATAGTTGCTTTGTTATTGCCCTCTAACAAAAATTTGTGCATGTATATGGAAGAACTTATCCCCTAGATATCTACTATGAACCACCCTAATGCCTTTTTCTACTCTCTCAAAACTCTAAGCAACTTTTCTTCTTGTTGGTTATAAAGATCAAATGCAACAATAACTGGAAGAGTAGATAAGTTTCCAAAAGATGCATAGCTCAAGTGTTTAGGTAGTCATTTGACTTCTAACTTAGGGGGAACCTTAATGGAAGGTTTCACCAGTGATGATGAAGCGAAAGTCAAATTGAACAATTCAAACTTAGCTCTAAATACTTGAGCAGGGGCATTCAATGCATTGACACATTCTATAGCTTTTTCATTAATGGGCTTAGCTTTAGAAATTAGTGATACTTACAGTGGATCATTAGGATGATTTTTTATGAAAACTTCGCTAGTGACCTTATCAACCACACTAACTGCAAAGCACTCATCATGATCATTAGTGAATTTTAAGGCACGAAAGTTATTAAATGTTACCTCTTGATCTTGTACTCACAAGGTAAGTTCTCTTTTTTCAACATCAATGACTGCTTTGGCTGTGCACATGAAAAGGTTTCCTGAAGATAATAAAAACTATGAAGTCAGATGAAAATATGAATTTATCCACTTTCACAAGTACATCTTCCATTATGCCCCTAGGATATGTGAAAGTTCTATCTGCCAATGGCAAAGTTATAGTGGCGGGCTTGATCTCCCTCAAACACAATTTGTTGTAAATGGATAGTGGCATCAAATTAATACTCACCCTAATATCACTCAAAGCTTTAGTAAAGAATAAGGCACTAATTGTGCATGGAATGGTAAAACTGCCTGATTCCCTAAACTTCGGGGGAAGCTTATTTTGAATGATAACACTACACTTCTCAATGAGTGCCATTATCTTAAACTCACCCAATCACCCCCTTTTGGAAAGAATGTCTTTCAAAATTTATAGAAAATGGCATTTGCTCAAGTGCCTCTACAAAGGGAATATTGACGTGAAGCATTTTAAACACCTTTATAAATTTCTAAAGCTGACTCTCTTCTTGTTGCTTCTTTAAACATTAGGGAAAATGTGGTGGTGGTATAGATGCCTTAGTCAGTTTTGCTTGAAATTGGTCATTGGATTCTAAATTCTGAATCTCACTATCCATAAATTTGTCTTGTTTTGCAACCACTTGTGGTTTGTGATTAACTTCCTTACCACTTCTTAATGCTATGGCCTTGACATGCTTCCTACCTTCTCTCCTTGGATTTGCCTTTGTCACTAGGTAATGTTCCTTGTGTTCGACTGTTTAATAAATTTGCAAGTTTCCCAACCTAAGTCTCAAGGTTTCGAAGTGCAGCTGCTTGCACTAAATGAGAGCTATTTGACTTAATATGATGTTATCATTCTGTGTTATAGATTGCCTTAGCAAGTCTTCGACAATTGGCTTCTTCTTAGAGAAAGATGCTCAGGTTTGCTGTTGGAATCCTAGAGGTGCATTTTCCCTTCAAGTGGATGTTGGCTTTTGATTGTTAGCATAAGAAAAATTGGGATGACTCCTCCACTTTTGGTTGTAAATGTTGGAATAGGGGTTATTTTGCTATCTATTTCCCACAAATTGCACTATCTTTGTTAAGCTTGGACACTGATGACCTACATGATTATCTCTACCAAACTTACAAGCCACAAGAGGACTTTGCACATTATTAGTTGCTACTTGAATGGATAATGCTATCATAACATCAACATCATGAATTCCAACCACTCTCTTTAGCATTGATCGCTCTATTCGCCACTGGTAATTGTTTGCAAACATCTCTTCTAATAAATCATAGGCCTCATCTATCAATTTAGCCATTAAAGCTCCTCCCGTAGTAGCATCAATGGTAATGCGAACATGCCCATTCAAACCATTATTTAATGTTTGCATTTGAAGCCACTTTGGAAGACCATGATGAGGACCATGCTGAAGCAATTCTTTGTATCTTTACCAAGCTTCATATAATGATTCCAAATCTTGTTGCATGAATGATGAGATGTCATTTTGTATTTTTACTATCTTAGCTAGAGGAAAAAATTTGATAAGGAATTTTTTAGCAAGATCATCCCATGTTATTATTGAGCCAATAAGAAGTGCATTTAGCCAAGCTTTAGTTTTAACCCTTAATAAGAAGGGAAAAAGCCTTTAATGATTGCATTATCTGTGACACCATTGTGCTAGAACATGTCACAAATCTCCAAGAACTTTGATATATTGCTATTTGGATCATTATTTGGAAAACCCCCAAACTGACCTGATGTTTCAATCATGGTGATGATAGCTGGCTTGATCTCAAAATTGTTTGCTTGAATAACTAGCCTATGAATGCTTAATGGAATTCCTTGTACCAAAAGAATAACATAATCCCTTAAGCAACGATTGTTAGCTATTACACGCTCTTGAATTTACTGTTCACCCTATTTATCAACCATTGTATTTACTAGAGTAGCACCTTGTTGATTCTTTCATTGAAGTCTACAAAATGTTTTCTCAATTTCTGGATCACACGGGATAGTCTCCAAGTTGTTTTCTCTTCTCATATAATAACTGAATACAATTACAAAACAAAAATAAAACTTAAATTAAGA
>NW_018397275.1:1987507-1988401 GCF_002168275.2 Theobroma umbraticum
AAATTTTAATATTAGCAAATAACGGCGAAAAAAATCCTCAACAACGGTGCCAAAAACTTGTTGTCGAAATTACACATGCAAGTATACGTGTTGAACTGATAATTATATTTTATAGAATTATTTTAGTCTAATTTTTTTATTAAATATTAGCTAAGCCCTTAATTTTCAATTATAATTGAGTTATATTTTGTTGTTTTTATAATTAGTTTATTTTTAAGTAAGTTATTTTAATTTCATGTTATTTCCTTTAATTTGGTTCTTATTGATTAGTTTTTATATTTTTGTAAGAACAAAGGGAATTGGGCTTAATTTTAGAAAGTAAGGTGTTGAAAGACCCGGAAGTCTGCTTGCATATGCTTCAATTTTTTGACCATAACTTGTGTTATAGAACTCCAAATACTGTGATTCTTGAATCATTTGAAAGCTAAGAGATAGAGATAAACTTTCATGAAAATCACTTCACCAGTTTTACCTCAAAGATAGAGTAAATTGTGTCAGAAAATGGCTAGGTGTATTATTACAGGAATGGCAATTTTAAAACTGACAATTAATGTTTGGGCCTTATTACACTATTAAGCCCAATAGTGAGAATTAGTAGGTTAATTAGAGACTTATAGGTTAAGTTTGTTAATATAAATAGGATATTTTTAAGAGAAATTGAGTTCGATAACTTTTGGAGATTCAAGAAGTTAGAAGTTGAGGCTGAAACTTGGAGAGCACAGCTACAAATATTATTTTGTTTCTTCCTTAGGTTTTATTTTTCTTGTTACTCTTAATTTTTGAAATTTATATAATGTTATTTGTCTTTGCAATTATGAGTAGCTAATTTTTTTTTTCTAGGATTGCAATTGAACTCACACATAATCTAAATTTTTAATCTCTTTCTTGCTTATC
>NW_018397275.1:1988411-1988616 GCF_002168275.2 Theobroma umbraticum
TTTGAATTGTTTATTCCAATTTGTTCTTAATACTATTAATTGCCTGATTACCAATTGGATTGATCTAAAAACCTAAACAAACTTAGGAGAAAGAGTTTAATGTAGATTAAAATAGAGATAGCATATGATCATATTAATTGATTTATGTATAGAATAGGGATATACCTATGGGCCATATGTAGCTAGATTAGAGCTTGAACTTAAT
>NW_018397275.1:1988626-1988807 GCF_002168275.2 Theobroma umbraticum
TAATTTCAATTCACATAGAGATATAGTGTTTTGGTTGAAATAGATATTTTTATAAGATGAGTTGAGAGACTTTTATAAATAATTGAGAACTCTAGGTTAGCAATTTAACCCATTGATATGTTAAAGAAAAGAGTTAAGATTTAGATAAAGTGTGAGAGATATTGTAATCCTAGGCTTGTTT
>NW_018397275.1:1988817-1989824 GCF_002168275.2 Theobroma umbraticum
TTACTCAAGTTATTATTACTTTAATTTTTCTTTTTAGTTTAAATTTTGTTTCATTAGTTTTAGTTAATTAATTGATTTTGATTGTTTGGATAAGATTAAATTAATTTTGATTGTACGCTTGCGTAGGTAGAAATTTAACAGACAAGCTTTTGGCACCGTTGCCAGGGAATTGTTTCTAGAATTTTTACTAACACTAATACCAAGCAATTTAATCTTACTTCAAAGTTTATTTTTCTTGTTTTAATATTAGTTTTGTTTGATTTCAAATATCTTTGGTCATTGTATGCAAAGAAGAAACAATTTGAATCTTGTTCCTTTTAATCCTGAAATAGAAAGAACTTTCAGAAGACATCGAAGGAGAATTTGAAAGTTGTAACTTTAAATTAGACAACAGTTGAGGATAACAACAGCAATGACAATAATGCCATTAATCTGGTTCTCGAAGCAAATAAAGCATTGCAAGATTATGTTGTTCCTCTTTCACAAGGTTTGCACCAAAGCATTAGGAGACCTCCTATCAATGCAAATAATTTCAAAATTAAACTAGCTTACATTCAAATGATTTAGTCTTCAATCCAGTTTGGTGGGTTACCCAGTGATGATCCTAATTCTAATTTGGTGAATTTCTTAGAAATTTATGATACCTTTAAATACAATGAAGTAACTGATGATGCTAATAGATTGAGACTGTTTCCATTTTCTTTAAGGGATAAACAAATTGTTAGCTTAATTCACTGCCCAATGGGTCTATTACTACATAGGAAAACTTGGCTCAAAAGTTTCAAGCAAAATTCTTTCGGCTTGCCAAGATTGCAAAGATGAGGAATGATATCACGTCATTCACACAATTTGATGGCGAATCCTTGTATGACTTAGGAGAGATTTAAAGAACTACTGAGAAGATGTCCACATCATAGGATTCCTTATTGGTTACAAGTTCAAACATTCTACAATTGGTTGGTTGGGTCAATAAAAATACTGTAAATGCTTATAATCTGTTGGAAGAA
>NW_018397275.1:1989834-1997361 GCF_002168275.2 Theobroma umbraticum
ATAATTATCAATGGCCTTCAGAAAGGTCTAGTCTAAGAAAAGCTATTAGAGCTAATGAAATTGATGCACTTAGCATCTTAACTACTCAAGTAGCTGCACAAGTGGCTGCTCTGTCTAAGAAGTTTGACACACTATGAGTTCATGCAGTTTAAAATTCATTTGTAGTCTATGAGATGTGTAGAGATGGTCATTCGAATGATCAATGTCCATGCAATCAGAATCAGTTCAATTTGTGGGGAACTTAAATAAACAGTGGAATAATCCCTACTCTAATACTTATAATCCTAGCCAATGAAACCACTCTAACTTTTCATGGAACAACAATGCAAGGCCTTCAAATCCAAAACCCATCATGCCTCTTAGTTTTTGACAACAAGTTAGACCACTAATTCTTGAAAAGAAGTCCTAAGTGGAAGAACTTCTATTGCAATACATATCAAAGACTGATGCTATAATTCAAAGTCAAGGATCTTCCTTGAGAAATCTTGAGACCCAAATGGGATAGCTTGCAAATTCCATCAACAATAGACCTTAAGGTGCCTTACCTAGTGACACACAAATCAATCGTAAAAGTAAGGAACAATGCCAAGCAATCCTTTAATGAGTGGAAAAGAAATTAAAGGGGTGAATGAAAAGCAATTGAATCTGAGAATGAACATGTTGATAAGGAAGGAATGTGTGAGAAAGAAATTGAAGTTGAACAAAAAGAAGATGGCGAGGCTAAAAATCAAGGAACTTCTCAAGTCATCCAAATTCCACCACCTTTTCCCCAAAAGCTCCGAAAGAAAAAGTTTGAAAAGTAATTTTAGAAGCTCATCAATGTCTTCAAGAAATTACACATAAATATTCCTTTTTTTGAAGCTTTGAAACAAATGCCTAGCTATATCAAGTTCTTGAAGGACATCCTCTCCAAAAAGAGAAAGCTAGGTGAGTTTGAAATAGTCTCCCTTACAGAAGAATGTAGTGCAATTCTCCAAAATAAACTACCACCAAAACTCAAAGATCCAAGTAGTTTCACAATCCCTTGCACTATTGGTAATTTATTTTTTGCAAAAGTTTTATGTGATTTAGGTGCAAGTATCAATTTAATGCCTTAGTCAATTTTTGAGAAACTTAGTTTGAGGGAATGCAAACCCATTTCTATTACTTTACAATTGATTGATTGTTCTTATGTGTACCCAAGGGGAATTATTGAAGATGTTCTTGTCAAGGTAGATAAATTTATTTTTCTAATTGATTTTATAACTCTTGACAAGGAAAAAGATAGGCAAATTCCAATCATCCTTTGGAGGCCATTCTTTGCAATTGCTCGAGCCTTGATTGATGTTGAAAAAGGTGAGCTCACTCTGAGAGTTCAAGACCAATAACTAACATATAATACTTTCAAAGCTTTAAAATTACCTGACATCTGAAGATTGTTTTTCTGTGAGTGTGGTAAATGACTTTACAAAAGATGTTTTCTTAGATGAATATCCCAATGATCTTCTTGAATCATGTTCAGCTTTAATTCTGATAGGGATCATGATGAATTTATTAAATATTCAAATTTGTTAAATGCTCACCCAAAACTTAGAACTAATCATCAATTTGAGTCTTTAGATGTTTTAGCTTCTATGATGCTAGCTTCTAAGCCCTTCATTGAGGAATCACCTACTTTGGAACTCAAACCTCTACCTGCACACTTGAGGTATGCTTTTCTTGGAAAATCTTCTGCTCTTCTAATTATTATTTCTACCTCTCTTACTAACATGAAAGAGGAGAAGTTATTAAGGACACTTCAAGAATTCAAGAAAGCAATAGGGTGGACCATGCACAAAATTCTTCTTGAGGAAAATCAAAAAGCCACAATTTAATAGAAAAAAAGATTAAATCTCATCATGAAAGAAGTGCTCAAGAAAAAAATCATCAAGTGGTTCAATGCTGGAATAATTTATCCTATTTCTGATAGCTAATAGGTATGCCCGATTCAATGTGTTCCTAAGAAAGGGGGAATGACTAGGG
This sequence comes from Theobroma umbraticum, assembly GCF_002168275.2. NCBI lineage: Eukaryota > Viridiplantae > Streptophyta > Magnoliopsida > Malvales > Malvaceae > Theobroma > Theobroma umbraticum. Next base: position 1,991,836 of record NW_018397275.1, read on the forward strand.
TTGCCAATGACAATAATGAGCTCATTCCAACAAGTTCTGTGACTGAATGGAGAGTGTGCAATGACTATCATAAGCTTAACAAAGCTAAAGGAAAGATCACTTATTTCTTCAATTTATTGATCAAATGTTGGATCTTCTAGCTAGTAAGGAATATTATTGTTTTCTATATGGCTATTCTAGTTATAACCAAATTGCTATTGCCCTTGAAGATCAAGAAAAGACTACATTTACTTGTCCTTAGCACCTTTGCTTTTAGAAGAACGCCATTTGGATTATGTAATGCACCTACCACCTTTCAAAGATGCATGATGACAATCTTCACAAACATGGTGGAGACATGTTTAAAGGTATTTATGGATGATATTTCTATCTTTGGAAAGAATTTTGGTGATTGTCTTTTAAATCTTGCTAGGGCACTCAAGAGATGTGAAGAAACCAATTTGGTGCTCAACTAGGAGAAATGTCATTTCATGGTGTGAGAATGTATTGTTCTTGGGCACAAGATCTCTAATAGTGGCATTGAGATAGAAAATGCAAAAATTTAAACAATTAAGAAATTACCACATCTAATAAATGTCAAAGGTATTAGAAGTTTTCTTAGTCATGCTAGTTATTATAGAAAATTTATTAAAGACTTTTCAAAAATTTCTAAACCACTATGCAATTTATTGAAAAAAAATGTGCCATTTAACTTTGGTAATGAATGTATTGTGGCTTTTGATGAATTGAAGAAAAGATTAATATCTGCACCTATCATAATTAGTCCCAATGGGACTCTCCCTTTTAAATTAATGTGTGATGCAAGTGACTATGCAGTGGGAGATATTTTGAGACAAAGGAAGGATAAAATCTTTCATTCCATCTATTATGCCGGCAAGACTTTGAATGAAGCCTAAAAAAATTATACCACAACAGAAAAGGGATTTTTGGCTGTAGCTTTTACTTTTGACAAATTTTGCTCCTATCTTATGGGGACAAAGGTGATAGTGTACACTGACCATTTAGCTATCAAATATTTGATTGCCAAGAAGGATGTTAAACTAAGACTGTTATGGTGGACTCTCTTGCTACAAGAGTTTGATCTAGATATTCATGATAGAAAAGGAACATAACATCAAGAGGCAGACCGCCTCTCAAGATTAGAGATTGAAGCTCAAAGTAAGGATACAACCTTAATTAAGGAGACTTTTCCTAATGAACAAATCCTTCAAGTTGGTAAGATATCACTTCTTTGGTATGCTAATCTTTTCAATTATCTGGTAAGCAATATTATTCCCCCTAATTTAAATTTTCATTAGAAAAAGAAATTTTTGCATGATGTTAATTTTATTTTTTGGATGAGCCTTACTTGTTTAGGTGGTGTAAAGACCAAATCTTTAGCAAATGTGTTCCGAAAAAGGAAATTCAAAGCATGCTTCACCATTGCCATTCTTTAGATTATGGAGGACACTTTGGAGGAACAAGAACTAATGCTAAAGTCCTCCAATCACATTTATATTGGCCTACATTATTTACGGATGGTAACAATTTTGTTTTGCATTGTGATAGGTGCCAAAGAGTTGGTAATATCTCAAGGCGAAATGAGATGCCTCTCAACAACATCTTTGAGATAGAAATTTTTGATGTATGAGGTATTAACTTCATGGGTCTATTCATATCTTCATACAACAATAAGTACATCTTGCTTGCAATAAATTATGTCTCAAAATGGGTTGAAGTGGCAGCCTTTCTTAGAATGATTCCAAGGTAGTGATGAATTTCATTAAGAAGAAAATTTTCACTTCATTTGGTACTCCAAGGGCAATTATTAGTGATAAAGGGAGTCACTTTTGCAACAAGTATTTTGATGCACTTCTGGCAAAATATGGAGTTAAACACAAGGTTGCAATTGCACCAACCTCAAATTCATGGCCAAGCAAAAGTGTCAAATGGAGAAATCAAGAAGATTTTGGAAAAAACAATGTGTCCCACAAGAAAAAATTGGGCAAAAAGATTGGATGATGCACTGTGGGCATATCAAATAGCTTACAAGACCCCAATTGGCATGTCTCCAACTTACCGGTGGAACTAGAACATAATGCTTATTGGGCCATGAAGAAGTTAAATTTTGATTTACAAGCAACAGGACAACAAAGGTTGTTGCAATTAAATGAACTTGATAAATTTTGCCTTCAAGCTCAAGAGAATGCCAAACTCTATAAGGAGAAAACAAAGCAATGGCATGATAAGAAGAGAGTGGAACGAAACTTTGAATCGGGACAATCATGTTACTTTATAATTCTCGGTTGAAATTATTTTTGGGGAAACTTAAATCAAGGTGGTCTAGTCCTTTTATTGTCAATGAAGTATTTCCACATGGAGCAATCGAAGTTAAAGGGACATATGGTCAAAAATTTAAAGTCAATGGACAAAGATTGTAACATTATTGGGGAGGTAAAAGTAATCATCAAAAATCCTCAATACAATTGCTTGATATGACCTAAAGGCTGAGTTAGTCCAATGGAAGACTATAAATGAAGCAATTTTTAAGAGACAACCCTAGCTCTTCAACTTATTCATTTTAATCTTTATTTCATTTAATTACAATTTATTTTTTTTATTTAAATTTTTTATTCTAATTAATTTTTGTTTCCTTTTGCAAGTGTTTGTCTCTGAAAAACTACAAAAATAAGGTCAAAGTTGAAGGCCATGGCCTTGAAAAGAGGTAAGGAATGGCTCAAGATAGAATGTTTGAATGCCACAACTCTCCAATTGAGAGCCACGATTCTGGAAAGAGTAAATATAGATGGCCAACATAGAACATGTGTGTGCCGCGATGCTAAAACCCAAAGCATACTACTTCGAGTTCCAAATAGGTAAAAACTGCGACTCTCACACTAGATAGAGGCCCAGCCCCACCTTTATAAAAACCCTTTTTTTTCTATTCATTCTTTCTTTTTCTTCTCCAACCACTTTCTCCCTTTCTTCTTTCAAATATTTTGCTTCCCTTCCTCACATACAAAAATAATAAAAAAAATAAAGGTAGTTGCATACTTTTTCTTTTCTTCTTCATTCACAATTTCTACATTGTTTCTATACTTGGGATTTGTCTTGCATTCACTCCTCCCTCAAGGTAAGTTCCCTCTTTCTCTCTACCACATATTTGAGCTTCACTTACTTTCAATTTTTATGTAGTGAGAGAAAGATTGTTGTGTTGACAGCAAGGTCATTGTAAAATGTTATGATTTTTTCACATTGATGAGTCCATTGTATAGATTTCTTAATGGGTTTTACTACTCTCTCATGGTTTATGTTTGGAGTTTTGGAATTGTTGAGTTTGGTTTGTTGAATTGGATAGAAATTAATTAAATTAGTGCTTTTGGATTTTTCATATTTTCATGGTTGTGCACGTAACACTAATTGCATACTTTTACTTTAGATTGTTTTGTAAGAATGGCACCCAAATGATCCAAACTAAGCTCAAGTGGCACCTTTGATAGATCGAAGTTCATCTCTGTCGATGTCTCTGCGAGATATCATACATCATTGATCAACAAAGCGCCAATTCCTAAGCAAGGGATAGATATCCCCATCCTCTCGTATGAGGAAATTCATCAAATGCTTTGGGACTAACATTGTCAGTTATTTAGTAATTAACCTGAAGCTACAGTTGTGATTGTAGTCTAGAAGTTTTATGCAAATGCGATTAAGCATGTCAATGGCGTTGGTTTTGTCCGTGAAAAACAAGTCCCTTTTCACAGTCAAGCTATGAATGGATTTTTTAGAGCTCCCAATATTGAGAATGATGAATATGGGTAGTACTTAGGCGATCATAAGGATTGTAATGAGATTATATCAAAGTTTTGTGTTCAGGGAGCCCAATGGAAGACATCACATGGTGAGCCCATTTCATTTAAATGAAATGCGATGAAAAAGAGCTGAATGTTTGGTTGCACTTTGTAACAACACGATTACTTTCGTCCACTCATATCACTGATGTCATGAGGGATCGCACAATTCTAATTTATGCCATTGTAACATATAAATCCCATTGACATTAGTAAGGTTATCTCTCCTACCATCTTATATATGGGCTGCACTAAACAAGATAGTATCGATTTCTCTTTCCTTGATCACTGCATTATGTACGAAAGCTGGTATGCAATGAAGCAATAAGGAAGAGTTGCAACAACCAAAAATTCTCATCACTGTGGGCATTCTTAAGCGATTGGAAGAGTCTGCACCAATGGTTAGTAGTTCTTCTCAAGTGACCCCCCAACCTTCACAAGCGACTCCCACACGCAGTGTTGCTTAATGCGTGGAGCGCATTGATTGTCGACTAAATCATCACGAAAGGTAAAATTGGGCAATTGAACAAATGATGAGAGCCTATGCCAAACATATTGTGATTGATATGACTACTTTTTTTTGGTTCCCTACGGATTCAAACTCTGAGGACGATTTTGGTAGTGACGGTGAGAAAGACCTATAGATTACAGTTTCAGAGTTAAAGGAGTATTCTTGTCCTTTTTCTCTAATTTTCTTTTATCACATTGAGAAAATGTTTTGTTCAAAGTTTGGGGGAGTATTTTAAAATTTCGTTGGTTTATTCTTTTTTATATGATAGGTTTAGTTAATTTTATTTTAAGTTATGTTTTACATGTTTTATTTGTGTTCAAAAAAATTCTTTTGAGATAGGTGCACCTCATTCATGATTGTCTCAATCCTAGGATGATATTTTGATTATCTTGTAATTCTTAGCTTGTGGTAAACATATAGTTATGATTTAATTTTATGTGATATTCTTGTGTTAGCTTTATTTTAGAATGTGACTTCCTATAATTTGAGCACTATACTCCTTTACTTAGAATTTTTATGTGATTTAGAGAAAGTTTATGTTGATGAAAAAGTATAGTGAAATCAAGAATTCTAGAATTTGTTTGATTCTCTTTCGAGGTAAAATCTTATATAACACTTAGGTGGTGTTTGGTACTTTACAATGCAATGTGATTGCAGGTAATATGATTGCAAGCAATGTCATTGCAGGGAAAATAACATTACAGTGTTTAGTATATAAGCAAAATAATGATTAAAATGCAGAGAAGATAACATTGCAGTATTTGGTTTACAAGTACTTTGCTGGAAATGTAATGTTAATTTTTAAAATTACCCTTAGTTTTTAAAACACTAGTTTAATATATTTATATTTTTTATTATTAATTTTTATATAATATCATCTCTTAAATATATTTTTAATGTCATATATTTTATTTTCATTTATTATTATAATCTTATATATTTTATTTTTATTTTTCTAATATAATTTTTTATATTATATATTTTATTTTAATTTATTTTACCTATATTATATAAATTTTAATTTTTTATATTTTATTTTATTTTAATTTTTATTCTTATGTTATATATTTTATGTTAATATTTTTTATTTTAATTATAATATTATAAAATATTTTTAATAAGGTAATAAAGTTGAAAGGTAAAAATGTCTTTAAGAATATTGCAGAGTGCAATGTAATGTGATTGCAT
>NW_018397275.1:1997371-1997683 GCF_002168275.2 Theobroma umbraticum
TTGCAATCACATTATATCCCTTGGCTGTAATGTGATTGCATTGTAATCTTACATTGCAGTGGTCTGTTGCAAAACAAACACTATAATGTAATTTAATTGAACACATTGCAGGAAATGTACTCTCATTTTTCTCATACCAAACGCTACCTTAATGTAGGAAGTGATTTAGGCCATCTTTGGATCGTTTGAACCTTTTTGAGCTTACCTTGTTATATTTATCCTTAGTCACTTTTTTTTAGCCTCATTTACCTTTTCTTTGTAATTACACAATTGTATTAGCCTTAACCTGTCTATTTAAATCCAACAATTTGA
>NW_018397275.1:1997693-1998426 GCF_002168275.2 Theobroma umbraticum
CTTTAAGTATTTTAATCTTTCTAGGGAATGATTTGAGCTTAAAGATAAATTGAGGGAGAAAAGTGAAAAATGAAATTGATGGTTGTTAGGAAAATTACCCCTTATTTATAATTGTCAAAACTAGGTTTGGGGTTTGAAAAAAAAAAAGAGAAATAAAGTGTGTTGTACAGAAGAAAGTACATTTCAAGTTTGGGGGTGCTATAAAATTTGTTTTTGAGCTTGTTATAGGTCCTAGATTGATTAAGTGCTTATGGTGAATTTAAGCCTAAATATATCTTTTAACATACCTAAACCCTAACCTCACATTATAAGCTTAATAAAGACCTATTGATCCTTAAATAAGTGTTAATCTACATTAGTGAAGAGAGGGATGAAAACCAAACCTATGGGGTCCTATTACTAATCTATGGTTAGATTTAGTATAAACTAATCCGAATTACATGATATTCTTTGTAAGAGATCATTCACACACACACAGAGGAAGTCCATTCAAAAAAATAAGTTTTCAATTGAATTGACACATGACGGTAAGGATTGGCTGTATGTTACTTTATGCTAAGATTTGAGTTAATTTCTGAGGGAAAATTGGGAAATCATGATTTGGTACTTCTATCTCCTGTTCAAGGATTTTTATTTGCTTGAAGACTAGCAAATCTTAAGTTTAAGGGTGTGATAATTTTATTTTATAGAATTATTTTAGTTTAATTTTTTTATTAAATATTAGCTAAGTCTT
>NW_018397275.1:1998436-1998850 GCF_002168275.2 Theobroma umbraticum
TTATAATTTAGTTATTTTTTGTTATTTTTATAATTAATTTATTTTTCAGTAAGTTATTTTAATTTTAGGTTATTTCTTTTAATTTGGTTACTATTTATTAGTTTTTATATTTTTGTAAGAACTAAGGGAATTGGGCTTAATTTTGAAAAGTAAGGTGTTGAAACACCCAAAAGTCTGCTTGCATATGCTTCAGTTTTTTAATCATAACTTCAGTTACAGAATTCCAAATGCTACGATTCTTAGACCATTGGAAAGCTAAGAGATAGAACTAAAACTGTTGTGAAGATAACTTGACCTAGTTCTGCTTCGAAGATAGAGAAAATTGCATTGAAAAAGGCTAGCCATACTATTGATGTTTGGGCCTCTCATTACACTGTTAAGCCCAATAATTAGAATCAGTAGGTTAACTTAGGG
>NW_018397275.1:1998860-1999108 GCF_002168275.2 Theobroma umbraticum
TAAGATTATTAGTATAAATAGGATATTTTTAAGAAACATGAAGTTAAATAACTTTTGGAAATTCAATAAGTTAGAAGTTGAGGCTGAAACTTGGGAAGCAAGGTGACAGATATTTGTTTTGTTTTCTTCCTTAACTTTTATTTTTCTTGTTAATCTCAATGGTTGAATTTTATATAATGTTATTTATCTTTGCAATTACGAGTAGCTAATTTTCTTTTGTTAGGATTGCAATTGAACTCACATGTAAT
>NW_018397275.1:1999118-1999231 GCF_002168275.2 Theobroma umbraticum
AATCTCTTTCTTGCTTATCTTTAATGAGCTTTGAATTATTTATTCCAATTTGTTCTTAACGCTTTTAATTGCCTAATCACTAATTAAATTGATCTAGGAACCTAAACAAACTT
>NW_018397275.1:1999241-1999380 GCF_002168275.2 Theobroma umbraticum
GTTTGGTGTAGACTAAAATTGGGATAGCATATAATCATTTTAATTAATTTGCTTATAGGATAGGGATATACCTATAGGTTATATTTAGCCAAATTAAAGCCTGATCATAATAAGTCTGTTTTAATTTCAATTCACATAG
>NW_018397275.1:1999390-1999587 GCF_002168275.2 Theobroma umbraticum
TTTTGTTTAAAATAGATATTTTTATAACATGAGGTGGGAAACCTTTATAAATAATTGAGGACTCTAAGTTAGCAATTCCACCCATTGAAATAAGTTAAGGGAGAGAGTTAAGATTTAAATAAAGTGTGAGGGATATTGTAATCCTAGGTTTGTTTGATTTGATTTTCACTCAAGTTATTATTACTTTGATTTTTCTT
>NW_018397275.1:1999597-2002063 GCF_002168275.2 Theobroma umbraticum
ATTTTGGTTAATTAGTTTTAGTTAATTAATCTATCACATGTTGTTCTACTAGGATATGGACTCTTTTACACTAGTTTTCTTGAGCCATCAAAGGAAACTAGTTGGTCAAATCCTAGGGGATAGCATACATAAAGCATTACAAGCTTTAGCTTGCATCCACCTTCTGCTTTTCATTGCACCTTGGATCTCCATTTTTAGATTTATAAAATCCCTATCCTAGTTTAAACCTATATCTAATTACAATTGAATGTAAAAACCTCGAGTTGCATTTGATGGGAGTCAGATGAGGAGAGAATTTTACATATCTAGAATATGAGAAATAAGGCAGCGTTCGCAAACCTTATTTTATAAAATTTCCATAAATAGTAAATTCACCAAACATTCACAATCATATTGGAATTATAGTCCATAACCATCCTTATGCATCCATAATCTAATTATGAACATAAAAAGCTAAACATGCTTTATATGATGATGATCATGCATTTCGTTTGAAAAATGCTATTCAAAATTTGAATAACATAATTCAAATAATTTGGTGAACTCCAATAGAAAATATAATTTCCAAAAATCATTTTTCAAATGATTTACTAAAGTGATTAATCCCATTAATAACTTTAGCTGTAACACCCTTAATTTTTTTTTTTTGTGTAAACTAAGTTAACTGAGAATGATTTATGGGATATATTGTACCTTGATGACATAGATGACATGTTGTATAAGCCTAGTGTACAAAAGTGTGTATGCTGACACTTAGGCAAATTTTTATGAAAATATTTGATAAATCTTATAATTTAAGGTTTTGATTTGAAGTTGATGCTATTTTTGAGAAAATATGTGCAAAAACATGAGATATGATGGTTATTAGGATCTTGATTTAAGCAAGAACGATTTTGGGGTGTTAAGTTTAGATTTTTGGAAGTTTAAAAGGTTGAAAAACTGCCCACATGGAAAAATGTATCAATACATTTCCCAATGTATTGATACATTCATAATAGGATGAACATCTATCAATACATTGTCCAGATGTATCGATAGATTTGAAGTAGACAGCACCCAAAAGGCACCTCAGGGCAAAAGTATCGATACATTACTCTCATGTATTGATACATGTTGGGTAGTGAGCTATTTTGCTCGAAATCCATTGATACATTGCCAAATGTTTCGATAAATTTAGTCAAAATAAGGGCAAATGTATTAACACATTTCCAAATGTATCAATACATCCTTAGGTTAAGGCAAAAATAAAAAAAGGTTTGAGCCATTTGCCCATTTAAAACAAAAACCCTAACCTCTCTCTCTCCAACCTCTTAACACCCTAAGCCCTAAACAAATTGTTAGAGTGATTTAGAGCTAATCCGAGCTTGCAAAAACATTATTAAAGTAAGATTAAATCTTTTGCTGATTATTTTCAATTTAATCAGTTAAATTCTAAGCAATCCAATTTCTCCAACTTAAGTCAACCTCCCTTAATTTGGATGGAATTTGGAGCTAAGATTCATGCAATCCAACTTCTAAGGTATTTATTGAAGGAATTTAGCTTATGTGTTGAATTACTAAGGATTTTGTTATATTTAAAAACGTTGGCATTTTTTGACAGCCAAGATTTAATTAATAATTGGGTATTTTTAATTTGTTCTAAGCTAGAAATTGAGGTAATCGATTCATTGGCAAGCTAGAGGATGATTGGAGGCTGATGTGAGCTTAGCTGTGGAGCAACTTCAATTTTTCATTGTGAGTGGGTTAATTTAAGTGCATGTGATGCATGATGCTTGTTAATGGCACTGTCATGGTACTAGAATAGAATATATATATATATAACTACCTAGAAAAATGTGCCCAGGCTAGAGAACAAAAATATGTGTGATCATATGTCATGCTGTGTGCCTTAGTGCAAGCCACATAGATTGCTTGTGTTGGGTAAGCCTAGAGTAAGACGTCTAGAGGCTATGATGAACCCCTAGGAGTAGGTTACCCTAGGCGAATGATATATTAAGAGGATTTAATCAAGTGAAGCCTTGGAGATGTAAAGGCACTTAGAACCCTGAACAAACTTATAGATGATTGAAGCTCAATAAATATGAGTTATGATACATGGTGGACCATATGGAAAAATAAAGGCATGATGGCCTCATTGAGGATTTGCATTCCGCCCAAGGGATGAATTCCAAGCGTTGATCTGACTTGTGATTAAGTAGAGTTCTATCCCTCTATGACCTTTGTGTACCTGTAAGGATGGTCACAGTAGTCCCGTCTATGATTCCTGCTTACAGTGCTTTGATGCCACCCATTCGAGAATAGTCCAAGTGATTCCAACTGTCGAGAGATTACTCCGGTCAATGACTTTGGTTCTCTACCCATTTTTTCAGCATGTGCGTAATTTGTTTTTTGCCAGCGGCTTTGCCCTGAGCATGATTTGATTATCCATTGATTGGCCACTGAGCGTGATTTGACTATGTCTAAGGG
>NW_018397275.1:2002528-2003602 GCF_002168275.2 Theobroma umbraticum
TAAATTTGGAGACATTGAGGATGATGATATGCTCTCATATTGGAGATTTTAGAGATAATGAAAAGCCCTTATCTGAAAATGTTTGTTACAACATTCGAATGCACTAATAGTGTATATATTGTTATATGTGTTTAATGTTTATATGATTTTGATTTTCGACACCACTCACTAAATATTAAATGACTCACCTAGTGTTGTACCATGTGCAAATAAATACGCCACTAGATGGTGCATAGAAAAGGTCATCCATTGATAGACCGATTTTGGCATCCAGTAGGTTCCCATTTTGGTTACTCTCCTAAGTCCGTCATGAGCTTCCACATACGGGTGGCTTTGATGTATGTAGGTATTATGTGCCATTTGAACTTGTGTAAAGGTTGCTAAGTACAAATCCGAATTGATGGCCAATATATGGCCTTATGAATGTTTATGTTTAAATTATGTGCCAAGGGTAATATTAATGTATTTGACTTTAAATATTATATGTATATGACGAATTAAAACCCTTGGTGGTAGGTGTATGATTTGAAAACTAAAGGTGTAATGACCCATGTCTTGATCGCTACCGACGTCTGAGTCTTGCAGGAGAACCCGCTAAGTCTTGAACAAATCTTATTTGAAACTCTTGTTAATACATTATATTCTATGTAATTTCTTTGAACCGTATAACTCTTTGTAATATGATTTGAACAATAGTCATTATAAATCCACTTAACTTTTACTCCACATAATTGTAAAAATGCATCAAGGTTCGTATCTCTAAATGTACATTTGCATTAACACTAGTGTTTATTTACAAACAAAATACGCTATAAATGACTCGACCTCTAGAAGCGGAGTGACTCGGAATAAAGTGCTATGAGATGCCTTTACCTATCCGAGGTGGACAATATGTGCCGATGAATGCACGCTAAGTCGATCACTATTTACAAAAAAGTATATAAAGGGATGAATCTCACAGACTCAATGATCATTGGCTTTATGAGTAGGGCATATATGGAAAACAAGCGTAGAGCAGATAATTTGAAGGATAAAACCAAAGTATAAAATCATAACCTTATAAAACCAAATAAC
>NW_018397275.1:2003612-2007673 GCF_002168275.2 Theobroma umbraticum
TTTGTGCCTTGCAAAAATAATGTCATGAAAATCATAGTGCAATACTTTCCTTGGCAAACAATGCCGAAACAAAAGTATAGTAAAATAGATTTCAATCATCAAAATCATTTATTCCCTTTATAAATACAAATGGCCATATGAAAACATGCATGCTCCCAAACTGTGTGGCATGTAAAAATAATCAAGTACATCCACATACATCAACTCATGATCAACCTATAAAGCACTAAAAGCTTTCAATTAAAAAGGGGAGTTGCGGAAAAACAATATCTCTCCACCATGCGAAAGAGTACGAGTCTAAAAACTCTCAAGACTCTCGAGTATGTAAGTGTAGATAATCAACTCATGGACCCTCTTCCAAGTAATAACAATCCGAGAGGCCCCCCTCTACCAAATTCCCAAAACCATGGCAATCTAGATGATACTGGCTGACATCGAAGAAATCATGTGGTTGCAACCACGTATATCAACTCATGGCCTTACCATGTATAACAACTTGTGGCCTTACCACATCTAACAGCCTGCCAGCGACCCAAAAGGTTCTCTAGCTAGAGCTCACTTTTGTGCAAGTGTCACACTATCTCGATGTGACATTCAACCTACTCTTAATGCTTTCGGTTTGTCAGAACCGTTTTCAAAACTAAATCAAGTTTTTCAAGAGTTTTTCATTAAATCATTTGAAAACAAGGTTTAGCAACCTTTGAAAATTGTTTTTCACATTAAAATGCATGGTGTAAACATTTGCATAAAGTTTAGACTAAAACCGGCTCACAAAAATTTGCATTTAAGCCATGTATCAAGTGCAATTAACTATGCACATCAAACAAAGATACAAGGCACGGTTTTGCTGCAAAACATTGCAAAAGGGTGTGTTTCCCAATTTCTAAAACACTTTACATGTGTGTGTGTGTGCAGTATAAACAAAACACCTTCAAACTTAATTTGCATTCCCAATTGCCTATTGTTTCTACCAGCTCATGCTTTCCTTGAAAGTAGTGTATAAATCATTCCAAACCATGTATTCAAATCACTTATCATTTTTTAACAACTCATACTTTCCACAAAGGTATTGGATAATACTATACATATACTTTAATATAACATAAAATCTTTTAAAATTGGCACCCCCTACTCACCTTACAATGGCTAGATGTTACTTCGCCACTTATCTAGTTACGTTTCAAATTAAATTAGCTTGCCAGTCACCTGTTTCCTCCTCCAGTTAATCACCATGGTAATCTTTTGCCACTTACACACTTCCTAGCAATAAATCATACTTAATATACTTAGTATTTATCATTCCAATTCAACTCACATTCATTGCCGTATGTACCACATTCTTAGTTCTTTTCATTTTTAAGAACTTTTTACATTTCAAATAATTTATTTTTCACTATAACTGACCTCACACATTATTTCCAATTTCATGCACATACACAATTATACATGGGCAACATCTTAACCTAGGATCCTTAATCGATATCCACAGTGTTCATCTTTATTCTTATAAATACTCTAACATGTAATCACTAATTTTTAACTAGCCAAAACTAATGTGCCATAACATACCCACATTGCATGCTTACTTTCCAAATCACATTGAACTCTACATGCAATTCCATATCTCCTCATTACATTGTTCACTATTGTTGCCACAAACACAAATCAGCAACAAATGTTCTACCTTTCTTTCCATTCATGAAACTCAAGGTCAAGAACACTTACCCTTTGTTTCTTTGTCTCAAATCACCATATACCATGTACAATCAACATGCATGCATCTAATCTTCTGATTCTTTGAAGATCTTGTAGCCACAAAATGTTTCTTATGGTTATGACTAGTTTTCAAAACATGAATGCAAGCAAAATCACAACTCTTACCTTCCTCTCTCTTGAATAGTCAAACCAAAACACTAATTTCCTTCAAGCTTGAAATCTACACTTTGAATGGTAAGTGAGCATCAAGACTCAACAACGAAGAAGTAAGAAACCCTCGATTTCTCTTGAATCCTCACAAACTTGAGCCTTCCTCCAATTTTTCTTTTTCTTTCTCTTTTCTTTCTCTTTTCTTCCTTTTAGGTGGAGCTCTCAAGAACAATTTCTTCTTTCTTTTCCTCTCTCAATGGATGGTTCTCTAAAGCTTCTCAAGGCCAATTTTTTTGTTCTCTTTTACTCTTTGGAATTTGGTATTTATATGACCACCCACTTAGCCAATCAAATTGCATACACACGTTTGCCTTTTTATTCTATTTGGCCACCTTATCAACCTATAAGATTTCATGCACCAATTTCCTTTCTTCCACATTGGTCAAATATCTTCCTTTATTATCCATATCCATTCTTTATCCACCTTCATGCATTCTTAATGCATTTCCATTTCATCCACCTTACTTATGTCCAATAGCCTTTCATGCATTCTCGCACATTATTTCTCATATGGCCTCCCATTTAGCCAATAACATTACATGCATACACATTTCCTTTCTTTTAGTCCAACACTACTACCAAGTGTCCATCGTGCATAAATCTTCCATGCATTCTTTAACTAGTAAAATCGCATGCATATTTCACCTTGTACATTTGTCTCTTTCCTTTTTATTTGTCATATGGTAGGGGTCTCATATGTTCCCCACTAAGATTACAACATTATATGCCATCTTTTGCATGTAATATTATTGTCACATGTATGTGCCAATCTTCCACATAACCTCATTTTCCATGACTAATCATTTCTTGTCATCCAATTTTGCATGTGACCAATACTTTCTCTATTTAAATAATATAATATAATATAATATAAGTGCATAAAATGTTAGTTTATTCATAGCATCCAAAAATCTATTTTTGGTCTTCCCCACTTAGACTTAACCTATCTCTCGCAAGATGCGACTCGTTCGGGCATTAGATTATTTTCACATTATTTTATTAATAAATATTATTTGATTTTAAATTTCTCCACTTATCTTCTCGAGTTCCAAAGTGTCTCACTTTGCCCCGGTTTGCTTCCAAATCGCCTTTTAACTACACTAACTCATCCTTGATATAATATTATTATTATTTTATTATTTTTTCACATGTAAATATTTTGTTTCAAAATATTCCTTCTACCCATCACTACTCTTTGGCACTTAAATTACCATAGATTGACCTTGATCTTGCCAATAAGGTCTTATTGACTTGTACACGAAGGTATGGGGTGTTACAAAAGGATAGCTCAAGTCTCATGGGCTTCGTCTGCTAGGCTCATGGGCCAGTCATGGACCCTCGAGTTTAGGTCTTGACACTAGCTTATTCAAATCTAATTTGAAATCATTCTAGATTAGTAAGTTCATTCTAATTAAACTATTTTAATTAGAATCCTAAACCATTTAGGAAACTTTACTAATTTAGGTGTTTGTCCCAAATATTTTAGGGAACCTTGCTAATTAGGTCCTAACATATCAGGAAACTTCCATACTCAGTCCTAATTCAATTAGGAATGTTATCTAAAATCGATCATGTGTCCTAAATATTTTAGGATTTAACCTTATCCATTATTTTATCTTGTATTAATTCTCTTACCAATTTAAGATTACTAATCTATATTAGAATCATTAAACAATTTGGTAAGATAATTCTTTCTTAATTAAATTTGTCTAATTTCAATTAAATGGCTATCTTCTAAAGATTGACCATCAACTTTAATTAAGATAATCTAATCCTTGCTATTTTTCGATTGGTCAACCAATCCCATTAAATTAGGAGTTTTTCAATCTTATTGAGTAGCAAATGAATTAAGAGATTTGATATCAATCATTTAAAACCAATTGAGTCCGTTTAAACAACAATCTCCTAAATATTAGGTATGTATCCCTAACATTTAGAGAGTTAATGATCAACTAAGGAAAGAATCCTTCCTAATCATTACGTGCTCTTTTTTCCAGCACACAACCTATTTCCATAATAGGGTGGCGGCCATCCCAGTGAAGAAGTGTGGTAGTCTTATGCGGCAGCTCCATAGACAACTTTTGTCATGGGCTGCCATTGCATTGGGAAGGACATTCCTTTCATTTTTTTTTTTT
>NW_018397275.1:2007683-2023805 GCF_002168275.2 Theobroma umbraticum
TGTCCAGCCACTTACTCCTTAATTCAAATTCAGAATTTATCCTTTAATTGAACATTTCAAATAAAGATTAGAATCTGAAATTTTTAGAATTAAATTTTGCAAGACTATTCTGCCATTTAAAAACCAAATCTCAAGCTATAATTGTACACTGGAATCTTGCATCAATTAGTTGCTTAAAATCAGCTTATTTAACCATGAAATTTTCTAGAAATAATCGTTAAATGAACTTTTCAAGCAAGGATTTAATTCTGGAATTATTCAGAATTAATTTCTAAGACATTCTTGTCAATTAAAACCGAAAACCATGCCAAAACAGTGCGCTGGACAGATTTCAATCCTGCTTCCATTTATTGCTTAAATTCAGCCCATTTGTTCATGATCATTTCATGATCTTGTCATCCACATATCCAACAATTAGTGTGGACAATTCCACAAAATTTTCTTGCTGAAAATTAAGCAAAATTCTGAGTAAAAACTGTACTAGAATCACGCCACCCAAATTCCTCATTACAGCTTTCCCTTTTGCAACTGATTGAAAGTGCATCTCATGCAACCTTCATTGATGGTTGTTAAACCTCTTGATTGACAATTAAGGATAAAGGATTTCCAGAATAAGGCTCATTAGTTTCTGAAATCAATTCAAAAAATTAAAGCCAAACTACATGTGTTGTCCTACATCACACAAAAACCGAATAAGAGATTGCTCCATTCAAAAGGCATATTTCAAATACTAATTAATCCAAACTTTTTGGACTTCAAATTTAATTTAAATTAATTGAAATAAAACTTTAAAACACAATCATATCAGGTCTAGATATAATTAAAATGAAGCAAATATGAAAAGCTAAAAACTGCATTTTGGAAATCGATTTTGCAAAGAGAGAACCCAAATCGAAATGTAAAGCATCTTGATGCCTATGAGGATCAAATAACATGTAACGATCATCCAAGACCATAAAAGATGGCTCTGATACCAATGTTGAAAAAGGTTTTAAATCATGATCATACATTGTTTGCAATCAAATAAGATAACAATATGAAGCAAGAACACATCGGAATTAAAATTTTGAACTGCCTCTCCTCCCAAGGTCACTTTCAATGGCGTTTTGGATGACTTGCAGTATATTAAAACATAAATATGATCTGATCATTAACTTAGGGACAAAGAAAAGCTAGATTTCTTGTCCTAACAACACCGAACAACCCTTGGAAAGACTTCACACCGAGCTTGGTTGTCATAAACCTAAACTATCCAAGCACACAACCTCTAATGATCGTCCACATGATGAATGGTGAGAATCCTTACATTAGGGTGGGATTGCTAAGCCTTACATGTGCTAGCAAGGAAGTGATCCCAACACTTCTCTTTTAGAATCACCTCAGCCAAATAGTCAACAAAGAAAACAATTTTTCTCTATTGTACATACCAAGGGCACATAAGTGGCTAGGTTTTACCATCTACAACCAAGAGTGGCTTATAGCAAAGTTTATATACTTCGATCCATTTTCAGCCCTAATTAGGTTTTTATATGATTTCTCATGTAATTTGGTAATTAGTCTTTACACTTAATTGAACAATTCAATTAAGTTATCAAATGGTCCTTGCACTTAATTAAATCATTTACCTAAGTTCAACTTGAAGTCATAACTTGTAGTTAATCAATTAAGTCCAACTTAATCACTTTTCCCAATTTAATCTCAATATTCACGTTTTGTGTGTGACCCATTAGGCTTATAACATGTTGGCAATGGAATTAAATTATAATCTCAATTAATTAATTTAATTCCATAGACCAAGATTGGTATCTAGCTACATCATGGCTACCCAAATGTTAGAAGAGTTAAAGTGGTTTGACTCAACCTTTAGTATTTATTCTAACAGTGTAATTCATTCCCTTATCATATATTTTAAAAATGATAAGAGCATGGTGCAGTGTCTACTCTTATTGATCTCCATATCATTCTTAAAGTTACATCAGTAGCTCTATAGAGATTTATGAAACTTATTTTCATAATCTCTAAGTCACCTTGGCCAAGGACTTCAATAAACTAATATCAACTAAGAACTATTAGGATATGTCCCTTTAAATCACTTGGAGTGATGATTCCTTTATTTATTACTCATTGGCCTTCACACGCTTCATGTTATACCCAAAAAAATCATGTTTTGGCATCCTTGGTAGGACCCATAAGGATGAAATCAAAGTATAATGCTCTACATATAAGAGAACCTGGTGTCTCAAATTTAAAGAGCATTTACTGGATTAACACATGAGAAGCATTGCATAGACACTAAAGTGAGATGCCGAATGCACTTCTCATGTCGAGTCATGTTGAGTGAACTTGCTCTCCAAAGGTAAGCACCCACATGTTAGTTCCAAGTATCTCCATACTTCAACTTAGGAGAGCAATTATTGACTTCTCAAGTAAGGAACATAACACATGCCAATCTTTGAGCATTATTGATGCCACGTCTCAATAATACAATGATCAAAAAACCTTTAGGAACAATGCTTTGATGCATAAAGATCTCATAACTATAGCTCTATACAATTACTTTATAAGGCATATATAGTTCTTTGGGCTCTATTTACGTGAGCGTAAATAATAATTAAATTACAAACTTATGAATAAATTAAAGAACTACCTCTATGTTATTATAAATAACAAAATGTCATACATGAATATCTCAAAATGTTATTTCAATACAACCAAAGATTAGCTTGTAGGGCTCATACTAACAGTTAAGACCCAAGAAGTTCAGATTATGTATATCTGATTTTGAATTGGATTAAATTAGGTTAAGATTGGATTTAACCCATCCAAATCAAATCCCCTAAGCATTATCTTTATCTTGTAAATGCTATCTAGATAAAGGGTTATTATCCTATAAATAGGCCGTTGACTTTATTTGTAAATACACATTCTCAAATAAGATCTCCTTACTCCCTTTAAATACTTTCTTTCATAGTTATTCTTTCAAATTATATTTCATAACACCTTTTGTGCTTTGGTTTTGATGGTAGGACTTCTTTTTTTGCATTAGTCGAATCTATGCTATTTTGTAAATGCTACTAACCCATTTTTTTATTAATAATAAGTTCTGCTATTCAATCAAAAAGCATTTGATTCACTTAAAGCTATTTTTGAAGAGTTGATTGTGTTCAAATTATTTTGAAAAGAATTGTGAAAGCAATTTGATTTTTATCAATCTCTAAAGTGTTTTGAAAAGAATTGTGAAAACCATTTGATTTCCAAGAATTTTGAAAATGTCTAATTCACCCCCTTTTGGAAAAACATTGTTATTTAAGCTAACAAAAGTATTGATATCTTTATCGAGACTCATCTTCCTAGTCGATTTCAAGAGTTAGTTTCCAAACTCAATTTCAAGACTTAGTTTCCAAACTCAAGTTAGCATCTACCATACCACCTTGAGCAGAGGCAGCTCAATAACCTTAAAGGCTTAAAGCAAAATATTCAAACGAGGCCTTTGTATTGAAATTAAAAAAAATTAAGCTTTTGAATAATCAAGTTCATATTTGTGATTTGACATATTCAAATATTTTTATGAAGTATCAAAAATATATAACTATTATAATTATTTTATAATTTTTAAATGTTTAATATAAAATCAACAAAAAAAATTTCTAATTCAAATAAATTAACTATCACATAAAATAAAGACAATAAAATAATATAATATAAACTCTAAATTAAAGCAAAAAAGTCTCCAATGATTAGAACAATAGTACTTAATTGTTGAATAGCTATTGCAAATCGTAAATGGAGCTCACAGCTTTATGAAGATAATAGCAAAACAGACTTCCCCAAATATTCTTTGGAGCAAATATGAAGTTAAAGGAAGAAAGAGCAAATGATGGAAGAAAAATTCAAGAGTGAATATTATAAATTAAAAAAAAAAGTAGTTGAAAAGTGATAAAAATTTAGATTTATTAGACACATAACTAAAGAAGTAAAAGAATATGTCATTTTATTAATTAGTTTTTTCTTTTACATATTTTTAATAGGAAATGATATAATTAGTTCAGAATTTATAGGGATGTGAAAGTAAGAAAAAATAAATATTTATTAGGCATGAGAGAATAGGCAAATATTTTATTAATTATCTTAACTTTTTTATATTTTTAATATAATTAATTATATTATTATTGTAAAAATATGAGTTCTTTCCAAATTTGGGGCCTAAAGCCTTTCTTGGGTGGCCTTATCCAACGGTCGGCCCTGACCTTGAGTTTCATGGGGATGTTAATGTAATTATAATAGTTGTACAAATTATAAGCTAAATTAATATGATTCTTTTAAATTATGATACGATTACATATTGTTAGCTTGATTCTATCCTAAATCAATGAGAAACTCTTTTTATATATATGCTTCATTAATCTTCTTGTTAAAAACATAATCAAAATACAAGATTTCTTTTCTTGTAACAAAAAATATTGAACATATATGTTATAAAAAAATTAACGTTTAATATAAAACATCAAAATTAAAATTTTTGTTGTAATTTTAGTTAAAGTAAAAAAAAAAACAGTTAAGAACAAAGCAAAGAATAATTAACATAATAACTTATGCTTTCTACCAATTGGCTAATTGATTTATGTCAAAAATTGACTCCAATTGACACTATACTTTTGCAGCATGATAAGTGTAGAGTCATGCATGTGTATGCAGTTTGCATGTTAGGCTGCTACCTTAATTTTATGAAACAAGGAGCATAATCAAACTAACACAATACTTATCAATGTAAATTATTCTTGATTGAAATTCTAATGAGTTGATATATTAATTAGATCAGAAATGATTGCATCTTAATGAATTAAACTTTTGATATCAAATATTGATTTCATCAAGTAATTAATAAACAAAAAAAGGTTACTTTTATTGTATAGCTTAATATAAGAACGTTTTTGCTCATGTTCATGAAGACACATGCCTCGTCTTGCTTAAAAGTAATTGGCTTTTAGATTTTCTTACAAATCTCGTTGAAAGCTATTATGATCCTCATCATGCTTAACACATTTATAACATGTAGGGATAACACATTTATAACGGAAGGAATAATGAACAAGGATAACGTCTACGTTGATACCATGCAGAATTTATGAGCTTCACACGTTTGGATAATAAGTTTACCATGAAAGGCACAAGGAACAGGCATAATACCTTTAATACTCTCCTAACATTTAGCAAGAATAGACCTATCTCATGGCATGAACTGCATTTCTAAAAGATGAAGGATCTATTGTACGAATTGGATCTCACATATAAAGATGGCACGATTGTTACGAAGAGAACAATGAACAAGGACAATGCTCACTTTGATACCATATAAAATTTAATGGACTTCACACGTAGGGATAGCAAGGTTATCACAGACGAGACAAGGAACCCAAATTTAAAATGCAAAATTCTCTCAACCTAGCCGAATTCCCTCCATTGACTTCCACCCAGGTTTGGACTCTGCCCGGCCACCGGATCGGCAACCACACCTACCGGAGGCCACCCATCACTCCCCAGGCAGTTGGCAAACACCTTGTTCAACTCGCATCAAAACAACCACAGCCACCATTTGTTCATGCCTTACCAAAAGGCATACAAACCACGACACAACCCCTTGTGTCTCCCAGATACTTCAAAAAATCATTCCTAATGATAGCCATGGGTGAGAAACCCCCCATTGCTTCCCACGTCTCATAACCTTTTGCGTTACAACGACCGACCAGCAGCCATTTTCCTTGAAGACGAGACTGAAGCCCTTGCCAAGCCATTCCAGCATTCTGTTATTGGAAAGTTTTCCAAAATGCCAAGGATGAACGATATCCGTTAAACTTTCACCGGGATAGGGTTGGCCAGTGTTTATAACCTTGGGTGGCTTGATTATAAACATATCCTGATTAACTTGTCAAACGAGCAAGACTTTAATTTGCATGAAGCAGACCTAGATTATCGCGAACCAAAAAAAAAAAACATTTATATGGACATCGAATTTTCACCCAGAGAAAAAGTCGTCAATTGTACCGGTCTGGATCTCCTTTCTGAACTTGAAGGCTCTGAAAAGTCTACTTTAATGATGATCTCCAAGAAGATTGGAAAGCCACTATTTGTGGATGAGGCAACGGCTAATGGCACCGAACCTAGAGTTGCACACGTTTATGTGGAGAATGACTGCTTGCAACCGCCAATAGATCAGGTTTGGATCGTTGTTAGTAAGCGAGATATCGGAGAAATCACGGGAGGTTATTTGCAAAGAGTGGAGTTTTCTAAAATGCCTTAAAACTGCACCCATTACTGCCATCTGGGCCACGGGAATTCCAATTGTTTGGTGTTGGGAAACAAACCCGAAAAAGTTGAGAATTTTTCTAGCAAGCCTATGCAGATTTTGAGTGAAAGAGAAGAGGATCAGGACGTGCAGAATCGTGGTGGGAATGAAAAGCGAAAAAATCCAAGAAGTAGGAAAAGGAAAAGAGACATTGAGGGGAGAAAATCCAAAATAAAACCGAGAATGGAAGGAAGCAGAAAAAGCAGGAAAGAGTGATGCAAAAAATTCACTCTGGGTGGAAATCCGATCTGAAGAGGATTCTAAAGTCTCCCAAAATGATGCAACAAATAGATTTAAGGTGCTGGCCGTGGAAACTGTTGAAGCAAAAAGGAAAAACGTAGAACAGAGCAAAGTAGAGAGGGTGAACAGTACCCTCGTGAACCCGGGACGGGAAGCACCTGAAGGATGACAATGGTGAGGCAACACAGTTGGATGGAGACTTTTCCAAGGGAGACAAAAGCAAAG
Source organism: Theobroma umbraticum (assembly GCF_002168275.2). Taxonomy (NCBI): domain Eukaryota; kingdom Viridiplantae; phylum Streptophyta; class Magnoliopsida; order Malvales; family Malvaceae; genus Theobroma; species Theobroma umbraticum. Next base: position 2,014,492 of record NW_018397275.1, read on the forward strand.
ACACTGTAGCGGAGAAACTAGGCACGGTGATAGCCAGTATTAACCGATTTTCTATTAATGCAATAGTTGGTGACATCTCAAAGGTAAGAGATGAACTCTCATGCAGCATTCAAAATACTGGTGATCATGTTTACATTCAATGGGCAATTAAAAAAGCTCAAAATGTTGTGGTGAGAAAACAGAAAAGGAATAGAAAAGAAAAGCAGCCTGTGATGTCCACTGGATCTTCGGTGCATGGAGGTAGTATACCTTCTTTGCTTAAGAAAAACCAACAGAAGGTTGCTCAAGAGGCTTTAAAAATCTTGTTGATCCCATATTAGTTGCAGTTATGAAAATGCTCCAGTAATGCATGCCCAACATGAAAGGTTTATTGTTCCTGCAACAAAGCCTACTGCGTCTCCTTTACAGAAATCTTTTGATGGCTTGCAATTTGTCTCGGTGAAGCTTAAAGCAGATGGAAAGGAAGTTGGAATCTCATAAAATAGTGGTGAACACATCCTTTATGAGCAGGCAGAACCAAAAATCAATGTTTTCTCTGATGGTGAAGCTGAACATGAGGTGAAAGATAGAAGTGCAGAAGTGGACTCTATCTCTATAAACTTACCAGCACAAACATATCCATGATCAAATCATTAATTTGGAATGTTAGAGAAATATTTGGAAAGGCAATCCAAAGACGTTTGAAAAAAATGCATCTGCCTCATAATATTAAACTATTGATCATACTAGAGCCTATGGTTAATATTGGTATAATAGAATTTTTTTGCAGAAAGCTGGGTTTTGAAAGTGCCATTAGTAATAGCTCCCAAAAGATTTGTTGTTTTTGTTGTGAACTTATTATTGATCATATACAATGCATGCATGTCCGGCTTTCTATCATTTGGTTGGCTTTTCTATTTATGCTACATTTGTGTATGCTAAATGCAGCAGATCTGGGAAACAGGAACTATGGGATTGCCTAAGATTTATATATGCTGACATGAAGGAACAATGGCTTGCAGGGGGGATTTTAATGCTATATTAAGCAAGGATGAACGGTCGTATGGTGCAGCTCCTCATGAAGGTGTTAACTTGTAATGCTTGCATCCACGTGGACGTGATGGCATATGAAATCCTCTAGGATTCTGTGCAAAAACAGGAGTCTTTTGCTTAAACTCTAGGACTCTATGTGTTAAGCTGCATGACGCTGTTTTTGTTAAATGTTTTACACTTGTTAATGAATCAAGAACAAGTGTTAGCGTTCAATTAATGTTGCATCACTTGATAAATATGTGTCGTTCTTGTCAATGTGAATGTAATACCTTTTCGTTAATAACAAAACAGCTTTTCTGTTCTGCTCTGTTTTATCGTCCTTTAATTGAGCATTATTCTTTGTGTTGCTAACAGAAGGTTCAATGGAAGATTTTGCTACTATCTTTTTGGATTATGGTCTAACAGACACTGGGTTTGAAGAGAATTCATTTACATGGACCAACTCTTACACGTTTCAAAGGTTAGATAGGGTGGTTTATAACCAAGAATGGGCTGCATCTTTTACTATCACAAGAATCCAACATTTGAACAGGGACAGCTCAAATCACTGTCGTATTCTCATTTCTTGTTCAACAACATCACTGAAAGGAAATTCATCATTCCGTTTCCTTCATGCATGGACTAAGCAGCATGCTTTTTTGAATTTTGTTGATAGTAATTGGAAATAGCCTATACATGGAATGGGTTTGCAATCTTTTTGGTATAACCAGCAACATCTAAAGAAGAGTTTGAAATGGTGGAATAAGTTTGCGTTTAAGGATATTTTCAATGATATAAGGGCAGCAGAAAAATGACCAGAAAAGGTGAGATTTTACTCCAATAAGTGTAGTATGCAACAAATCGTGAACTTATGCAAAGATCTTATGTACAACTTAATCACTTATTGAGCATTGAAGAAATTTTTTGGCAACAAAAATTCGGTGTAAAATGGTTAATGGAAGGTGAGAGGAGCACAAAGTTTTTCCACATGAGCATGAGAAAAAAAAGAATGAACAACCATATCTATTAGATCCAAAACAATGCTGGAGAGTTGGTTGAAGACCCAAATTCTAATTCAAGATTCAGTAGTTGATTTTTTTGCAAAGCATATGAAAGCTGAAACATGTGATATGTCCAGCTTCAACTCTTCATTAACTCCTTGCATTATTTTTGCTAATGATAATACTTTCCTTTGTGCAATCCCCACCTTACAAGAAATTAAAAAAGCTATCTTTGCCATTGATAAACATAGTGTGGCCGAACCTAATGGATTCTCATATCTATTTTATCAACACTGTTGGACAATTATTTCCATTGATCTTCTTGAGGTAGTAAACGATTTCTTCAATAGGTCAACTTTCCCTAGAGGACTAACTTCAACAACATTAGTCTTAATACCAAAAAAATCAAATGCTTCTCAGTGGAGTGAATTCCAACCAATTAGTTTATGCACTATCTTAAACAAGATAGTTACTAAACTTTTGGCCACCTGTTTGACTAAAAATTTATTCTCAGTTATTTCTGAAAATCAAAATGGTTTTGTTAGTGACAGGCTCATCAATGACAATATCTTGTTGGCCCAAGAATCAATTGGAAAGCATGGCTTCAAAGCTCGATGAGGTAAAGTAGTTTAAAGCTAGATATGAAGAAAGCGTATGATAGGTTGAATTGGGATTTCTTATATTTGATGTTGAAAAATTCGGCTTTAATGATCAATGGGTTGATATGATAGAGATGTATCTTCAATTATTGGTTTTCATTGTTAATTAATGGGCAATCTATGGGTTACTTTAAGTCGAAACGGGGACTGAGGCAAGGTGATTCTATATCGCCTTCATTATTTATCTTGGCAGTGGAATATTTATCAAGAGGTCTTAATTCTCTTTATGATCGATTTGGATCTTTGCATTATCAATCTGGTCGTAATATGACCCTAAGTCACCTTGCATTTCCTGATGATGTGATGATTTTTACAAATGGGAGGAAATTCGCTTTGCAGAAAATTCTAGTTTTTTTACAAGAATATGAGCCAATTTCTAACCAACGAGTGAACCAACAGAAGATTTGTTTTATCATAGCAAATAATATTGCAAGTTCAAGATGAAAAATTATATCTCAAGCCATGGGATTTATACGTAAAGCTCTTCCTATTTTTAACCTAGGTGCACCACTTTATAAAGGTCCTAAAAAGGTATTTTTATTTGATTCCTTTGTTACTAAAATATGTGATCATATTTCAGGATAGGAAAACAAGATTGTCTTTTGGGGGTCATATCATCTTTATAATGGTGTTCTCTCCTCATTGTCGATTTATCTCCTCCAAGTTCTTAAGCCCTTGGTTAGTGTGGTTGAAAAAATTGAAAGATTGTTCAATAATTTCCTATGGGGTGCTTCTACAAACTACAAGCAGATTCATTGGACAGCATGGAAAAAATCACTTTACCAAGGTGGATTAGACATTAGAAGTTTGAAAGATGTATTTGAGGCCTTTTCGATTAAACTTTGACAGTGTTTTCAAACCTGCAATAGTCTATGGACATAGTTTAGGAGAGCGAAATATTGTACTGGCCGAAGACCACACAATATATCTCTTAAGCTTCATGATTCCCAAAATTGAAAACAGATGATAAGAGGCTAATTGATTGCTGAACAAAACATCAAGTGGCAACTTGGTAATGGGGAATTATTCTTTTGGCATGATTGTTAGATGGGTGAACACCCTCCAGTAATGTCCTTCCCTGTTTTCATTCATTCAATGACCAAAGTCAATTATTTCTATGATGATAATAATTAGAACGTGAAAAAACTGAAAGTTGTCTTACCAAATTTAGTGATTGATGATATTTGAGACTTCCTTTTGATAGTTCCAGGCAAAATACGGCTTATTGAGTACCAGCTTCTAATGGTGAATTTATCACTAGAGCTGCATGGGAATTAGTTCGTCATTGGCAACCTACCAATGAATTGGGGAAGCTTATTTGGCATAAAAGTATACCACTCACTATTTCCTTCTTTTTATGGTGAATGATAAATAATTGGATACCAATAAAGCTAAGGATGAAGACTAAAGGTTTCCAATTGGCCTAAAAATGCCTTTACTGCAATTTCGAGGAATCTTTGTTGCATGTTCTTTGGGATAATCCAATAACTAAACAATTTGGGATTATTTTGTAAAACCCTTTCAAATCTATATAATTAACCCTCATAATGTTATGCATGTTATCTAGACATGGTATTATTCAAGAGACTACACGAGGCAGGGTCATATTCGTGTTCTAGTGCCCTTATTTATTTGATGGTTTTTGTGGGTAGAAAGGAATTATGCAAAATATAAGAACCTCGGTATGAACCATGACAAAGTACTTTGACATGTCATGAAATTATTTTAGCAACTTTATAAGGGTAATCTTCTGAAAAAAGGTAGTGGAAAGGAGATTATTAAATAGTTTAACTGTGGGTTTTACATTCCAAAAAGAATAATATAAGCCACCTAGAATTATTAATTGGATTAAGCCATTAATAGGTGAGTTCAAGTTAAATGTTCGATAGTAGTTCCAAGAATAATTTTCAGAATGCAGCTAGTGGGAGAGTATTTTGAGATCATACAAGTACACTCATCTTCGGTTTCTCTGAAATTTTTTATTCCAATACTTCTTTGAAAGCAAAATTATTAGCATTGCACAGAGGTTTACTTTTATGCCAAACATATAACGTATCCAAAGTTTGGATTGAGATGGGCATACAAGTAGGAGTGTGAATAATTCAAGAGGGTAGAAAAGGTTCTCACGACATTAGATAATTGCTAGAATCTATAAGAAAATGTTTGCAAAATATTTCTTATAAAATATCTCATATTTATTGTGAAGGCAACCAAGCTGTAGTTTTTTTATTTAATCATGGATATTCACACCAAAATCTTCAAGTCTTTTCTCATGCTCAAGGTGAGTTACATGGCATTTTAAAATTAGAAAAATTAAATTTGCCTTATGTTAGGTTCAAATAATTGTAAAAGAATAGTAGTACTCATAATTTATTTTCATATCTCCCTACAATTTGTAACAAAAGTGTTATTTTTTCTCCTCTGCATTGATGGAAAATATACAAGTGAAATAATGCCTTTATTAGGTGAAATTTATTTCATTATTCATGTAAATCGAAGGTAAGGTTTATGTCTCTCTCCATTTTGTACATTTAATTTATTTTATTAATAAAATTTTAACAAAGTAGCTGGGCACTTTGCAAATTTTCCAACATAAAAAAAAAAGTGTAACACCTATCACCAGATATAATCTAGACGTGTAGAGATGAAAGATCCACTCTATAGAATGTATTTTACACATTGAGATAACAAGTTTATCATGGAAGGGAGAATAAATTAACAAGGATAACACCTACTTTAATACCATAAAGGGGTGGAGCTAGAGCTTTTTTGAAGAGGGACCAAAGAGAAAAAAAAAACACTTAACTATCAAAGAGAACTTTGTATATAATCCAATTCTAACTCATCTAAAGATTAAATAAAATTTACAAAACATTGGACATACAAAAAAAAATGTACCTTAACAGTAATAATGATGCCATATATATAATCGAATGAAACCATGGAAGGAATCTCTCATTACCTCTTTGCACATAAGAGTGGAAGAGTTAGTAATTTTTCAAACTCAAATGAATTATCTCTCTTTTTTGTGTGTTCTACACTAAACGAGTAGCTTCTTGAGGAAGCTATCATCTTATTTTCTATTTACCTCTTCAATTACTAATTAGCTTATTAGGCTATTGGGTTGGACTGTTGAGATATAATATATTATGATAGATTTATATTTATATTAAGATTTAGTGGTTTTAGATTAGTAGACTCACTCTCACCTTTTTAAATCTGATAGGCTTAGCACATATTAGGTTAGAATTTATATGTCAAGCTTAACTAGCAATATGCTAACTATAATGACTCCAATTTCATCAAACAATTAAAGGAATAAAAATAATTATTAAATAAAAAAGTTATTTTGAGGAGATCATTAAAAAATTTATATAATAAAAAAATTTAAAATTTTTGGGGATATATTGGGTAAAATCCTAAAAACCTCCTCAAAACACTTTAAAATGATACTTTGGTCCCTCTTATTTCAAAATTATGTTTTTGGTCCCTTGACTATCAACACGTTAGTCAATAGTTAAAAAAAATTAGATCTAAAACTACATAAATTTTTTTTTGAAAAGCAAGACTACATAAATATTTTACGACATAATATTCCCTATATTATTTTTTTAATTTAAGCATATTGTCTTTTTAAAAAAATTTGCTTATGTTCTCTCAAAAACCTTAATCAAAAGAAAAAAAAAACTTAAAAAATTTTAATCTGGAGGCTTGAAAATTTGAAGTTGTATTTGTTTTGAGAAGCATAAACTTCTCTCTTGAGGTAAAGTCTATTGTCATCAAACTATTATTTTCCCAATAGTTTGAGATTTTTTTTTTTCATTGAAAGAATGTATTTAAAATAAATCTTTTATTTAACGATAAATATTTCAAACTTAATGGTGTTAGGTCAAGAGATTAATTTCTTACTCATGATTACTAATTTTGTTGAAAAATTTTTGCCTAAGATTTGTTCTTTGAGACTAAGGTTTAGGGTGACATAAAAAGAAGTTTTAAAACTTTTCTTCTCTGCAAAATATAGAATTTTATTAAATATCAAAGTGAAATGAACTACCACATTTACAAATCCTATTCTAGAATTTTATTAAGTTGTAAGTTTTTTCAGAGGGTATTTGTATCCTAAAATATTTTTCTAGTATTGGATATATTTTTTGTAACTGTTGACTAACAACATTACGAGTAAGAGACCTAAAATATAATTTCAAAATAAGAGGAATTGAATTTTTACCGTAAACATACTACCCTTTGCCCCTGATACCAGATCAAATTTAATGAACTTGACATGTCGAGATAATAAAGAGACATGGAGCTTACTCTGATATCATATAAAATTTAAAGTTGGGCTAGTCCTGCTCTGTAACAATCAATCAAGTTCCAGATTTCCAGCAAATAATAATATAAATTCAATTCGTTAATTGTAACCTGGATTTTCCTTGTGACATACACATAAAAGCAACTTCTTCATATCTTCCGCCAGTCTCTTGGTCCCATTCCCATACTCTTACTGCACATGTCAACCATAATAAATTTTAGAATTATTGCCGACCAACTAGGAATGTAAGTAAAACAAAACTATTAAACTAATGGAATGAAGGCATACTCATTCAAAATTCTCACTTGCTATTGCACATGGCTGGCTTGGGATAAGATCTGAATGTTGCCTTTTTTTAATTTTTTTTTTTTCCTTTTAGGGTTTACATTATTTGATTCTGATGTTTTGCTGTTAATCTCCCCACCAGCAACCTATGGATTAGAAATTTGGCTTGACAAACAAATTCAAATCACATCAAGGGTAGTCTTCCCCTTGGCCATGTGCCATTCTCAAAAGTATTCTGGTCATTTTGGCTTATATTATGTGTTCATTTGTTTTAAAATATAATATATATATATATATATATATATAATATCCAAAGGAATAATTAGACCTCAAGTCGAAATTGAGCTTGAATTAAATAGGAAAAATTTTTTTATTAAAGGACAGAAACAGCCCTTAACCGACAATGCAACAGTGTGTCGATATATCCATGTGGCTTTGAATAACTTGTCCTCAACCTCCACCAAAAGAACACCAAATCTGGAATCCTTTTTCACATCCATGCATGTGATTTACGATTCATTATAAAACCCCAAGCAATTAATACTTCTATAGTCCCCTAATTTATGGAACCATATATGCATGCTACACATATAAAACAAAACAACAAACTATATATATATATGTATGTATGTATATGACAAATATATACATTAACTCTATATTTCTTCCCTAATAAGTAAGCCATTTGGAGTTTTCTATTCGACAAAAAAATTACCTAATTTATGTTACTGAGGGTGAAAACGTAAATAAAGATTCTAAATTTAAGTTCTTTTTATTTGAAAAAAAAGGGTAAAATTCGAAATCAATTCTTTAAAGAAAAAATATGTACACCTATGATTGAATCAGATATTAAATACAAAAATTTAGAGATTAAAATTTAATAAGGGAACAAAAAGATGGTTGCAGTGGCATTCATGTAGATTTGCTAAACAATAATGGCTTTGTTTTAGACCTAAGCACATAAAAGCCCACACTGCCCTCTCGTGATTTCCACCCAAGATCATCTCTCTCTCTTGCTTTCCCTCCTTCCCCTTTCTCTTTCTTCCTCTCTGTTTCCTTCACAATGCAGAGGATCAGCCTGCTCTTATTGCTAATTTGCGCCACTTGTCACAAAGCCTCATCCGTCAAAGATGGTAAGCTCTCATAAATCTTTGTTAACCTTGGGTAACCCTTGTTTCTGCATTGGCTTATGTTATTTTTGCTAGCTAGCTACATGCAAAACAATGTATAGAATAGTTGATTTCAAGAGCTAGCAACATTGCTTCTCCATGGAAGTGTACTCACCTTTTATGTGCAAACAAACTTCAGTTTTATTTCTTTTACTACAAATAATTGAGCTCACACAGTAAATGTATGAATGTTTGTATCCTAAAAGCATAAGCTACTTGAAAACAAAAGACTTAAAAGAGTGTCTATGAACTAATTTCCAGTCTAATTTTAGTAAGTGGTCTGGGCCCAAAGCACTCTTTAGAAATGACCCATTTTAGATATCCTCTCCGGCCTATGGTGTAGGAGTTGAACAAAGCCTTTGATGCTCATAAAGAATACTTCATCTACCGGTAAAGTTCTCAGGGCTTAGAGCAACAAATTTAGCTTCTCTTCATATACCATGATTTGGGGTGCATTGCAAACCTGTAACATCTGTCTGTGCATTAATTGACAGTCATGACATCACATGCATCGTTCCATAGTTTTATAACTCTATTTGTTCCTGTCGAGAAGTTTGTTTCGGCTTGTCTCAGTAGCAGCTACCGTTTGGGGTGCAATTTTACCATGAATTTATAGTATTATTTAGGCTGCGATAATCTTTTTTGGCCATTATGATTTAGGCTGTTTATATATGCTACATGGAAGAAGTAGCATTCCCCCTCTTCCTAAATCAAGCTTTTAGGTTCAGCTAGCTAGTTGGCTCCTTGACATTGATCTAACTTTTCTAGCTGGTATGAATTAATGATTTGGAGGCTGCTCCCCATTGTTTAATAGAGATATTCTGGTTGAATTAATAGAGGATTTGCTGGCATATAAAGTCGAATGATCGTAAGACAA
>NW_018397275.1:2023815-2046075 GCF_002168275.2 Theobroma umbraticum
ATTTGCATGCTATATATATATATCTAGATGTGCCGCCTTCAGCCACGTAAAACCCAGATAGATCGGTTCGCCGTTTGCACGTTTTCCATAGCACCTAACAAGCATGCATTGGCACTGGCAGAGGCAGACATCAGTCCTCACAAAATGACCACTATGCCATTCCCCCTTTAATTGACTTGCATTTATTTAACATTGTAATTCCCAGAAACAATTGTCATTTTCACAGGACTACATTGATCATTGATGTGAATGTGCATGTGCATGGTTGTTGAATTCATGAACTGCAATAAATATTATAGGCAAAAGTGGAGCAGACAACTTTTCCTTTAGAAAGAGAATCTCAACCTTATACACATGCCACATGCATTAAATCAAACCGTCAGGATTGGTTTTCATAAGGAAAATCGTTTCCTAGATAGTGGTTGTGGTCCCACGTAGACACATTTGATTGGCCTTGGATCAATGCTCACGATCCGCACCACTTGGACATAAAAGAAGCTGGAGATGAGAGCATGTCCTCGCAGCTTCCAGATTAACATTTGTCATGCAATGACAGCTGGAGGATCTCGATCCAAATCTAACATGTCAGTTTCGTCATATACATGTATATGTATTGCTTCAAATCACGTCTAAGTAATTTGAGCCATGTTTTTGTGGGTCCAAGCTGACTAATTGTCATCCATCCATCTTTTCTCACTTGGTCTTTTGTACAGAACATGTGATGTCAATGGATCTAATTGATTCCATAGATATGAAATGATTCCATAGATATGAAATGCTAATGGATCTAAACTTGTTTCGATTGAAAACTTTTCAGGTTTAGTGCCAAATGGGAACTTCGAGTATGGACCAAAACCATCAGAAATGAAAGGAACAAAGGTGGTGAGCCCCAAGGCTATACCCAGCTGGGAAATCTCAGGGGTTGTAGAGTATATCAAGTCAGGTCAAAAACAGGGTGACATGTTGCTGATAGTACCCGAGGGAGACTTTGCAGTGAGGTTAGGCAACGACGCCCTGATTAAGCAGAAGATGAAGGTGATTAAGGGCATGTTTTATTCCCTAACCTTCAGCGCGGCTCGCACATGTGCTCAAGAGGAACGATTGAACGTGTCAGTTTCACCAAACTACGAGAAAAATGACTATGGTTTATTCCCAATTCAAACAATGTATAGCAGCAACGGATGGGATTCGTATGCATGGGCTTTTCAGGCTGATGAGCCTCTCATCGAGATTTCAATACATAACCCAGGAGTGGAAGAGGATGCAGCTTGTGGCCCTCTTATTGACTCTGTCGCATTGAAGACCTTGTACCCTCCCAAACGTACCCCTGGTAAGGACATCCAATCTTTAAAGTGGACCCACCATTGATAATGGTTGAATAACTTGTTTGATTCAAATATTTGCAGCCAACCTACTCAAGAATGGAAATTTCGAAGAAGGCCCCTACATCTTCCCAAAAACTTCCTGGGGAGTCCTGATTCCACCCCACATTGAAGATGACCACAGTCCTCTTCCAGGCTGGATAATTGAATCCCTGAAAGCCGTCAAGTACATTGACAGTGAACACTTCTCAGTTCCGGAGGGGAAACGAGCCATCGAACTCGTCGCCGGAAAAGAAAGTGCCCTTGCACAAGTGGTGAAGACCACAATCGGCAGAAGCTACGTCCTCTCATTCGCCGTCGGTGATGCGAACAACGCATGTGAAGGTTCGATGGTGGTGGAAGCTTTTGCAGGCAAAAACACCGTGAAGGTGTCGTATCAATCAAAGGGCAAAGGGGGTTTCAAGAGAGCTATACTTGCATTCAAGGCAGAGTCAAGCCGCACTCGAGTAATGTTCTACAGCACGTTTTACACCATGAAGAGTGATAACTCGGGCTCTCTGTGTGGACCGGTGTTGGATGATGTGAAGCTGCTAAGTGTCCGAAGACTGCATCATGGGTAGAACAGTTATAAACAGTTGCATGGCCTTTTTGCAACAACGTGGTGGTTTAATCCTTGTTTTAGGAGGTTAGGATTCAAGTAACAAATTAAAGGAAAGGGGGCCTGACTGAGGGAGTCAGCCAATGATACATTTTAAGTGTCTATCTTTCTTCATTAAATTTAAATGGTATGAGCCCAGTTCTTTTTTCAAATTAAGTTGAGCCCTTCTCCACTTGGGACTATTCAATGTACTGTTTCTACTTTAAAAAATATAAATTATAATAATAATAATATAGCTAAGAAATATGAAGTTAGATTTCAATTTGATTGGATTAACAAGATGCATGCCTGTCTTTCCTTTGGGAGGATCCATTGAAAAGTTTTTTTGAAAACATTTGGAAACGGGAAAATTTTTAAAAACGTAAAATGTTTTATACCTCAATTAAAAAAATTACTTTAATTAACAGAAAATGTTTTAAACGAAAAAATTTTTTCATTTGCCTTCTCTTCTTTGGAATCCATTTCATAAACCTTGAGATCATATTATTATAACTATCTACCAACATATCCGTCAGTACTGATGGAGAGAAACTTGTAATCTTGAATATCAGTACTAATCCTGGTTATCCATCAGTTCCTGCATAAAACTAATTTCGCAAACTTGTAATCTTGGTTATTCCAATTCTTTGTTCTTGGAGTTGGTAGAAACTCTTGGAGAGATAGTTTGTGTGTTGGGATGGGAGTAGACTAAGTCATTTTGTAGACAATATGAACACAACATAAGTTTACGCAAGGTTGAGTTTAATTTAATCGTGTTTTGTGTATTAATTGTATCCATACAATTAAAATACAAATAAATCATGTTTTAATTGTGTTAAACCCGCATAACCCATTTGAAACACGATTAATTAATCGTGTTATCAAGTACTCATATAACCTATAATCGATTTATTACTCATTTATTTAATTAGATTCACATATCGTATAAACATGCTTAATATATGATTAAGAACTATTTATTTATCCATGTAAATATTTTTATGATGATTAAATTTATTAATATTAAATTTTATCATATTTGATAAATATTATGATATTTATAATTTTTATTATAAATTTAAATAATATAATCATATTTTACTTGTACATATTTCAATTTAATCATTTTAATCATGTTAATCATATCAATTGTGCAAACAAATCATAAATCTTATAAATTTTAATTATGTTAATCGAGCTGTTTGGTATAAAATTTTACCTAACACGTTTAATAAACATATTAATAGTATCGTGTTATACGTTTATTAAACATATTTATGCACGTGTTTAAAATTCTGATAGTTATAAAATTTAATTATATTCATGTTTTCTAATATAACTATTAATATTCCATATTTACACGACATAATTAAAACACACATATACGATTTACCAAGTCTAGGTAGAAGGGGATACAATAATCTAATTCCAAACTTTACACCAATAATCCGTGTATGAATTTCGCATTTAATAATAACTTTTATAAAGTTGCAAGGTTGACTTTTTGACCATCTATATAATTCCATGCATTTAATAAGTTCATGGGAAATTAAATTTCATATTAAAAATGCATATAGAAATAACATTTGACATAATATTTGAGATAACATAAAATTATTTTAAAAAATTTAATTAATTTTTTTATTAAATTTTAAATTAAACAAACACTTATAATTAATTGATTAATTATTATTAATCAAAATGTTACATATCATTTTATACATACGTGACATTAATAAAAAAAATAAAAAATATTACACAATTATATCATTATATCATATCATCATCTGTTATAACATGATAACATATCACATCAACACCACATAATATAAAATGACAAATGACATTTATTAAAAATAATTAATCAACTATTAATTATAAAAACTCATTTTGCTCAAAATAAAAATACAAAAATTGATTGAACACAATAAAAAAATAAAAACTTTTTTAAATATTCCTGAATATTTCAATAACTTCTTAAAATATTATATCGAATATTTTTTACATCACAGCTGCCCTGTTCGCAATTAGCAATAATTCAAGTCTTGCTGGCAAGATCTTTTGCAGGAAAAAGAACTTGACATTTAAAAGTAATATTTTGACTACAATAATTGACCACAATTTTAAAACTGATTTTAAAATTGCTAATTCAGCGAAGATCACCGATGATTACCGTAAAAAGTTGTCTCACATAATAGAGGACGAGAGAAAAGGGGTAATAGCATCTCTAATAAATAAACTCTTCCAGAAAACCTAATTATATCACAAAAGCCATGAGTTTTGTCAAAAGATTTTTGGGTTATTTCCATTCATTTGGCTTGATAAAGCCCTAGTTTCAGAGTGTCATTGCCCAAATTCAATGCCTCAAAGCTTTCAAATACAGCAATTCTGTGCATGGACAACATTCTCATTAACGAGTTCTTGAAATTCTTGTTGTCTATAGGTTTCTTGGTAAACTAGCGAGAAGCAAGAGACAATTATAGAGGAAAATGCTGCTTTATGGATAACTATCCATCATAGAACAATGGCTAAGATAATCGTTTCTGTTTGTAGTACAAGCCTCTTATTTTTCACCTTATTAAAGAATATAACTGCAAAGGAGATCTGTCTCCACACTATTTTAGCAGTCTAAGCCATCTGATAACACAGAACAAATAAAACCTAGGTGGTCTAATGAATTAATTATTACCGATCTATCCCTGCTCAAATAGAAATAAGTAATTACATATAAAAAAGAGATCAATTGACAACATCTAGCACCAATTTTCGGGACTTTAAAACTGACCATTTCAACCGCCTGTAGTAAGCTGCTTGGAGCAGTGCAAGAGATAGCACAAAGATCCACTTAAAACCCATCTGTGTAAAATCTCAAACCAAACGGAGTTAGGAAGTAGATACCTTATAGCTCCCAAAAAGCTCTACCACCTCAGCTTGTATCTCAAACAGAATTGAAATGGCAAATAAAAGAAAAAAGAAAAAAAGATGTCTCACAGACTTCAAGATGAGAGATTCTAAGTATCTCTACTCAATTCATTTATTAGGATTGCACCTTAAAACAGTAAACTAAAAAGTTAGTTCTATGAGCATGCTTAACCTGAGGTTTTGTAGATATTTCCTATTGCAAGAATCATATAAGCAAGTTATGCCAAAACTCAATCATCATTATCCATAAGATTTTAAACCAACCAATGGGATGATCTTCACTTTTCAAACAGGATATATCCATGTAAGAGAATCGAAGGCCAACAGTCAGGGATATAGTATAACTGTAAAAACTTGTGCCTTGTTGATGATCATTTTAATAAACCATTAGCAGAAAATTCAAGTAGTAAATCAACCTCAATACAGGGGAAAACAAGATCCAAATTTGTAAATTACTTACCAGTTTTCTCTCTTCCATTTCTGGCTCAGAAGCCCAGGCTAAAAATGTCACCACATCCTTCCCCATCTGCACCAACATTGTAAAAAGAGTATAGAACACTTGTTTTTAGCCAGTGAAGCTCGTAGAATCATTTACAACAGGACAGTTAAGAAGGTTACTTGGGCCTCTGTAGCTGGGGTACCATCTTCATATTCAACAGCACCATCATTCAGCATTTTTGGCATAGCTATTGCACCACCAGGAAAGTAAGGATTATAATGCAACCCCTCTCGAATCTACAATGCAAGAGTATCATACATCACACATTATACAGTTGTTAAAAAGTGAGAGAGAGAGGCAGAGATACAGAGAGTAAAAGTATGGCATTTGAGATAAGATTAGAATTATTATTCATTATTCTTTCTTTTCATGCAGATTTTAACTGTTTCTTGTCATCAAACTAAGAGAGCATATTTTACATAAGTCTTAACATATCATCTACTATGTTCCTAATATTGACATAAGACTACCTCCCTAACCACCACCAACCTATAACCACTCCAGGAGAACCAGCCAAACCTGCTTTCTAACTTTTCCTTCCCTGCCTTTTATAGACTAACCATCCCAAGCAAACATCTTGCTTAGGCATGTGATAAGGTAAATTATTAGTTTCTGAGGGATCTCAATTTCAGAGAAAATCATCGAAACATTACTGTTATACTGAACTAAAGCACACTAACAAAGCACATGTTTAAAACCTGAGCAACATTTTTGAAGCTGAACATGGCCGTATGACAATGCACTTGGCAAGAAAGAGAAATCATATTTCAGATGTCAGTTCACTCTGTGACACTCTCCAGTTACATTTCATTTTATGTTGTGAATTGACTTTGACCTTTCAAAACTTTTTCTTCAGTCAACTCATTAATATGTATATATGCAATTGGAAGTAGAAATTACCGATACACCAGCAGGAGGATCATGGTAACCCGTTAGAAGAGCAAATACATAGTTCTGGCCATTATGACGGGCCTGAAAGGACAACGAGTTAGATATTGGAATTTTAACTGGAACTTTAATGCCATTTTCATGAAATCAAGATATTAGAGATACCTTGGTGATAAGGCTTAAGTCTGGAGGATATGCACCTCCATTGGCAAACCTAGCTGCCTGTTCATTTGCATATGGCTGCGGAAAACGATCACTTAGCTTACCAGGCCGGGTGAACATCTCACCCTCGTCATTAGGCCCATCAACTACTTCAATTTCAGCTGCCATAGCCTTTGTTTCTTCTTCAGTGTATGCCACACCAACAAGATCTCTATATGAGATTAGAGACATTGAATGGCAAGATGCACAAACTTGTTGGTAGACCTGGTGGCCCCGACGGATCCTGCTTACGTATAATTAATCCATATTAATCAAATCATAAAGAAAAATAGTGAGCATTCAGCAATCAGTAACATACGTTTACATCACAATGATTAGATTATAGCACTTAATCAAGACTGTAAAGCATTTCTAAAAATCTGCCAGGAAACCAAACCCCACTAGAACTTTCTCCGAGAACACCAACAATTAATTTTTGCTGCAAACACATTTTGGGGGGAGGGGTGGGGAAGCAAGTCAATTCAATAATATATTAGCAGAAATGAAAAATCAACTTACGAAGCATGGTCATATGAGCTGAGTATGCCTTCATGAGGCCAAGGATAGTTAGGAACCCCCAAACCATGTTCAGCCTCATCAGAATAAGCTATTGTGGCACAACCCAAAAGCCCTGAGACACCTGTCCCAAAGAGTGCAAGCCATCTCAAAGAATTATTGCCAGCAGATCCTAGTCTATCTCGATCCTGCTTCATGATTTGGTAGGGCACTGCAGGAAGAGTCTGCCAAAAGTATTTTACTTCTATGTAAAACGAGAGTAAAGTTTCATCCCAGAGTAGAAAACATTCATAAAATTTTCATCTTCGCAGAAACAAAATTTATTTCTTTTTCTTTTTTATTCATATTTTTTGTGTTTAGAACTGTGTGCTAGTCCCACCCTGTCTTTCTAAACTGCTTCATATTTTTTCCTATTATATGCTGAGCATTAAACCCAGTTCCAAAACTTCTTGCTCATTCTGACACACTGAAGTCTACAAAACCAAAGCACTAAACAGGTAACACTGACTTAGTTAACCCAAGCAATCAAAACCCCCAACTACGGTTATTCTAAAAAATTAATTAACCAATAACTAAAAATTTCAGGTGAGCAAGATGGAATATTAAATCACCAATATTAAGCAACAAAATAACAGATCCTTACTACAGGAAAAAGTTACATAAGTAAATTAATACAGCATTGTCTCCTAAATATCCAACTTTGTTTTTTGCATTTTGCTTTCAGAAGTAAAAAGAGCAAGCAGCAATAGTGGTGACCAAATATAGCCTTACTTACCATTCAAGCCCGTTAGCTGAGTTTTGTTCATTAGAGTTCTAATCTTAGACAGCTCTTGTTTTCATTTAAGTGTTAACTCGTTCAAAAGCACCTTAAAATTCATTGATAATTTGAAAAAATGAAAAAAAAAAAAGGGCCAATTTTTCCATAAAGTAATATTCTACTCTCTTTTGGAGTTTATTTCTAGTTTTGATAACATTTTAGTTTGGAAAAAATTCCATTGAATTCACCCTTTTGTTAACTGAATTTTTGCACAATGTACACACATTCCTAATTATATTAAATACATGACAAAACCACACTCAATAATTTTCAATTCCCTGCAAAATTATATAATGCATCAATAATTAAGCCTAACAATTACATTAATCTTCAATTTTTTAAAAAAAAAAAAGAGGGAAAATGATGCAAATGATGAGAATAGTACCTTAGCATCGTGAGTTTGGCGAGCAAGCCTTGAAAGAAAGCTGAGTTTTCCATATCCTGATTCCAATTCAAAAATTTTAAAAATTTGAAATCATAGAAAGAAAAAGATTATAAAATTAAAAGGCGGGCAAACAAAAATTGTAAAGAGGAATGAATCTACCTTGAATGCCGGTCCTGATCTTCTTGGCTAGACCTGTAAATAAGAAGGAAGGTGGAGATCAAAATGGGAAAGAAGAAAAGTTCATAATGGAAACGTAAATAGATGTGCAACATATAGGAGAGAGAAGAGAGAACAAGAACAATACTCATGGTTCTTGGAGGAGAGTGGACAGTGTTGCTTGCAGAACTGAGAAGAGATAAAAACCAAGGGAACGAGAGAAAGGAAGGAGACACGTGTATCACAGATTACGGGTGAAACAATGAACCGCTCATAATCCTCCCAGTCTCAAACGACACGTCGTCCTTTCCCTCTACTCTTTAGTAATTTAAAGGATTAATCTTAGAAAACTTCCTTAATTATTAAAAAAAATTAAACAAATTTTTTTGTTGCATTCATTTAAGTTATAATACTTTTATTTAATTCTAGTTATTTAATTAATTATGATTGATCAAAATGACAATTACCATATTTTTATTTTTTTAATTTAAAAATATATATCTATTAATTTTTTATTTATAAATCTAAAACTCATCTCATCTCTTAATAATATAATATTCATGATAATATTAATATAAATATTATATAATTATATCATTATATCATATAATCATTTACTATGAATCATTAATATGTCGTATGACATTTTTATTAATAATAATTAACCAATCATTAATCATAAATACTTATTTGATTCAAAATAAAAATATAAAAATTTAATTAAATATAATAAAACATAAACATTTATTTGAATTTGCCTTAACCATTCATAAACCTAATTTAAATCTAGTATTCGCAATGCTAACCTCTTAGGCTCTTGGTAATTGATAGGTAAATTTAAATCTAGCTTTCCCAATGGCAACCTCTTAGCCCCCTTTGGTAATTGATAGGTAAAGGGAATGTGGCTAAGGCAAATGCCAAAATGGCTTCTTGGATATTAATCTAATTCAGCCTTTTTTTAAAAAAAAAAAAAGTAAATGCCCAAATTAAGATGTTAATATAAAATAAAGTTTTTCTAATTAAACCATTTTTTTTGATAGGTTTTGTTATTAAAGTTTTTCTTAAGGAAAATGCTGAATTGCTCAAATTAGGCAATGGTGGTGCACCCTGCAGTGCACAGTTTGAAATGAGGCGATTACTACAGTACCCCCACCAACACTGAGTAGCCAAACATCCTTGGTCATTGAGATGGGACCAACTAGATTCCACAAGATAGACTAGTTAGAGAATATATGTATTCATTATTCTATTACCAAATCTTTCAAAGACAAATCAATGCCTAATTATAGAATTACAATCTCCATGCAAGGATCACTCGCAATAATCAGGTGATATTGGTAACCATCAATATTCTCAAGCCTCCAGCTTTTACTCACAAAGGAAGTGGGTATTATGGAGATCATCAGCATTACTCCTGGACTACCCTGCTCCTCGTGCTGCTAAATATTGCTAACAGAATGTTCTACTGTAACCAACAGGATTTTATTTAAACAACAAATTGCAATTGAAACAGTTTATTAAGAGAATAGCATAATCAATGTCTAAGGCATAGCCATTTAAAATATAGAACCATAATCATTTAATGCACAACACTGATGCTAGACAACTTTGTTCAAGAAATCAGTTAGTAGAAACTTTTCAAGAATAGATAAAAAAATTTTTGATATTTCTGATCAAAACTCTTTCAGTTGAAAATCTATGAACTAAATCAAGTATGGCATCAGGGATTTTCACAACTAAAGTGTGTGCATGTATATATATATATATACACACACACACACATATATATATTCAATCACTTTAACATTCACTCTAGTTAAAATCCAAAATCCCAAAATGTTCCAATAATAAAATGATGTAAAACCTTAAACCACCATTCCCCAGTCTCAAAGAACATGCCAAAGGTGGCATGACACATGTAAATAGTAAATAGTAAATAGCAAACAAGACTACCATTTGGAAAGAAACCCACCTCATACCAAAGGATATGAACTGAAGCAACTCTTTCAGTCCATGACTGAATTCAACAACAATGATTATGAATCCAAAATCAGAATATATAACAAATACTCTTGTTGTCAAACTTCAATCCATGCAAGCCTCTCCACACATCACCCATGGTACAAGATTGGAGGAAAAGAACATGTTACCCGCAGCACAGACTCTCACCCACTGAACATGATTAGGGGTAAAGGACAGCATGGGTTTTTTGTCATGCAGAATACATGAAAAAGAATATATATATATATATATATATACTATTATATTATGCAAGAAAAGTGTTTCTCTTACAGCACATCACTCTCATGAACATGAAGATTTTCAAACTTAGAGTTCATTGAAGGGTCTTAGAAGTACCCATCTAACAAAATCCAACAACCACCTATGAAGTTAGAACATCATTTGGTCATAGTATGTTCATATAGATTTTAACTTGACCAGTACCATCAATAATCAGAATGCATGAACTTGTTTTTCCAGAGAATCACAGAGTTAGAATGCAGCCCTAGAAGGCCAAATATTCGGTTCAAGGATAAAAACATATTCTTGTCAATACTCAAGCATTTAATGTGAGAAGTCTTTGCATAGAGAGAAAAAGAGAAGATGTGGAGCAAGGTTCAGAGCCATTTATTAATTATCCAGCCTAAAATGTTCCATTATTGGATATGCACAATCCAGAGATAACAACATTTTCCAGCTATTACAAATTGAATTCTCTTGTATTGACCCCAAAAAAAAAAAGAATTCTCTTTCTATAAGTGCAACTGCAACCTATCAATTTACATACTAACAATGAAGGGCACCTTTTAGTTAATCTTGATTTATCTGCAACAAGAGGTAGAATGACCTATACCAGCATTTTCATAGATAAATCAAATTTGAAACATTTAAAAAAAAAAAAGTCATACCAACAGCAAGGCTTAAGGGATCCCTTAGGGAATAAACCATGAATGTTGCCCCTTGGTCAACTGCAAGAGATGACAAACTTAACTCCATCATGGCTTTAGAAGCAAGGTATGGATGCCTCCAACATTGGCCATGAGATTTTCTGAGAAAGCATCAAGACATTCCTCAACATAAATTCCATATACTGCAGAAATGAAACAAGTATAATATTCATACCCACCATCATGAGATGATTTACGACATATATATAAAACTGCAAATGCGTACAATTCCAACTAAAATGCATAAACCAGCCGGCACCATGTAGAAGTAAATTTAGAAACAAAAACTGTTGAAACTTAAATATTGCTGAGTAACCAAGCTATACCCATTATTACTTCAACTTGAATATTTATACAGTGGCATTCCTTATTGGATATCCTTCCCAGTCACTAAAATGTATTTACATCTTTGCATTTAAATGCTATTACTCAATAATGTCCCACAGACAAAGTACCTCACTACTCTGCTGAAACTTAGTATTCATATCCAACTAATAACATACCACTATAAAATTGGCAAGGGAGGGAAAAAATGAAAAACAATGAAAACTTCTAGCATGAGGACAGGACATTAAAAAATAAACCATTTACTAAAATTAACTATCTAGTAACTTTACATATCTGCACCATTGCACTAAGATATAACATTATTGCATAACCAAATAGAAAAGTAATTCATTAAATTTAAACACAATTAACAAAAAGGCTATTATCCTCATGTCTCAACTTTCTTAGCTCCTTCAAATGTTCATCATTTGAATTATTAAGCGTACGGCGTAGATTGGTCACCTTTCCTTCTTCTTCCCAAGTCAACGGCCCATAAGTGTGCCGTGCCCTAAGAGCTTGCTGATCAGCATGCAGCGCCGAGCTGTGGAAATCCATTCCCAATTCTATGCTAGTGGAAACAGAACTTCCTCCTTCTCTACATCTCCATTCAGAATATGAGTCAGCATCACTACAATATTCCTCTAAGTTTTCACAACCGTTTGCTACAGAAGTAGGAGACAAGTTACGACCATTTTTCCCTAAACCACTACAACTACCCACAGAGGACCTGCAACTCATGGTATCATCAATTCTATGGAAGGAAGAAGGCATATATCTTTCACCCACTATACTTTTGGGGGAAACAAATATATCTACCTTTTCAGAGGCTGGCGAAGGAAGCCGAATTACTAGTCTTGGACCACCAATACTACCTTTTTCAATCACCCTCTTCTTCAATCCACCAACATCCTGGAAGCCAAGCAGCGATCTTTTTCTCTTTGGCGGTCCAGATGAATTTGAAGAACCCTGTTCGTCAAAAACAATGATTAAGGTTAGGACCAATAACATCTCACAAAACAATGATTAAGGTTAGGATCAATAACATCTCATAAAAGAAACAAAAAGGGGAAAAATTTTGAAACAAAGAAACAAATATGAAATTTTATTTTAAATGAAAAGATTAGAAAAAATACCTTTCCAACGAGGAACCAGTTGCCATCTTCCCAAGATTGTCGAACACGCAACCGGGATTTATGTGCTTTGAGTTCGCTATTCGATCCAAGAATCCTAACAGAAAAGTTGTTTCCACCGAGAACCCTAACAATCACCGCCGTTTTCCAACACAATTCGTCGAACACCTCCACAACATCCCCAGAAACCCAATCATCAGTCCCGTTCACCGGAGGAGGGCAAGGCCTAATCGCTTTCCGAGGGACTCTGTCCACCGCAGCAGGCTCGGCGGTAATCGGAAACCAACCGTACCTGACGCTGTAAGTGTGGCCGTTGCCGGAGATAATCTCGGCGCAGCGCCACGCACCGGTTGGAACGTCCTTCTTGGTAAATACCTCAACTTTGCAACCTTTCTTGAATCTCATGATAGGCGACTTTGATTTGAATCAGTTTCTAAAAAAATAAAAGGATAGAGGAAGAGCAGAGCTGCAAGAATCGATGAAGTGAATTTTGAGAAAGAAAGGAAAATTTTGGGAAAAAGCGTTGAATTTGGGTACACATAAGGGGGCTAGTTGAGTTTATGACGAAGGAGGAATTACAATGATCCGACGGTTAGGAAGAGAGTGCTTGGGCATTAGGCTACGAAAGAAGTAGTTTCCTTGCAGGTTACAACTTAGAACCAACAAACAAATATTCCCCTTTTTCCCCTTTTTTTTTTGAATTATTTTTAGAAGTTGGACTTGTTTTTTAATATAGCTATTTATATAACTATATTTAAAAATTGTATATAGGAAATACACAATTTAGTAGTAAAACCGAGTCAAAGTTCAAAATTACATTTTCACTTCTTATTTTAAAGAATAAATAAATAAATAAATATTACATAAAGTATAGTTGGGCACTATTACATAAAGTATTGAGTAAAAAGTGAGATTATCGTTTAATCTAACATTGAATGTTACAAATAACAAAATAATTGATAGATATTAGTATCAAGCTCTGTCAACAGCATTTGATTGAAGACACAAGGGAACTTGCCCTTTGCACTGCCAAAAGATCAAAATAGATGTAACACACATCAAGTAATATGTAGTATAAATGTAAAAACAATAATAATAATAATAATAATAATAATATTAATATTAATAAAAGAGGAAGACAGTACTATCTTTAACAATGGCAGGGCTGACTAGTAGTATCTTGCGCAGGATCCCCTCTTCCCTTGAAGCCAGCCAACTCCCGAGCTCGACCAAACATGACAAAAGAAAAGAAAAGAAAAGCAAAGCTGTTCCTTGACAAAGACTACAAATTCCTAAGCTGTCCAACAACAAACACCACAAGAATTTCACATCAATTCATCAACAGACACCACAATTTAAAAACTATCCAAACAAAAGGACAAACAAGAAAGAAATATCAAGTCTCGATAAAGCAACAAACTTACAATGACAACAAGTCACCACATACGGTCCACATGAGCCAAACCTTATCAGCCTACCACAAAGCAAGTTCAATCCAAAATAACTGTATGGGAGCATATACTTCAACTATAATCCAAATTCCATGATATAATACTAAAATCGAAAAATGCAAAACAAAATTCCATATTCAGTGGAATGGTTGTTACTGGTGAAATTGTTTCCACCCTCCACTTCCTCAAATATTAAGGAAAAAAAAAAAGACATGAGGAAATATGAACTTATAATGAAAACAGAAAAAAGCTTCATCTTTCATTCATAGTCAACAAAATGAAAGGTCACAAGCACTGTTGGTCTTGGGCAAAGGCAATGAAGGGGATTGCTTAATGCGGTTGAACACGACCAACTATTTAAATCCAGGACCAAACAGAACATGTTAAACGGCAAATTAAAAATAAAAAACTATTGAAATCACTAAAAGAAACATAACCAAATCCAATCAGCGTTTCCAATCTAATATTTTGAGCAAGCAGTGGCAACAAGTTTTGAAAAATACAAACCTATTATGAGAGAAATAAGCATTAGAATCTAGTAGCAGTAGCAGAAACCAGATTAAAATATATATATATATATATATACACTTAACATATCTCTCTCTTTTTTCTACCAAAGAATCTAGCTTTTTAGAAAAATGAAACTGAAGTTTAGCAGCCACACATTTCGTACAAGAAAACAATCCTCCAATCAAAAACAAATGAACATCATAATATACGATTGGCAAAAATTTATAAACTACATGTGTGAGATAGAGAACTAAAACTTTCTCCTAAAAATAAAGGTAGACTCTATCTCCACCTATACTCCTTGTGGCTTCCAACCTTTTCAACATAACACCGTGTGATTTCTTTTACCCATTTAGCACCTTATGGATAACTTCTATTTCCACAAGGGATTAAGTTATTAATTTTATCTACTAAAATTACAAAAATACTCTTTTAAATGAACAAATAGACTAACTTTGAATTAAAAGTATTTTGGTATTTTTTACTAAGCAAAAGGTGTTAATTGAAATAAAAAAACACTAAACTGTCATTTAGAAAAAGTTATAACCATAAAAGGTATAAGTGAATTTAATCTAAAAATAAATGAAGAAATTCCAACCGTTTGAACAAAGGGTGTTAACAAATTCTAAAATAGTTTTTAAAAAGTAAAGTTAAGAATGGACCTTGAAGACCGTGGTGTTCATTTGAGGAAGGCTGGTATGGAGGAAAATCCCATGGCACATGGGGGAAGACATTGACAATGCAACGCAACAGTGTGAGGAGGACAACCCACAGAAATCCAAGCTAGGAGGTGTGTAACGGCTTTCTGGAAAAGGACGAGGGCTGACCGAGAGGGCAGTGAGCAGCAACTAGAGAGAGGGGATTTAGAGAGAAGATGAAAAATAAAACGTGGCTTAGGGTTAGGATTCTTTCACATTTTGCTTTTGGTTTTCCCAACTTAATTTTATACATTTTTTAATTACAGAAGCAAATTGAATTAGATTTGAAATTTTGTTTTGGTTGGGCCTTTTGATTTAAACAATAAATTGAGTTGAATTTAATCATTTATTTGTAATGCAATATTTTTGAGCTACATCCACTAAACAATTCCAAAATCTGGCCTATTTTTGGGGGCTTCTTTAACAGAATGGTTGATTTGGATTTTTCAGTGTCTGATGGAGAAAAACGAACCAGATAAACTAAATTACTGTCAAAAACCGAATCAAACCAACCAGAACACCTCAGTTATTGTCGATTTTCTTGGTTTGCTTTTGCACAGCCCTACCCAATACTAAAATGTTGGCCAACCGTAAATTACCACCACCTAGTCTCACAGAAAATGCCAATGCAAATTGCAAAAAAATCTTACCAATTGGAAGTACATAGCCGATATTAAAAGATATGAACCAAATCACCTCTTTGAGTCCATGGCTGCTGCGTTCAACAAGAATGTTTAGGAATCCAATATCTGAATATATAAACAGACATTCTTCCCATCGACAAGTCTTTCAATGCATCAGCCACTGTACATGATTAGGGGATAACTTCATGTTACCCGCAGCATGGATTCTCATCCACTGTACATTATTAGGGGAAAAGTACATGTCAACTACATCATGGATTTTTGTCATGCAAAATTCATAAAGATGAAAACATTTAGTATTATGCAAGGGAAAAAAAATAAAACCCTTACAGCACATTACACTCATGAGCAGGGAAAGATTTTCGAACTTGGAGTTCATCAAAGGGACTTACAAGTACCCATCTAACAAAATCAAACAACCACCTATGAAGTTAGAACACCATTTGATCATAGTATGTAACCATAGGTAGTTAACTTGAAAAATATCATCAAATCATCAGAATGTAAAAACTTGTTTACACATAGAGACAGTAAGATCAAATGCAACCCCCAAGAGGCCAAAATTGTATTTGCACAGTTAAGAGATGGTAACATATTCTTGTCAACATTCCAGCATTTAAGGTTAGAAGATTTTGAATGAGAGAGAGAGAGAGAGAGAGAGATTTACTATACATCCAACCTGCATTATAACTTAAATTTTCATGTATTGTTTAAAAAAAAGAAGAAGAAGAATTAATTTACATGTTAAAACTGTAGGGCATCTTTTAAGATTATCTTGTTTTAATCTGCAACAAGAGATACAATGACAAATACCAGCATCTCCATATATAAATCAAATTTTGAAAAAACTCATACCAACAGCAGGGCTTAAGAGTTCCTTTAGGAAAAAACCATGGATATTGCCCCCTGGTCAACTGCAAAGATGACAAAACTCAACCCCATCATGGCTTTAGAAGCAAGGTATGGGTGCCTCCAACATTGACCATGAGATTTCTGAGAAAGCATCAAGATATTCCTCAACATTAATCCATATACTGCTGAAATAAAGCAAGTATAACAATCATAACCATCATCATGAGATGATGTAGAACAGTTTCACATGCATTAAACTACAAATATATAAAACACCAGCTAGAATCCATAAACCAGCCAGGACCACATCACAACTTACAAGACCCCAGTTAGTTAGCATGAACGAACAAGGTCATTTTTTATCCTTTGATAAATAACATGAGCAAGCTCAAAGTAATCTTAGAGGACAAAAACTTTGAAAACAAATATGTTGAAAAACAGGCAATACATTTTAGTATTTCAGGCACTTGAATCAGTAAGAGGTCAGACTCATTTTAGGGCATCCTTCCCAGTAACTAAAAACGTAATTCATAGCTTTTCATTTTAATGTTACTCAACAATTCCACTCAGGGAAAGTAGATTTTTACTGTGCTGAAATTTATGATGCATATCCACCCAACAATATGCTACATCTGCAAAAGGTTAGAAGTGAAAATGAAAGGAAAGGAAAAGGAAAATCATATTTAAAAAAAAAAGAAACTTCCATCATGGAGACAGGTGAAGAAACTAGTAAAACAATTACAAAATTTAAAATTTCAAGTATCTTTACAATATAACACTATTGTATAACCAAATAGAAAAGTAATTCATTTAAATTCATTAAATCTAGTAACCACCAATAAAATGCCTGTTGTCATCATGTCTCAACTTTCTTAACTCCCTCAAATGTTCATCATTTGAAATATTAAATACACAACGGAGATTGGTCACCTTTTCTTCTTCTTCCCAAGTCAAAGGCCCAGAAGCATGCAATGCTCCAAGAGCTTGCTGATAGGCCTGTAGCTCCGACCTATGATAATCTGTTCCCAATTCCACACTAGAGGAAACCGAACATCCTTCTCCTCCACACCTCCGCTCAGAATACGAGTCTGCGTCACTACAATAATCCTCCAAGTGTTTACAACCGTTTGTTACAAAACTAGGAGAAAAGCTATGATCATTGTTCCCTAAACCACTACAACTACCAACAGACGACGCGCAACTCATGGTATCATCAATTCTATTACAAGAAGGCGGCCTACATATTTCACCCAGTATATTTTTGGGAGAAACAAATGCATCTACCTTTTCAGAGGCCGGCGAAGGAAGCCGAATAATTATTCTTTGAACACCAATACTACCTTTTTCAGTGATCCTCTTCTTCTGCCCACCAACATCCGAAAAGCCAGGCAAAGATCTTTTTCTCCTCGGCGGTCCGGTGAAATTTGACGAACCCTGTCGAAAATAACAAATAGGGTAAGAATCAATACCTTATAAAGGAAAAAGAAAAAGTTAAAATTAATGTAAAAGAAACGAAAAGGAGTTTAAAAAAAAATTTACTTTTCCAACGAGGTACCAGTTGCCATCTTCCCAAGATTGTCGAACACGCAATCGAGATTTATGTGCATTGAGTTCGCTATTCGATCCAAGAATCCTAACAGAAAAGTTGTTTTCACTGAAAACCCTAACTATCACCGCCGGTTTCCAACACAACTCGTCGAAGACCTCTACGACATCGCCAGAAATCCAATCACCGGTCCCGTTTACCGGAGGAGGGCAAGGCCTAATCACTTTCCGAGGGACTCTCTCAACCGCTGCCGCCTCGCCAGTGTACGGAAACCAACCGTACTTGACGCTGTAAGTATGACCGTTGCCGGAGATAATCTCGGCGCAGCGCCACGCGCCGGTTGGGACCTCCTCCTTGGTCAATACCTCAACTTTGCCACCTTTCTTGAATCTCATGATGAGCGAACTTGATTTGAATGTGTAAAAAGAAAAGAAGAAGAAAAAGAATTGTCTCCGAATTTGTGAAAGAATGGAAATTTTTGGGAAGTGGGGTTGTGTTGAATTTGGGTTTATATCGGGGGCTGGAATTTGACTTGGTGGATTAGGAGAGATTATAATGATCGGACGGTTGATGAAGGAGGGATTACAAAGATCTGACAGTGAAGAAGGGACTAATTGGTCGTCGGGTTAAGGTCGTTAGGGTACTAAAAAAAGAAAGAAGTTTCCTTGCAGGTTACAGCTTACTGCCACCTAAAAAAGATAAATGGATGGACCCAGTTTTTTGTTTTTTTATTTAATTTAATTCAAATTTTTACAAGTTGTTTATGACCTAATTACTGGGTCATATAAATAAATATTTGGATTTGTATTTTACATAATATAAAAATAATCTGTATTAATTCATAGCATACTGAGTCAAAGTTGTCTCCCCACTTAGTAGACTAAATCTAATTCATTCAAAGTTTAAATGTCAAATAATAATACTACTAACTATTTTAAATAATAATATTAATAACAAGGAACATGCTAAATTGTGAGCATGTTGGTAAATTTAAAATCATATGGAAGGCTGATACTAAATTTCATACCTTGAGGTGGAATTTGTGAAATTGTTTTATTATTTAGTAAGATATCAACATTTACTATGTTTTTCTATTTTTTTTAATTCTAACAACAAAAAACTTATTTTTAAATATTTATTGACTTTTTCATATCATTAATAATATCTATACATTTTTAGTCTAATGACATCCATATTGCATTTGTTTTTTCATTTTTTCATTTTCCATCCTTAATATCATTAATTTTCTTTTATAATTACTTTTTCTATCTTATCAAATTTCAATACTCGAAATTTCATTCTATAAATAAACGGAGGGAAGAAAAAAGAGAAGAAAAAGAAAAAATATGATAAAAATATTTTTTATTTTTTACATAATAATTTAAATCAAAATTATTCACATTATAATTTTAAATACTCAAAGCTAACAAATAAAAATTTTAAATAATAATAAACATATAAAAAAAAGAAATTAAATAAAAAAACTATAAAAAAAAAGTGTGTGGATCTTTTGATTATATGAAGACTACAGTCTTTTGTAATAAAAAAGGTTTTAGGAATTTTATTTTTTTTCATCTATTCTTGATTCTTTTTCTTTTTCTTTTTCTTTTTTTATCTATATATTCTTTTTCAATATAATTTAGAAGAATTTGTGGCTTTTGGTTAAAAAGTCAGAGGAAAAATCACAAAAAAATTAAAAAATTCCCCTCATAATTCATGTATTTTGATTTTCTTTAAAATTTTACAGTTTATTATAATTTGGTAAAAGCTACTAATTACGTGTCTAAATATGATGAATTAATTAGAATATATAGTTCGAAAAAGGAAAATAGTTAAAAAAAAGGTGATGTTGTGTTGTTAACGTCTGACTATGTTTTTAAGATCATCTGGTTGTTCCTCTCTTTTCTCAACATCTTTGACTTGTCGGGTGGCAGGGCAATGTTGCCATAATTGACCATGAGCTCCCTGGTAAAATTATATATTTCTTCTACTTTCAATGATTAATTTTATTAATGTACAACAAAGACATGTATGTTTCAACACTATTACTTCAAAAAATATTTCAATTATTAAAAAATAAATAATTTTTTATTTTTTATTATATTTAATTAAATTTTCATGTTTTCATTTTAAATCTAATAAGTATTTATGATTAATTATTATCAATCAAAATACTACTTATTATTTTAAGTCACGTGCTGATTACATGTTAGGTTAATATATTAATATAGTATGATGATATAATCATGAAACATTTACCATTACGCAATGCAAATATAAGATTACAAGAAGCATTTTGACTAAAAACAATTAATCATGTGTTAATTATAAGGGTATATCTTATTCAAAATAAAAAAATAGACATTCAAATGAAGGCAATAGAAAAATAAAATCTTATTTTAAATTTTTTTCCAAATATTATTCCTTTCTCTATATTCCATAACCACCTTTACTCATTTTTAATTTACTTATTAAACAAGGCAAAGTGACTTGAATTCCATTCTTTTGAAGGGATATGCCTAACAATCTTTTCTTGTCATTGAATCAAAACTGAATTTATAATATTTAAACATTAATTTCTTGATGTACTTTTATTTATGCTTAAATTAGAAAAATTTTATTACATTATTATCCGTGGATTCTATATAATCTAATTTCTATGTCTAAACTAATATCATGACGATTAAAATAAATGATTTCTCACAAAAACAAAAATAATAAATCAATAGAAAACATAAATATAATTATTTATGATGAATAATAGTTTGTAATTACGTCAACATTCAAAACAAAACCCTAGACATGATTTTTATTTCTTTCCTATTATGGGAAAAAAAGAGAGAAGAAAAGCACTTATCCCATGGGCTCCATTGCATAATGTACTTCACCTATCAAATTGGTTAGGCAAATCTCTCTTTTGTTTTCATAACACCATTTTTACCCTTAGAAATTTTAAATAAATTTTTAATATTTTACTACGTCCAATCAAATATATATTTTTATTATGAATCAAATAAATCTTTATAATTTATTATGGATTTCACATCAATAATATATGAAATAAGTATTAGATATATAAACATAAATATTTTACCAGCTATTAGATATGTTTTTTATATTAAAAACGTGGATCCGTAATTTACAGGCTTACTTATGACATTTTATTTTTAAAGTTTAAAGTTGCATGAGGTTGAATTTAAATTTGACTTGTGATATGATTATGATATCATTAATTGTAATTAATCAAAATGATATTTTATTTAAATCATTTTAACATTAATATGAAATGTGAAAATACCATGTAAACATATAATCATATTATATTATCATCCACTATAATATAGTGACATTAATATGAAGGATGAAAATATGCACTATCATCCACCATAACATAATAATATTAATGTAGAAAGTGAAAATATCATGTTAATAAATAATCATGTCACATATCAACACTGCGTGATATAAATAACAAGTTATGTTTTACCATCAATTGTTAGTTAATTATTAATTATAAAAACTATTTGATTTAAAATAAAAATATATGAATTTGATCAAATATAATAAAAATTTATTTAAAATTTTTTAATAATTGAAAAATATTTTAAATAGTAAGATTTTTTTCTTATTTTAAGAGATAGGAATATAAAAAAAAACACATGTTTTAACCATTTATTGGATGTTTAGTAGACCTGTCAAAATGGGCTTGGCCTCTCGGGCCAGCCCATTTTCTTTAAAATATGGGACGGGCCGGGTCTAAAAAATTTAAGCTCATAGCCCGTTTAGGCCCGAGGGCTGACTCGGGTTGATG
>NW_018397275.1:2046175-2097109 GCF_002168275.2 Theobroma umbraticum
GCTTTTAGTATCGGTGGTCATATTCTCACCAAGTTTAGAAGTTCCTTCCGCCATGAAAATGTTCAAATGCTTGTTTGTACGAAAAATTGGTTGCATGGCTTTTCTTTAGCTGCCAATGGTATTGTTTATTTTATATATCTCAATGTCTTTAATCTTTTCTTGTTAAATTAATAATTTTAGTTAAAATTCAAACTCATTATATCTATTTCTTTATGACATGAATATTAGATGATAATGACGAGGACTTGGAGACGTCATTGTTGTCCAAAGAAGACTCAAATGTTTTGATTGATGATGAAGATTGAGAAAAACATTACTTAGTCTTGAAGTTTATGAATATTTGATTATGTATTTATGTAGTTATATTGATGAGATTGTAGTTTGTGTAATTGTGTTAAATATTAAAAATTAGAAATTTTATTTATATTTGATATAATATATTTACTTATTTATTTTTGGTGTAATTTATTTATTTGTAATATGTTTATATTATTTAATTTATGAGCTAAATCATAATATAGTTGTATACTTGTATTGATGAGTAGTAGAAATAATTTTTTTTGAAAAAAATAAATTAGCCCAGCCCGACCCATGGGCTAGCAAGGGGTGGGTTGGGTTAAACATTTTGTAGCCCATATAAAATATGGGCTGGTCCGATCTCGTTCATATTTTTTCAACTCATAAGAGTTAGGGTCGGGTTAAATCAGACCGGTTCATATTGACAGATCTAATGTTTAGGGTGTTTATTAAATTTTAGTTAATAAATGCCAATTTTAAAAGTAAAAAAAAAGTGAAACTTTTCAAACCACAAAAAACCAATAGGTAGAACCCTCGACGTGGCGTCGCATTAACCGCGACAAAGCTCCACCCCGAGCTCTCTCTAACGTACCCTTCTAACCTCACAACCATCCTTATCCTATACCCTGTGGTGCACGTTAGCCAACATCTCTACTTTTTATCACCCTCCCATTGAACCGGCCAAGTCCCAACCACGCCAACGGTCCAAAAAACACTTTGGAATCCCTTTGTTGTCATGAAACCTTCGCTCTCTCTTCTGAATTCAAACATGCCATCTGGGTCGGCTTCGTTAATATGGTTTCGAAAGGGGCTCCGGATCCACGACAACCCGGCTCTCGAGTATGCTTCAAGAGCCTCCGCCTTTATGTACCCTTTGTTCGTAATCGATCCTCACTACATGGAACCGGACCCAAACGCTTTCTCTCCCGGGTCGACCCGTGCGGGCATAAGTCGGATCCGGTTCTTGCTGGAGAGCCTTGAGGACCTTGACTTAAGTTTGAAGAAACTGGGGTCGAGGTTGTTGGTGTTGAAGGGTGAGCCTAGTGAGGTTTTGATTCGCTGCTTAAAAGAGGTGATTTTCTCTTTGTAATACTTTGTTTATGGCTATGTTAAAACCATTACAAGTCTTTTTTTTTTTTAAATGTTGGCTTCTTTTATGAGTTTGTGACAGTGGGATGTGAAAAAGCTTTGCTTTGAGTATGACACTGATCCATATTATCAAGCTTTGGATAACAAAATTAAGGTAGGACCGTATACTCCTTTTTTTTTTTTCCTTGTATTCATTTTCTTAGAAAATGACCGTGGCTTCGTTCTCAAATTTTGGTGGAATATGAACTTAAAATTGCGTTCCAAAGTATACTGCAATATTTACAAGTTGGGATGTCAAGTCGGAGGCCTTAAGTTCAGATTTCGGTGAGAGGGTTGGGTTTTATGTGTGATGGGAGACAGCTCCATTTATAACTGAAGTGCAATGAACTTTTTACACGTACCCAAAAAGAAATATGAAGTCAAAATTGTATCTTAATTGACTAAGTTCAACTTGTCTTTAGCTTAAAATAGTATTGCTTAAAGTATTTTACTAGAAGGAATTTAGCTTTATGTGCTTATGTTTTTGTATGTGACTTAAATATTGAGTTTGTTTCAACAGAATTATGCTTCTTTAGCTGGAATCGAGGTTTTTTCCCCGGTGAGTCATACACTCTTCAATCCTGCTGATATCATAGAGAAGGTAAGCGAGGATATTGGTATCATGGAGTTTAGGTTTAAACTCAAATGTATAATTGATTGCTATTTGCTGGCTATATATTACTCATCGATTGCTACTTTACCTCAATGCAACTAATTTCTACAAAAGAATGGGGGAAGGCCACCACTGAGTTATCAATCCTTTTTGACGCTTGCTGGGGAACCCTCATGGGCATCATCCCCACTTTTGGTTGAGCT
The DNA here is from genome assembly GCF_002168275.2 of Theobroma umbraticum. NCBI lineage: Eukaryota > Viridiplantae > Streptophyta > Magnoliopsida > Malvales > Malvaceae > Theobroma > Theobroma umbraticum. The sequence continues at coordinate 2,048,417 of NW_018397275.1, forward strand.
TTCTTCGGTTCCTCCCGTTGGGGATGTTGCAAGCTTTGAGATTTCACAAGTTCCAACACTAAAGGAACTTGGTTATGTGCAAAATGGTCAGGTACGGAGCCATTGATGCTACAGAAAGTGCCTTTAATTTTAAAGAGTTCTTTGTGAAAAAATTATATTATGTGCAGGAGGAATTGACTCCCTTTAGAGGTGGTGAATCAGAAGCATTAAGGAGGTTGAGGGAATCATTAAGTGACAAGGTATGATGTAAACATCTTATCTGCCAGCATTGAGTTGGTAATAGCAATACTTAAATATCTAATATGGAGTTTAAGTTTTAAAAAAGGCACCTTTTTGTTGGAAGAGGGAAGTAATAAAGTTTTATAATTTAATTTTTGATTGCTAAATCTACCATTGTTTTTTTTTTTTGAAAAGAAAGCTACCATTTTTACTACATTAGGTAGATATATGATAGATTACAGTGTCATTAGTAAGAATTACACTGTGGTTTTGGGGCAATCTTCAAATGCTTTTGGTCAATTTCTTTTATTTTACTTGTTGTTAATTCAGGGCTCCTGTTTGCAAGTGAGTAACTTGTAATAAAATTTGAATTCATTTTTGTTGACTAATGTAACTGTAATGAACTTGTATGGCCAGAAAATGTGCCATTTGGTAGGTTAGATAAACCCTGAGCTTAATGTGGTTTGGGTGAATACGAGGCTTGTGAAATGTCTTGCATATATGTTTGTGATGACGTATATCAAGCTCAGGAGGAAAAGTTGTCTGTTCTCTTGGTAATTGTGATAACTTCACCTCATGTTTTTTTGATGGCTTTTGAGAGGATGATTTATAAGTGCCTGTTAAGGAAACATGAAGGTCCCTGTGGTCATCATTTTGACTTGTTATTCTATATATTTCCTTCTCGGCTTTGCGAGGATGATTATAAATTGCTGCTAAAACATGAAGGTCCATCCGGTTTGTCATTTAGTGAAACTGATTTCATGTAAAAGTCCCTTCACTCTTCTCATTGGATTCAGAATTCTAGTTCTGTTCATCTTCTTTAAATGAGTTGTTTGTTGCACTTTATTGATATGACTACTTTCTTTGTACTGTAGGAATGGGTGGCCAACTTTGAGAAACCTAAGGGTGACCCTTCTGCATATATAAAGCCTGCAACGACTGTTCTATCACCTTACTTGAAAGTAAGTCAAAAAAACATTGAATGATATTGCTAAGCACTTTCCTTTGATTGTAAATTGTAATATGTAGAGAGAAATTTTTAAACAGAACTCATCCCTGCATCACTTTGCAAGAAGAGGGTAGTAAATTAACAGTGATACTGGCTCCTCTCTCTCTATGATCTTTCTATATTTCTGATGCTTTTGGCAGTTTGGTTGTCTTTCTTCCAGGTACTTTTACCAGTGCCTTAAAGATGTCTATAAGAATGTCAAAAGGCATACATCACCACCAGTTTCCCTTGTTGGACAGGTTACTTACCTCTTATTTATCACTCAATGGGGCTGTGGTGAGATTATTTGTTGTTTGGTCACCCTTCATTTTCCTTTCAAAAAGTTAACAGCTAGTTTCAATCTTTGCAGTTGCTATGGCGAGAATTTTTCTACACTGTGGCCTTTGGAACCCCTAATTTTGATAAAATGAATGGTAACAGAATATGCAAGCAGGTAAGTGTGTCTAATGCACTGCACTAAACCTCTTTTCACAGGTCTGCTTCTGTTTGTTTCTTTCTCCCTTATTCCTCTTAGGAAAAAGATAAAAAAAGGGAAAAGGTAAGGAAACAAAATAAATGAAAACCAGATGATATCTATGTTGTGGATAATGGTTATTTGCAATGGGGTTTCATATAAGCTTGCAACTCTTATCTCCATGCATTCAAGCCCAGTTTCACTATAAATTGCATTATAGTTCCAAACAAACTGGTTATTTTTTCCTGAAAGACTTTGGCTGTTTCATGAGAAAAATAAAACTATCATGTTGAGGGTGATGAAATTGCTGAACATCTGAATGGTTTTGCTTATCAAAAGAGTAAAGGAAAAAAAGGGGGAATGGTTGTGATTCTATCTTGTTGTTCCTATGATCAGTTCCTCTTGCTTAGATCCGGTGTTATTCACTTATTCTCACTCTTTCACCTCTTGGATTATATTTAGATGTGGCTATGTTGAAATTATTTAATTTGTTCCCATGTAGTCTATACTATTCCATGACAGCAAAATTGAAACTTCTAGCAATTCATTTCCACGTTAAAAGATGTTCATTTATTTCATGAGTTTGTAACTGTCATGTTTTAGGTCTGTACTTTAAGCCTTGCTGAGATGCTATTTGGTGATTCAGATTCCATGGAATGATGATGATGAACTCCTAGCTGCTTGGAGGGAAGGTAGAACAGGGTACCCTTGGATTGATGCTATCATGGTCCAGGTTTCTGTGGCACAACTTGCAGCATTTATATAATTTTTTGCACATTTTGGTGCCATACTTAGAATGTGGATTTTAATTTTATAAATATGTGCTGGTTTAGCTACGGAAGTGGGGTTGGATGCACCATCTTGCACGGCATTGTGTTGCATGTTTTCTAACTCGTGGAGATCTGGTATATTACTTCAATACTTCTGCACAGTTCTTCTTTCTATCCTTTTCTCTTGACATGAATCAGATTTTTTGCTAGTTTCTCCATTGGGAAAAAGGGCGTGATGTCTTTGAGAGACTTCTGATTGATTCAGATTGGGCAATAAATAACGGGAATTGGCTATGGCTATCATGTTCATCATTCTTTTACCAGGTATAATGCATTTATATATTTTATCGTTTTCATGTCTTGTAATGGGGAGTGACTGGCACCATAACTAGACTAATGGATTAGTTCTAGCAGAGTATGTTGATGGAAATTGATGCCATAAAAATATTATTGTAATTACATGACTTTTAGATTATCTATTGATTAATGATCTATGGTTAGTGCTAAATGTGTTCACTGAATAATGTTACTTGTCAAAGGCAGGTGGTTCATAATAACATGATCCGTTTTTTATTAAATGTTTTGAAGTAGTAGTTGTCTATTATATGGCCTCCATCTTTGATTTGTTAGTCATCTGAAGGGATGCCTAGGATGTTGGTTCTTAGAGTCAGGTTTTGCCCTCCAGAATTGCTGCTAAATTTTTCTCTTCAATTAATCTAACCGAAGCGTTCTACATTCAATGATTGTTGTATGGAACAGTATAACCGCATATATTCCCCTACATCATTTGGAAAGAAATACGATCCCAATGGTAATTATATTAGGCTTTTTCTCCCCATACTGAAAGGTATTGTTCAATTCTACCCTCATCATCATCTTTGAGCAAGCTTTCACGTGTTATATCTAATATATGAACATTGTGAGTGGTTATCAGACATGCCAAAGGAGTATATATATGAGCCTTGGACAGCTCCTCTAAGTGTTCAAAACAAAGCAAAGTGCATAATTGGAAGAGATTATCCAAAACCAGGTCTGTAATCTCATTGTGGTTTTAATTACTTGGTTGTTCTATTTATTTTACTCTCAGCAACAAACTGTGGTTCACATGAACTAGTTTCATACATGTTTGATACCATGGTTTGATTTATATACACTGGTAATGCTTTCAAAGTCCATATGCATAGCTGCTGAGTGATGCACTCTAACAAACACCAAATAAGAGAGAGATACCAAGGGTCAAGAATCAAGAAGCTGTACCTAAAGAGAAGGAACATGGCTATGTGGAATATAAGAGTACTAGAGAATTGGCAAAAAAAAAAAAAAAAGGAAGAGTAATTGACAGACTGGAGAAGTGAGGGATAAGTTAGAAGTCTAATCATAAGAATGATAACGTGGGCTGTTTCCTATGTCAAGAGTTGAATTGACAAATGGGGCCATTAGTTTTGCATACTTGTCAGATACAGGGGCATTATTTATTTGACTTTTCTTGAGCAGGCTTAATATGTTATCAGCTGTAGTGGCAGATCATATTAACTAAATCAATTTCATCCGATTCCTAATGCCTTCAATAGCAACTTGGATTGTTTAGTACATTGTAAACGCCAGATACAGGCCAATATGGTATTTTCTTGAGGTTTGCTGTTTTATATAAGAAGGTTTATTCAGATACACTCTTTTGCTTATTTCCTTGCAATTCATTCCAGTGGTATCTCATGATTCGGCAAGCAAAGAATGCAGAAGGAAAATGGGGGAAGCTTATGCCCTCAACAAGAAATTGAATGGTGTGGTGAGTGAAGACGATTTAAAAAGCTTGAGAAGGAGATTGGATGAAGATGGAGGGCAGGAAGCCAGAGGTAGAAGGCAAAGACAAAAGCTGATCAGCTGAGTTAGAGAAGACATTCTGTTTTAGTCATGATGGACCCTGGCACTACTAAGGACAGGACAGGACAGGTTGCATAACAAGTCCCCATATCAGGTTATAGAGTTTGTTACGACAACTAAGAATTTTGTTTATGCAGAGTATGTATTATATATATATATATATATATATATATATATATAAATATATCTACAACAGCAACGACAACCCTAATCTATTAACTGGAAATATAGTATTTCTTTAGATTTGAATCTCTCAATTCCCCAAGTTTTGAATAGCAAACCTAGTCCAAGTAAGAGCAAACCAGTCTGCAAGCAAGCTATTTCCTCGTCAAGGATTTAACAAACAGGAAATTAAATGATACTTAAACCAATTCTTGAATTATTTAAAAAAATATTTTTTTATTATTTATAAATAATGATTAATTAATTATTATTAATAAAAATTTTACTTTTTAACTTTATTCTATATGATCTTGACATGTTGTAATAGAGGATATTTGACAAATAATCAAATCTTAATTATAAAAAAATTAATTTAAAATAAAGTAGTATGAAATATAATAAAATAATATAGATTTATTTAATATTTTTAAATAATTTAAAAAAATTTTCAAATATTATATCAAAGGTGTACGATCTTAGTTCGGATCGTTCTTCCATAAAAACGGATCCCTGGAAAGGGCAACCTTTTCCGCTGACATTGCAACAATCATTCAATAAAAATAAAAATAAAAATAAAAATTAAAAACCCAAAAATTTTCCACAAGGTTCGCACGTGAAACGGAATTGGCATGTGCCAAAACGACCCAACGAAACAAACAGCGAACCCCAGCATCGGCAGCCTCCTCACCCACTCTTTGAAACCTCATTTCCCATTTTCCCCATTTGTTTGCTCTGAAAGACAAAGGGGGCAGAGAGTGGAAACAAACTCCAATCGGTTTTCTTCCTTTCTTTCGTTCTGGTATTTCTCAAACGAAGGCGGGGCGTGACCTGAGATCAGCAAAGCCACTCAAACTCTAAAATCTTGGATTCACGAACATGTGGAGAAGGTTAGTGACTTCACAGCTCAAAACCCTAGCAGCAGCTCCATGCCGATCCGCTCCTAAAACGGCGCCGCTTCCATTCAAATCTCACATTTCTCCATCCCCTTCCGCTGCTCTCCTCATTCGCAACTTCTCCGTCGAATCAGGTCAATCTGATTTCCGTAGATCCTCGTCATCGATTCATTTTGATTTCAAGCTTTACACCCGTCAGATAGCCTTTTTAAATATTCAATTAATTATGAGAATATTCTTGATCATTAATTGATGTGCTTCGAAATTAGATGAAGAGATTAAGTAGATTTGGTTTTTATGGAAAATGATGTTGTTGTTGGCGTATCCAATATTGATTTCTTGTTTTTGTTTTCAATTGGCTTGGATTGTGTAGCGGATACTGCTGTGAAGAAGAGGGTTGAGGATATAATGCCTATCGCTACTGGTCACGAGCGCGAGGAGCTTGCTGTTGAGGTTGAGGTGATTTTTCCTCTTCCGCTCTCTCTGTTTGGTTTTAAAATGTGACAGCTTTCTTGTGACGTTACTCTTCTACTGTTAAAGATTCAAATTGTCAAATATATTGTTATTTGCTTTACGGCTAAATTCAATTTACTGCTCTCTCAGTTTTCAGGTAGGTGATTTCTCATTCTGTTTTTTCTTTTTTGCGTTATTTTGTTTAGGGAAAGAAAATCCTTGAAGATGTAAACTATCCTGAAGGTCCTTTTGGCACAAAGGTTAGTATTAGGACCATGTGCACGTCATCTTATAACGGAAGATGGTTGTTTGAAATACTAACAATTATCTCCTCTTCAATTTTTTTTTTGATAGCATTGCTATAAATTACTACTATGTTTTACTTGCATTCATTCTTTTATTCTGTTTGTATCTGTATGGCTTAAAGTACTTGGGTGTGTATGCATTTTTATTTAAATGGTTTACCTGATGTTGATGTATCCTGTGACCACTTCTTATCGTTATTTTGTTGATCTGATGTTTCATAATGTAAGTAAAAGTGTATCAAAAGATGTTGTGCTTGAAAACGCGCTAGGTTCATTGTTTGGTACTGTTGACACATCTCTTTTCGATGTTGTTAACTAGTTGGAATTGCCTAGTGATTCGTTCCAGACTTCCAGTTTATGTTAGCATGTGTGCTGTCTTTTGGCATTTGATTCATTTTTAGATTTGAGCAATGAATATTTGGAAGCAACTTTTGATATCACTTAGTTTAGTCCGTAGGTTTAGTTTTCCTCAGGCAACGGGTCTTTTTTTCTTCAGCATGTCTTCTCACTGGTGGCCCTGGTCACTGGTAGACTAGGCCTAAGGGGAGGGAGATGTTGAACTGTGAACATTGATCTCCATGGAGGGGTAATAATCCATATGTGAAGCCTGGACTGTTAATATTTTATTTTTCAGCAACATTATTATGGTATGGTTCACTCTGCTTCCTGGATAATAGTTCTGCGACTTTTGGGACGCTAGAATATTAAAGATATCATGCAAAAGAGAGAAAGAAAAATTGTTTCTACGCTCAATTTTTTTTTTTTTGTTCTGGATGTGTTAAATTTTTGTACCTCAATGTTATTCTACTATATATATGTACTGCACGTTTTATCCATTTACCACCAACCCCTTTTTGAAAGGCTGGTCCACTATGAGTGATCCCACTTTTGAGCTGTCTGTAATAACTGGAGTCATTGTATATGTAAGAAGTCTAGCCATTTTGTAGGGCCTAATAATCTTTTTGTGCTAGGTAATATTATTACATGCATGATGTTTGAGAATTATCGTGGATATTTTGCAGTTTATTTTAAATTGTCTCATTTGAAATCATGTTTGGAAATTTATCATTTTGAGTTTGGGCCTCTATGTTATGGTGATAACACCCTTTTTTAGCTGGAAACTGGAATTATTGACCTTTATGAAATTATAAGATTGATGTCATGATATGACTTTTGATGGTAGAAGTCATTTTATCTGCTTGTAGGAAGCTCCTGCTGTCATCAAGTCCTACTATGACAAGAGAATAGTTGGATGCCCAGGAGGTGAAGGCGGTAGGTTCTTTTGATCACTTCTCCGCTGCTGCTCTACTAAGTTCTAACTGTGGTTGTTAATGTTTGCTTTTTCTCAGATTTATACAAAATTGAGTCTGCTTGAACTAATACTTGAGTTCATTTGATTTGCTTATTTAAAAAATGCAGAGGATGAGCATGATGTTGTCTGGTTTTGGCTGGAGAAAGGCAAGCCACATGAGTGCCCAGTTTGCTCACAGTATTTCATGGTAAGTGGATATCTTGAATTAGGAAGCATTCATTCCTTATGTCCTAACCTTGAGTAGCTATATTTGAGCTCACATCTAAATGTCAATTTCTTTGCGTTCATTGGATCCGTATCCAGTTTAGTTGTTGCTGTTAGCTCATACATGGATTCACCAAAAACTTTGAAGATTTGAGATAATTGTTAATGATTTGGCATTATGGAACAAATAATGCTAGTATTAGTTTATTCTCAAGCAAGCCTTGTGGGCTTCAGTCAAGAGCATAGTTGAACCGGTCTGTACGATAGATAGCTTATGGCTTATGTATACAGATGTTATGTTGGTCAACTTGGTTCTGGTTACTTGATGTGCAACTCTGTAAATCTGATCAGTGAATACAACTAACAACCATCTATTAGATTGAGTTGCAAATGTTTGAGCTATAAGATATTTTGTAATGTTTGTAGATCATACCTGAATGAAAAAGTTGAAACTACAGATAATTGATTTCTATTAACCAAAGACCAAAGTCTGATCTTGAGGCTAACATGCTATGACTAAAGTTAGTCCTGGAGACTTTAAGGTTAACAGTTCATCCCATTCCCTTAGTTTAATGCCCTGTTATGCAATTAAATGAAATGAATGAAGTGGCATTCTTACCATTGCAGCCTTTGGTAACCTGTGCAGCAATAATACTCGCATATTTCCAGCATTGTAGGAATTTCCTAATTATTTCTATTTGATGTTTGGCAGCTGGAAGTTGTTGGCCCTGGAGGACCTCCTGATGGACATGGCGATGATGATCATCATCATTAATTGCAACTTTTTGCAGGCTTCCTAATGGAATAAAATTGGAGAAGATGATGGAATGATGTCCAGTATACAGTTGCACCTTCAAAAGTTAGAAAAAGCTTTTGTCTTGTTTGGTTTTTATTGGCCCTTGGTTCTCGTGGCTGTTGCTCAGGCAACGTTTTGAGATGGTATCTCTCTGTTTTTTGTGGTTATTTAGACACAGGGTGGTCATCTGTTTGAACTATGGATCTTCTTAGGTTAACTCTAATGCATTGCCAAATAATCAATGACTACCTTTCCATTCTTTCATGAAACTTGCTGGTGTTAAGTTTTGAAGGAATCTTACCATCTTAGAACCCTTTAGTATTTTGGTTTCGTTGTGATTGGATTCTTGTATTATAATTCCCCGTCATTGTCGCCAGATGTTCCATTTTCTGTTTCATCCCACAGATCTGATAGTACCCATAACACACAATTAATCTAATAGACACTCATAAATCACGATGAAATTGGTATTATGAACAGGTGGGCGATAATTGCGAAGTACGAGTGTTTGCCTTTGTCACTACTAAAATACTCAACCAAGAAAATTGGCATTGTGTTCGGTACAAGGACAAAAGCAAAGGAAGAGAATCCAAGACTTTTTTGGTTTGAATCCATAGTAAAGAGGAGAATGAATACCTTGAAAGACAATTTCTTCTTCTTTCTATTTGTAGATGTCTGGTTTTGATTTCTTTTTTTGTTATTATTCTTATAAATGTTGTTTTACATAATGGGAAAAAAGTAGTTATGTCAGAATTTTTTATTTTGTTTTCAATAAAACACGTGATATATTATTACGTGTTATTAAGTTCCACGCTACTAAGAACTTCCGTATTATACCTAATTACGTGTGGTTCTTTTTCACGTGCTCTTCCCATTTTGAACGTGATATTCCATAAAGAATTTGTTCTCTCTAAAAGTGCTCTCTCCATTTATCCAATAAGCACTTTTTACCAAATGCTCCCAAAAAATCATTCCTACAAGCACTTTCTATTAGTTGCTCTTAGAAAAGCCTTTTTACTTAGTACAAATATGAAAATTTGACAAATCAAAAGAAAAATTCATCAAATTACTCTCAAAACCCTCTCTAAGCGCTTCTCAAGTGCTATCTTTATTCAATTCTTTCTATGTTAGTCTCCATCACCTGTTTTCTAATTCGTATCTTTACCTCCATTACAAAAACACTTAACGCTTCAATAACTGTTCCAATCTTTCTCTCTATTACCTTTTAATACATTTTGCTTTACTTGTTACAACATATCTTTTCTCCTTTCTAAAACAACCCTCTACACAAAAATTATAGTGTAAATTATATGTAGATCACTAACTCATTTTCTTATTTTCTCTTTACATTTATTTTTCTCAATTTTCAAGCTTGAGAACAACATAACTAAAGCCAAAATGGGGACAGGAACGTGAAACATAAAGAAAGTAATATATTCTTGGACCCAAAAAATAAAATAAAAATTAAGACTGATATATTCTCTGCAAGATGTATTCTAAACGTCTTTTCTTAGGATTTTGGCCTCCCAGAAGATTACAAATCAAGCAATCCTCCCAAAATGCTGTTATTAATTTGCTCAAAGCTGCAAAGGTTTGCCCCCCAAAAAAAAAAAAAAGAAGCAGAATAGATTCAAAATTCCCATCACTTTCTTTCCAATAATGAGCTTCCAATTAAATCTCTATTCCATTTGAAATAATAGTCAGGGGAGAGGGGGACAGATGCATGCAGACATAATCCCACGTTTAGCCACCTTTGTTCCATTCCAGAGATGAAATGAATGCCTTCTTTTGGTTCTTGGTACCTTCATTAGATGTTATTGTCCATAAGATTTACATCAAAGTTTATAAGCTTTTTTAGGCATTATTTGGTATCAGATTTGGATTTGGATTCACCCAGAAAATACCATTGGGGTCCCAACCTAATATGCTCACGCTTTGTTGCTGTGAAACACAAACCCAAAGAAAAGACGGCAACATGTTGCAGTCATGTCCATACCATTCATTAACAAAGGAAGATAGAATCCACACGATCTAAAGAACGTGGGAAAAAAAAATATACAACATGTAAAGAAGAAACACAATCCCAATACCTAATCTCACCACATATGTATATATATATATTCTGTCTTTTTCTAGGGGTTGTTCCACATGTGAAATTGGCTTCATGCATGGTTCATGAAAAAACAAAAAAGCCATCTTTAAGTTTCTAGGGGCCTTGGAAATTGGAAGCCACCCCAAAGGCCAGATATAGAATAGCAGCCTCTGGAATCATTGTTTTCTTCCTTGAAATCACAACGCACTTCTTTTAACACTCTTATTTTCTTGTTTTAAAATGTTTGAGGTATACATATGTTGCAAGTGTTCATGAGTTTATTATTCATTGTGTCAAGTCATTCATGAGTAACTAATTAGGCTTCAAAATAATTACTCTTTCAAATAAAAAAGTTATAATTCCCCCTGTTTTCATATTATAAAAATGGAGGAAAGCTCTTGGTATTACTGAATTCCCCTTGTTTTTCAAAAGATATTCAAATATGTAATGTGTGATATATATATATATATATATATATATGTATATGTATATATATAAAGTTTTTTTCAAAAATATCCCTCATAAATAAGGTGTTTTTGGAAATAATCTTCTCTATAATTTAAATTATTTTTAACTCAGAGAAATTAATTTTTGATAAAATTACCCTTAATGAAACCGACCCATATGTTAAGGTGTGCATATCAAATTGACTCATTTCTTTTGTGTTTTTCTCCCCAAATCATTTATCTCTGGAGTATTCCTTACTTGAAAAAAAAAATCTTTAAACATTTTGAGCATTTTAGAGTAGTTTTTGATACATGAAAAAAACCTTTGAGTATTTTAAGTATTTTGGAGTGATTTTTTATGCATAAAAAAAATCGTTGGAGCATTTTGAGCATTTTTCGCCAAGTAGGTATATTCGTTGATTATATTGTTAAATTGGATATGATGTGTTATTTGAAATTGTTGATTTTGTTAAATGAAATTTAATAGTTTTGGTGATTTTTAAATATTACGTAATTGGTTTTTGGACATTGCTTGATTAATTTTTAAGTATTGTGTGACTAGTTTTTAGGTATTGCATGACTAGTTGATATAACATTGCTTGATTAGTTAGTGAGGCATTGCGTGACTAGTTTTTAGGTATTGTCTAAAAATCAGTCACGTAATGCCTACAACTTAATTACGCAATGTCTAAAAATCAAAGACGCAACAATTAAATCATGCAATACTTAAAAATTAGTCTCACAACACCTAAAAACTAATGACATAATGTCTAAAAACTAATAATGCAATACCTAATAACTAATTGATTTACTTGTTCCTAGCTAAGTTTAAGTTACTAAAGTCAGATAGTGTTCTAATTTACAAATATGTCTAATCAATTTCAATTCCTTAACTTTAAGATTTTATGAATATAAACCAATAAATCCAATAACCTAAAACACATACTTTGATGTCATTTCTGCTCTTTAAGATAGCGAGAAAGAGCTGGATGGCAAGATAGACAATATTTGGCAAGATAGAGAAATCGAAATTTAATTTTAAAATTTTTTTCTGGATGGCGGGATAGAGAAAACCGAAACTATTTTAATTTGTCTGAAATTGTTTAAAAGGCATTGTTGTCAAGTTATGCCAAAAATTAATTAAAAATAATTAAAATTATAATAAATAATATTTTTGAATTGAAGTTATGAAAAAGAGTATCTCTCATAATTTTTTCATATATATATATATATATGTTCTCAAAGGATATCATTTTCAAACCTATCCAAGGAGAATAGTCACATTGGACTAGATAGCACGGTTGTCCCTTCAATCACTTATCTTTAACCTACATTCACTAATTAAATTATTTCCAGTTGCAAAATGTACACATACTAAAGACATAAAGAAACCCTACCTAGCTATATACCTTCTATGTTTCCTAACTCTCTAGGTCATGCATGAGAACCAGCTCTTTCCAATCTCCCTAGACGATATTATGCTTGCACTTTATTCAAATTGTCCAAGGTTAAATTATAACTTATAATGTCTTTCATAGAGGGAATTTTTCCTGCCCCATGTTTTGCAATCCAGCTTTGCAAATGTACTACAATTATATATGAATAGGGAAAAAATTTTCTGTTTTCTCTCTGGTAAATATATAGATATATATACATAGAACTATTAATTTTCTCCGAGAATTGATCCCAGAGAAAAGAAAAAAGAATACTAGTTTGCTTGAAATTTTTCAATATAATTCATTCTTTCAAGGAAAACTTACTGTGATTCTGTTGTTGAGAGAAGGGTTACCATACCAGCAAAATAAATTTTCTGCTTCTTACTACAATTTGTTTGCTAATTTGCCACCCAAATGGTATAGTATTAGTTTTTTCATTTCTTTTTATCAATAATAAGTGTTGAATCAATGCTACTTTCCACCATGTAGACATTAGATTCAAATGGCTAGTCTTTTCCATCAAGGTAGCCATATACCAGCATCACCACAATTATTTTTTATATTAATGTACCTTCCATCTTTAACCCACATTCACTCATTAGTTTATTTTTCACTGAAAATGAAAGTTATAGGGGAAACCTATAGCTATTGTCTGCATGGTTTCATGAAACGTCTAGTCAATACATGAGCAGGCACCAACTTCCTATTTGCCTAACACTTTATTCATAAAGTGTGATGATAAAACCCTTGGTTGGTTTTGTTTTGTTTTGTTTTTTTTTTCTTTTTCTGCAGAATCCTTGTAATAACTTTGATATTCACTGCATTTTGCGACCCAGCTAGCTTTGCAGATGAACAAGGAGAAAAAGATTGTTACTTGAGCTAGCTGCAACTTTTCTCTTTTGTATAGTTTATTTGAAGGTTCCAGCCTTTTCACCTCAAGTTATAATATAATTATATTAACCAAATTTGGCTGCAGAATTTATTTAATATGATTGATAAAAATTAGGCCACACTCAGGTGAGTAGTGCCAGCAGCATATGTCGTCTTTCAGTTATAATAACTCAAGAATCAATTAACTAAACTCAAAAAAATTGGTATCAGTCCAAGTATCTATACTTATTGATTGATTCTTGCCCCAAATGAATATGGTAGGGTAAGGGGAGGAGTTGACAACGATAAAGTTGGCCCAATTTTCTCCCAGAAAGGATGGAAAATATTACTGAAAAGTTGACCTAAAAGGTTACATCAGATGCCACCATTCAACACACTAACCTATTATGGCGTGTCATGTCAGCAGTATTTTCCCTCGGTCAACCAGTTAAATATAGAGTTTGCTTTTGTTATGTGTGCAAAGTTCAAGAAGGGCATTAGCTATTGAACACTACAGCTAGAAGGCAGTAGGCCAAAGATGAATGACAGCCTGAAGATGATAAGCTGAGTGCATATACGACAAGACAAACAGGGATTGGATAAAGGCATCACAAGCAGAATTTTCTTTGGAAGCGTGTTGCGTTAAAGCTGCATCTCATAGGTACATAGTGATGGCATAATATGGGCTTAGATCACACTGACCTGAGTGAACATGAGACCAGTTAAATGGTGGGTCTGCAACTCTGCAAATCAAAACTAGTAGTTTTTTTCTCTTATTTTTGCTTGGCATAGGCTTTTTGGTCAGTTGCAGTAACACTTAGGTGGGGCGTTTGGTACATTACAATGTAATGTGATTACAGGTAATGTGATTGCAAGTAATGTGATTGCAAGCAATGTGATTACAGGAAAATAACATTACAGTGTTTGGTATGTAAGGCAAAATAATGATTAAAATGCAGGGAAGATAACATTGCAGTGTTTGGTTTACAAGTACTTTAGTGGGAATGTAATGTTAATTGTCAAAATTACCCCTAATTATTAAAATATAAGTTTAATATATTTATATTTTTATTATTAATTTTTATATAATATCATTTCTTAAATATTTTAATATCATATATTTTATTTTATTTATTATTATAATATTTTATATTTTATTTTTAATATATTTTATATTTTTATTATTAATTTTTATATAATATCATTTCTTAAATATATTTTTAATGTCATATATTTTATTTTATTTATTATTATAATATATTTATATTTATTTTTTAATATATTTATATTTTTATTATTAATTTTATATAATATCATTTCTTAAATATATTTTTAATGTCATATATTTTATTTTATTTATTATTATAATATTTTATATTTTATTTTTAATATATTTATATTTTTATTATTAATTTTTATATAATATCATTTCTTAAATATTTTTAAATATCATATATTTTATTTTTATTTATTATTATAATTTATATATTATTTTATTTTTTAATATATTTTTTATATTATATATTTTATTTTAATTTGTTTACCTATATTATATAAATGTTAATTTTTTATATTTTATTTTATTTTAATTTTTATTCTTATATTATATTTATTTATTTTAATATTTTTTTTAATTATAATATTATAAATATTTTTAATAAGGTAATAAAATTAAAAGGTAAAATTGTCTTTAAGAACATTACAGAGTGCAATGTAATGTGATTGCATTGGTTTTGGACTGCAATCACATTACATCCATTGGCTGTAATGTGATTGCATTGCAATCTTACATTGCAGTGATCTGTTATAAAACAAACGTTGCAATGTAATTTAATAAGCCACATTGCAAGTAATGTGCTTTACATTACAGCATACCAAACGCCACCTTAAGATTGCAAGAAGCAATAATAATAACCTTGCAAACACTTGAAAGTTGAAAGTATACATGAGGACATGAACCTTTCAATACAGGGGAAAACCTTTCGCGAAAGATTAGAAAGAAGGGTAATATGGTCAGCTGAATATCTAGCAAGAATCAAAAAGGAGGTGCAGCTTTGGACTTATTATGTGCTTAACACTTATGGTGTTCCCCATGAAATATAAACAAACAAAAGTTTTAGGGTGGGGATTGAGCAACCAGAAATGATAGTGGCAAGCACGAAAGCAAGAAAGAGGATGCACGGAGAGAAAAAAAGGTCACATGCTTTTTCTGCTGTCTCTTCCACATGAGAAATCCAGGTTGGTAAACTTTAGATATACCAAAAAAAAAAAAAATCCAAAAAATTATTTAGATTATTATACATATTTTTGTATGCATGTATATATGTGTATCTATCCATAATGAAAAATGAAACCTTTCGATATAATGAGAAGTTAAAGTTTATTGAAAAATAAAAGCAGAAATAAATGAAACCTCAGTTTCATTCTGTCCTTGAGTACTTCCATATTATACCAAAAACTTGTTAGGAATAGGATGCGTGAAGGTTGAAACTTCTAAGCTCTCTGCACAATGGGTATCAATCAAATCATCAAAGAATTCATATAAAAATGATTGAAAAATGCTAATATATATCTTTTTCAATTTTAGATTATTCTTTTCTTGTTTTCAGCAATATTCTGTTCAGTTGTTGCTTGGGACTTTGCTTTATATTTTGGCCACTGCCCACAAGCATAGATTCTCGCTATGTTGCAAATCTCTATTAAGGGATGGATGATTGTGCTCTGCTCTGCCTTGATTCGCTCTGCTATTGAAAAGATTTTTTGCTTTTGTCATTGTCTTTACCACTTCCTTTTCAAGGATGCCCCTCTCTCCATCCTTTTTGAGATTTCTTAGGCAATTTTAGGCTCAAGGTGTAGCCTGTTGTACGCAATACTCACCTGTTTTATTCTATTTCCACACTGCGTCCCTGCCCATTTGGTTATAAATAGGCAATACCATTCTGGGGTTTTTTCATTGTATTACCTCTTCTCAATCCTAGCCATAGGGTGGGCTGTTGAGTGCAGTTTCTCGACTGGGAAAACAAAACATGAGCTATTCACATCATACCATGGGCTCTGGTTTGTTGCTTTCTTTATATTACTCCCTCTCTCATTTCGCTTCTTCAACTTTATTGATTGCTGTGAGATAGAGGGATTGGTGATTCTTTCTTGATTCGTTTGTAAGCTTTCTAGTAAAGTTTATCTTCTTTTAACTTGACCTTTTGATGGTTGAACTTCATCGATGCTAATTTTTTAGGAAGTAGAACTGCTAGAAGGTCGTTTGACTTTGGAAGGACACATGTGGTTCGACCAAAAGGGAAGCACCAGGCAACTATAGTGTGGCTTCATGGACTCGGTGACAATGGCTCCAGGTATTGCTCCTTCTTTCCTTTTCCAGTTGTTGTATACCTTTTTGATTATCAGGATTTAGTCTTTCAGAACCCTTGTTAGGATTTGTAAACTCTTGCATCTGCCACTTTTACTAACAACAATCTGCTGAAGAAACATGATAATTGCGAGTTAGAATTTTGCTGTTTTGCTGATGATATGTGTTCCTTTGCATCAAGTTTATATGCATATATTACAACCAAGCTGTTGATCACTGTTTCAGTGAACTTCATTCTTTGAATGGAGACTATTCCGCATGTAACTGGAGAACTTGTTTAACAGTTGTTTGGGTTTAATCTCATCCCTAACTGGCCGAGAACAGTGGATACAGTTTTATTCTACTCTTTAAGTGCACATCCTGCATCAGGAGAGTGGAAATTCTGAATCATTAAAGAAGAAAAAGCTAAGTTGTTTGAGAATGTCAACATCTTGGCATGTTATATATTAGTAGGAGGTCCATATCATGCTATGTTTTTCACTGTTGAGTGTAGAGTTACTTTTCATTGTACTCTTAATTGGAATAAGTTCGATTGAGAAAGCAGTGCCGCTGTGGAATAATATTCATCGTATTGTTCTTCCTTCCTTTTGTTTTTTGTCTCGTGTGATGTTAAGCTTATCTTGG
Organism: Theobroma umbraticum; assembly: GCF_002168275.2. Lineage (NCBI taxonomy): Eukaryota > Viridiplantae > Streptophyta > Magnoliopsida > Malvales > Malvaceae > Theobroma > Theobroma umbraticum. Next base: position 2,065,707 of record NW_018397275.1, read on the forward strand.
CAAGTCTTAAATGTGAAAAGGGTATATTCCATATTCATAGATAGGGGACCACAAGTAAACTTGTTTTTGCTCCTGCCAAATTAACAACCATATTTTTTACCTTTTGACAAAGGGATATTCATTTTTAATTGGAGTGGTTCTAGGAGTTCTTTTCTTAATCCAAAAGCAGTTGAGCACAAATTCTAGATTCAAGGTAAAACTGGTTCTACTACTCATTAACTTTTAAGTCTTAATCTCCTTGCATGGACAAGTGTGGCAAACTTGCAATTTTTGGCTTTGGGATGCTTGCTGCTCTCAATCTGAGATAATTTTTGCAATAAAAATCATCCAACTCCTAATGGAATTATAGAAGCTCTAGTTGCAGTTACAATTTCATGTCTAGCTGACAATAGAAAACTGTGCTCCTCCTCCCACAAAGTTTATTAAAAAAAAGAAGCATGTTTATCCTCATTTTCATTCCTATTCTGTTGCAGCTGGTCCCAGCTCTTGGAAAGTCTTCCTCTTCCAAATGTAAGGATGCTTTCAAAAATTACTTTTAAATTATACTCTTTCTGATACACACATTGTTTTATCTTCCAATAGTTAAAATTTTAGTTGAACCATGCAATACAAGTTTTGTCATCCATGATTCTCATATATGTCTCTTGATTCTATGTTGCAGATAAAATGGATTTGCCCAACTGCTCCTACTCGTCCTGTGGCTATATTTGGGGGATTTCCTTGCACTGCATGTAAGAATGTTTTTGGTTCTATCATCTTGTTTATGAAATAAGCATTATGTTATATGTATCCTGTAACTAAAGCCATGTGAATGCTGTGACACTGATGTAATCATTTAAATTGCTTTTTTGATATACATCAGGGTTTGATGTGGGTGAGTTTTCAGAAGATGGTCCAGATGATTGGGAGGGTTTAGATGCTTCAGCAGCACACATTGCAAACTTGTTGTCGACAGAGCCATCTGATGGTATTTAAAAGCCTTTATTATCTACAAAAAGGAACTACATCACAATATTTAAACATAAATTTCTTTACAATATAACTTTAATCAAAATGCTTTTACTTGAATTTCAAATCTATATATGCAAATGAAGTTATGGTCTTGGTTACTGGATAAAGTTTAGCCTTGACCTAGAAATCACCTTTGATTATTGCTGAAATAGGATATCCCTGCATCATGTTTTTTACCTTTTTTTTCCCCTTCTCCCCTAGGTTGTAGTCTTTTACTCATGGTGCCATTCTCTATAAGTTTTATTTTGTTAAATTTATAGAATATAAAGGTTATATAAAAATTTATGTTTCAAATTATTAGTGTCTGTCTCCAGAGTCCAGATAAATTTATATGAAAACTTACTATCATGTCAGTTTCCTTTTGACAGTTAAGGTGGGTATTGGAGGCTTTAGTATGGGTGCTGCGATGGCCCTTTACTCTGCAACTTCTTGTGCTCTGGGAAGGTATGGAAATGGCAACCCATACCCCATCAACCTAAGGGTAGTTGTTGGACTAAGTGGATGGCTTCCAGGTTCAAGGTATGGCATCATTCAGAATTACTTTCTTTCACGTTTTGCACCTTCTTTGCTGTGCCAAGACAAGATCAGTTTTGCTAGAAATCATCATGATATAATAAACAGCTGTTTGTCTTACTCTCTGCCTGAAATACCAAAATAATTGGATACCTTTATAATCTTAAGTTTCTGCAAAATATTGCTGTACATGCTCATTAAAGGCGTTGCCTTGCAGGGGCTTAAGGAACAAAATAGAAGTATCACATGAAGCTGCAAGGCGTGCTGCATCCTTGCCCATTTTGCTCACCCATGGAACTTGTATGTATCTTTGTCTCTTTTAAGCAAATATTGCAACTTACTTATCTTGTGGAATAGACCTTAAAATTTTAATATGCTCCAGCCTAGCATAAGAAACTGAAGCCACTGACTCTTAAGATATCAACTTGTGCACTTGGTTCTGTCAAAGCCTCACTAAGGAGTCTCTTTGGCTCTGATTACTGATAATTGTTATCGGCTTGAGAACATGTGAAGTCCTGTGCATGTCATATAGCTTCAGAGCATAATTTGGACATCATTCTGAGCTGGTGGATAACAGGAACTGCGAATCTTTTCCATCTTAAGCAATGACACTTTGAATTACAAAAAACAATATGTCCATATTCAAAATTCTACTTAGAAGGATGTTCCATTAATGATACTCAAAAGGTTTATTGACACATTCTTCCCCTCACAGTTCAAGGGCTTTCTAGAAAACACTTTATTAACTTTCCAATGACAACGTTAATTCATGTATATGAGGAATTTTTCTTGCTTAGCACACCAGACTGATCCTCTTATAATCCTATTGCAGGTGATGATGTTGTCCCCTACAAATTTGGAGAAAAATCTGCCCATTCCTTGAGTATAGCAGGATTTCGATACCTCACTTTTAAAACATATGAGGGGTAACTATTTAGCAACGAAATTAACTCATTGTTGATTGAGAAACCAATGCGGCATTTTTAGTTTTGATTTGGCTGTGCAGGATTGGTCATTACACAGTTCCTAAAGAGATGGATGAGGTCTGCAATTGGCTTACAGCAAGGCTGGGGCTCGAGGGGTCCCGCTAAATGTAGCACAGGATCAGTTTCTAGTTGGAGGTCACGGAGGAAAAAAGAAGAGTGAAATAATAATTGCGAAAGAGAGATAAAGCTGTATGTACAAGTAGGCAGTAAACAGAAAGGGTGGTCGTTGGGTATATGGTATAGTTGAATTAGCCCCTCTTTAAATCCTTTTTTGTGCCTTTCACCTGTCCTGAAAATAAAGTTTTGGATGCGTTTTGATGTCAAATGCAGGATGTAGATGGTAATAGCCTAGTTCTGTTGTACTTTCAGAGCATTTTAATATTAGTTATAATGTGATATTTGAAATCAGTGGCATCCTGTTTTCCTTTCTCTGTCTATCAGCATTCTGTCTAGTAAGTATGATCAGTTTCTGGTACCGCCCAAGTCAAGTAGTTTATAAGATTGAAGGTCTCTTCTCGTTGTTCAGACCAATGTGGCAATAGGAACTGAGTTGCAAGACACCACAGGCCATAAGAAAGAGCATCTTCCATGAAGAGACCCTCAATCTTATAAACTAGTTGACTTGGGCTTAAGAAATCCAGGTAAACTACACAACCCAATTAATTTCTCCCATGGGCTTCTTCCAATCGAAAGACACTGTTTACTTGATAAATTTTGCTAAGAAAGTGAATAGACGCCCATATACAGAAAAAATAAGCAATCAATAGAATGTAGCAGCATTGTTGTGTCTTGAAGGGACAAGAAAAAGAATCATTCTAAAAAGACCTGCCAGAGTAAAATTTATTCGCAGAACCACAATTAGTAATCACCTGCATTATCTCATCAAACACCTACTTGCAATAGCAGCTCTCTTTGCAATATAAAGGTCTATTCTTAACTGCAAATTTAAGCAGTTTCTTGGGATGTCACACAGATAAGCAGTATAATCTCTGAGAAGACTATAATCTGCCAATTACTTGTAAAGCCCACCCATCTGTGCATTCAGTTCAATGCTCATCTTGAATTTGATTCATACGGTCTTTAGAGTTACGGTGTGTTAAAGAGGAGGGAAAGAAGACACAGCCTGCAAACAAAGTTTACGGCCACTTTGCAGACCTGTTGTAGAGCTTGAACCTAACCTATCTGATTGAATCTGCTGTGGAGGAAACACACGTTCCTTATTTGGTGAGCCAGATTGCAACTTGTTTGCCGGGTTGGAATTGTCATTGAGGATGTGGGGTGAGCCATCTCCCATGATTTCACATGGTGCATTAACAGAAGCCAAGGCAGAAGAGTACCAATGCAGTTGAGCAGGTGACAACTGGAGGCCACTTCCATCTTGTGGTTGAGCCTGTGAGATATATGGAAAGTACCAAATATTTGATAATGTCAAAGAAGGCACTTGATGTGACAGAGGAGTGAGATGGCTCGTATTGCCAAGTTCTTCCCATGTTGGTGAGAACTGATTTGCTGTCCCACCCTTTTGATCAGACATAACCTCTTCCATATTCAGTAGATTCTTCCATTCTTCCTCTCTCTGGAATATTGATTCTGCAATTACAGCATAGTGGAGTAAGTTAATAAATATAAAAAGGGCATATAATACATGTATGAAAGCATGACGCTAGGGGTGTAAGTTCCTTACATACTTGACAGAAATTGAACAAACATCTGGTGTAAGTCCGTCAGTTAGAACTTTTGCACATTTGTTTATACTGTACCAAAAGTCCAAACTGATACAACATTTCAATCAGGAAAAATACTTAAGATTCATAGTTCACTGTGTTGATGGGATTGGAGGAAACTCCCCAAAAGCCAATTTGAGAGAGCTGGATACCAACCATTTTCTCCATCTCAATACACAATGATCCTGACACGGTTTAAGCTGCTATGTGCTCATCAACCAACAGGGTTCATGAAAATTACTTCGTAGCATGAAAGCAACCTTTGACAGAAAAATTAAAAAGGAGGTAGAGATTAGAAGTAACCTGACTTCTTGCCAAAAGAATTATCACAACCCTCGCAGCGGCATCCACCAGAGCATCCAACTTTAGCCTAAATTAAAGGAAAATATTTGTGCAGTCAGAATGATTCCAATTAAGCGGCTTACTACCCTGAATCATCTTAACAAAGTCAAACTCCACTTTTTGTTAAGAAGAGAAAAGGAAAAAGATGACGACATTTAATACTTAGTTCTTAAAGCTCCATGCTGCATCAGCTCAGATGTGAAATCAGGATAAAAGCAGCCAGAGAACAATATAGTTGTCAATTGAAAGAAAAGGGGAAAAAAATGGAAAATCAGATGAATAACCAGCAGCAGCATCACACATCAAGCTATAAAGTTAAAACATACCCGATAGCATTCACAATACTTTTTTAGGCACTTTGACCTTTTGCATTTGCATCCTCTTTTGTGCCTGGCTGAGGAAGGGTTCGTCCAGTTTCCATCATCCTGCAAAGTTTCTCATGTCAAATATATTGGACTACCTTAAAGAAAAAGTAGGATTTTGGAAGCTACTACCGCAAGAATTGGAGAATCATTGGCTTGCTGAACAATCGTTGGAGCAAAAGCAAGCGGGTTACGCAATTCAATTTGTTCACGACTCTCTTCGACCCAATCCTCATAAGCAGTCCTGTTACGACAGTTTTGACACGCACAAGAATCTACACAGTATAGTCCTGCCGCAAAGCACTCACAATAACTGCCAATGACAAACAACACAGCTGAAACAGACTGCAAATATACCTGACTCTTTTATTATGCTGGAAAAAATGAAGATGTTATTAAGTCCTATATCAAATGTAATTTGTTCTTAAATTGGTTTCAATCAGAAAGAAAACATTTAATCAATAAACCACTTTTACAGGTAGGGCCTGTCTGGGTGCCTTGCAGAAGTGAATAGATGTGCGCTGCAATATACTCTAGCATCGGAAGTAAGATCATAATAGGAGTTTACAGAAATTCCTCGGTTAGATGTTTGACTGGCATTCAAGTAAGTGGAAGTCACTTACCATGCTCATGTTGACAAGGATATATGCAAAATAGTTTGGAAAAGTTCAATTTCCTTAAAACAACCTTTCCCTTTCTTCTTGGGGCAAGTCAAATGCTATCAGATAAGCCTATATGTCTTTCAACAGGTTCAAGCTACCACTTTGAAGCTGAACAAGCTCTCTATTACTATGCCTTGCGGACTTACAGTTTCAAACATCTGGACATCTGGCAGTTACAGCGTTTAAAGTCCCCACTCTCATGTGTGTATGTTTCCCTATTCCTGAATACAACAAAATCCAAACCTAAGAAAGCAATGTGAAATATTATTAAAAAAAAGAATGAGAAAAAATAAAGGAATGCGAAAATGAAAATCAATTTCCAACATTTTTAAATAAAAGATTATTGTAAACTTGCCTCTTCCCTTTTGAGCTCTCTCCGTATTGGGATCGTACCTCAACCCTCTGACCAATTTGTTGACCTTGCATTTGCCCACATGGAAGTGTCTGCTGGTCAAAACATGGCACTTGCTGAGTATCCCATGGAGGTTCGTTATTATCGAGTAGATGACCTCCATTGTCTACAACGACAGCTTCACTGCTTTGGTGATCGCTTTCAACATGGTCAACAACTTCCCTAACTTCCCTAACTCTAGAAGAAGTATGGCAGTTAAAAGCAGCATTGTCTTTGCAGTCCAATGTAGCCTCAAATTGAAGATGTCTACGTATACCTCGTTGATCCTGAGATGCCTCCTGTATCGCATGAATTTACAAGGAACAGGTAAAAACAAAAAAGAATGTAATTTTCTGTATCTGCTCAAGACAAATGTATAGTAAAAAGCTTTTGTGTCCTGTCACACTAGAAAAGAGATGCGTCTAATGTCCCTAAAAATATTTGAGAAATACTTTAATTCATCTGTCCCGAGCCAGGTAGTAAATGATAAATCAGACACCAAAGAACTAGAATTTAGAGTAAACTATACCCCGAAAACTAATGAACTTCCTATACTCCTCCTTATATTGCAAGTCTCAATGCTTTTGATGTCACACCTTCACTTATGAACACTGCAGCACTACGTCTGTCACCTGCATTCTCCTTCCTAATATTCTCAGAGAACCTACTATAATGACAACCTCAATTAACTAGCATGACTCCCACTGTGATATTCGTTGAATTTAATTTACTGAAAAAAGAGAAAATCTGTTACCTGATGTTCTAAAAGTTCATCAGGCTCAACATAATTGCAGATATTTTCAGATGAAAATTTCAAGATCTTATCAAAGCTTTCATCTATGCTTTGATCACCAGAATCCTCAAGCAAAATCAATGATCCTGACAGCAAGTGTTTTTTGGAAAGATGTGGCAATGTCTGTGCCCCGACCTCTACAACCCAATCATTAGTATAATCAACTTTTTTAGTGGTCACTTTTGAGGGCGTAAAACGACTTGGTAGTAGCAGAGGTACAACATTAGCTGACTGCACAAATGTTTCAGCATGTTGTGCACTGTCGAACTCCAGCGGATCAGCTAGGAAATCATCAACACACTCAGAAGGGTTAGAAGACTGGAATTGCTTCTGAATGTAAGGTATGAGTGCAGAGCTTGATGGGGAATAAAGTTGTCCATGAGCATTTGAAGTTGAAGCAGCTATCTCCTCACTGTCAACATGCAAAAATAATATTCAATTGATAGCAAGACCTATTCAGAGAGGGCAGGGCCCAGGGGGAAAGGTACATATTATTCGATTTGTTATCATAATCGGCATCTTCCTTCCAAAATGTTTTAAAAGTTAAGACAAGACCTTTCAAGAAAACCGGTTTCTGGCTGCAAATCTAAATGAGGTGAGCCAAACACTGATGGAGTGGTGGGAAGACTATACTCAGAGAGCCTTTCTATATACAGCGCTGCGTTGGCTGAGTCTATCCGAGAGAGATTATTGAGCAATTTGGAAAAGGGAGATTTCTACCATAGCAACACAGTGGGTGAAAGAAAACATTATTTTAGTCTGTATGTAAGGAGAATATAAATTAAAAAAAAAAAAGGAAGATGAAGATATCCGAGACAATCATAGAAGAACAGTGATGAAACACAAACAGAATACATGAGAATTGACTATAAAAGTTAAGAACAAGCTGTCAAGGAAAAGCCTTAATGGCAAATACAACTTAAAAAGTTTCTTATAGAATACTTCACAACATAAACGATCAAGAAAACGAAGAAACCCCAAATCTTTACTTTGTAACTGAACCCATAAAAGTTAAACAAAATTTATCATAAAAATTGTTTTTTTTTTCTATTTGAAACAAAATCCTCTGTTCCAGTCACTCTGAGAGTAATCAGTGATCACTTTGAGTCTAATTAATCCATCATCACTTTATCTATAATAGACCAACAATGAAAAGAGAAGAACCAATGGAAAAGGAATGAACGAAAAGATGGCAATTTGGGTGTGCTTTGATTTCCTCTGTTTCTTCCATGAAAGCCAACACAGAGTCAAAGGGCAGCAAAATAAGAATAAATCAATTAAAAAAGATTAATAATAAGAAATGATTTCATATAAGAATGAAAGGGAAGAATCAATGGAAAAGGAAAAGAAGAAAAAGATGTCAATTTTGGTATGCGTTGGTTTCCTCTGTTTCTTGCATCAAAGCCAACACAGAGTCAAAGGTCAGCAAAAGAAGAATAAATCACTCAAAAAAGATTAATAAGAAGAGATAATTCCATATATAAATGAAAATTTAATCAAAAAGAATAAAACCTAAAAAGAAAAACGCAAAAGAATCAAATTTATCATTTCCTCCAAGAAGAAAAGCAATCCTGGAAAAAGAATTGCATGAACAGAGCATTACTCGTGCGGAAGCAGGGAACGCCTCAATGGCATTTCCATCACTTTTGGGAGATTCCATTTATCAAGAATTGGAAACCCTATGACTTTTCAATCAGACGATTTTCTGGAGAAAGTGATGGAAAAACAACACTTGCTGAGCGGGTTTATACAGATTACCTCTGCACTTTTTAAATTTGCCTCCGAGCGGGAACGTTATCTTTTTATTTCCATGGAAATGGGCTCAGTGGGTTTTCAGTTTGATGGGCCGGTCCGGGTCAAAAAGCCCAACATAGTTTCTCTTCCGCTTAAACCCTACTCAAAACCCTTTCTCAAACGCTGCAGAGTATGTAGTTTTCCCCACGCTTTCCCTTACAAATTTTCCTCCACCCAAGCGCATAGTTTTCCCCACGCTTTCCCTTACAAATTTTCCTCCACCCAAGCGCACCTCACCACCAAATGAACTACCGTTTCCAGAACCTCCTAGGCGCCCCTTACCGCGGTGGCAACGTCGTCATAACACAAAACACCAACCTAATCTCTCCCCTAGGCAACCGCGTCTCCGTCACCGACCTCGTCAAATCCCAAACCGTAACCCTTCCTATCCAGTCATCCAGCAACATCCGCCGCATTGCTGCCTCACCTGACGGCGTTTTCCTCCTCACCGTCGATGACAACTACCGTTGCCTCTTCATCAACATCCCGCGGCGCGTGGTGTTGCACCGCATAACTTTTAAGCATCCCGTAAGTGCCGTCAAGTTTAACCCCAATGGGAAATACGTAGCCGTGGCAGCAGGTAAATTGTTGCAAATATGGAAATCTCCTGGGTTTAAAAGGGAAGTTTTTGGGTTTGAATTGGTTAGAACTTTTGCTGATTGCAATGACAAGATATTGGCAATTGATTGGGATAACGAATCAAAATATTTGATTGTTGGGACTAAAGATTTGACTGTGAGGTTGTTTTTTGTGGATAAAGTAAAGGGTAGTTATAAAAAACCGTTTTCGTTTCTGGGGCATAAAGATTCGGTTGTTGGCTGCTTCTTTGGTGTTGATAAGAAGAGTAATAGGGTTAATAAGGTGTACACAATTGCTCGTGATGGTTTCATTTTTAGTTGGAGTTATAGTGGCAATGATGGTAAAATTAATGACTTTAGAGATGAAGTTCTGGAGGATGACGAGCCACCTTCTCCAGGAACACCAGAGAAGGATGGGGAAGGGATTGTGAAGAAAAGGAAGGATTTTGATGGTAAAGAAAGTGGCTTTGGTGAAGATGAGGATTATTTGAGTGGAGGGGAATGGGAGTTGACGAAACATTGTTTTATGCAGGCTCCGGCAAAATTGACTGCTTGTGATTATCACAGGGGGCTTGATCTTGTTGTGGTGGGATTCTCAAATGGGGTTTTTGGATTATATCAGATGCCGGATTTTGTGTGCATCCATTTGTTATCGATATCGAGGGAGAAGATTACAACAGCTGTGTTCAATGACCTTGGAAATTGGTTGACATTTGGTTGTGCAGAGTTGGGGCAGTTATTGGTGTGGGAGTGGCGGTCCGAGAGTTATATACTGAAGCAGCAGGGACATTACTTTGATGTGAATACTCTGGCTTATTCGCCAGATTCACAACTATTGGCTACTGGAGCTGATGATAACAAAGTGAAGGTAAATAAATATTTGAGAGATGTTTAAATGGCTAGATCTTGCCTGGTTGATGCATCTTTGGCTTTTTATTTTTGTAGTTATAGTTGCAGTTAGCAACTTTTAAGAATCTTGTGCTCATTCTTATGTTTACACCTTTGCCTTGCTGCTGCTTGTCCTTCTTCAGTATTTCACTTTAACATATCTTAAAATTTTATTTTGCTTGTCACAGGTATGGACGGTTTCCTCAGGCTTTTGTTTTGTAACCTTCACTGAGCACACTAATGCAGTTACTGCACTCCATTTTATGGCTAATAACCATTGCCTCTTAAGTGCATCTCTGGATGGGACTGTTCGTGCATGGGATCTGTTGCGCTATCGAAATTTTAGAACATTTACTACCCCTTCTTCTAGGCAGTTTGTTTCTTTGGCGGCCGATCAAAGTGGTGAAGTGATTTGTGCAGGAACTCTAGATTCATTTGAGGTATACTGGTTAATGCTGCTCTATTTTAACATTCCCATGTCAGTATTGATCACTTCTCATATATATATTTTTTTACAACAACACCTGTTACAGATTTTTGTTTGGTCAATGAAGACGGGTCGCTTATTGGACGTACATAGTGGTCATGAAGGTCCTGTTCACGGATTGATGTTTTCTCCGACAAATGTGAGCTGACTTTTCTTCACCTTTTTCTGCTGATTCAGTATGTTTAGGTTTCCATTAATCTCCTTCAATCCTATTTTACATTCTGGAGTTGTTTCTTCGCATGGCATTGTTTATCCGCTGTTTGTCATTTACGATTATTTGGCCTAAACTATGACATTCATCTCTGATGTTTGGATTGAATCTATCTCTTGTGATTATATGAAGTGTATATAGCGTTATTCTTTTCTGATTTTAGCTTTTATGATACCTATTGATTAATGAGGTGTTCTTTTTTATATTTAGGCAATATTAGCTTCATCATCATGGGACAAAACTGTTCGGTTGTGGGATGTATTTGAAGGAAAAGGCACTGTTGAAACGTTTCCACATGCACATGATGTTCTGACAGTTACATATCGTCCAGATGGAAAGCAATTGGCTTGCAGCACATTAGATGGACAGATTCATTTTTGGGACCCTGTTGATGGCTTGTTAATGTACACGATTGAGGGTCGTAGGGATATAGCCGGAGGACGTCTCATGACCGATCGAAGATCAGCAGCTAACTCAAGTTCAGGAAAGTGCTTCACATCCTTATGTTATTCTGCTGATGGGAGTTACATCTTAGCTGGAGGAAGTAGCAGATTCATCTGTCTGTATGATGTTGCTGATCAGGTAAGTTTAAACGCATTTATGTGTAAAAAAATATATTTAATTTGACACATATGTTCACATACTTAACTTGCATTTGTGTATTATTTTAGGGGCCAGTCAAACTATTTAATCTTTTGGCGGTTTGAATCTTTATGGTGTCAGTTTCTGCATAATACCATAGAGCTCTAGTTATTTCTCTGCAAATGTGTGAATGATGAATGATGAAAATGGTTTGAAAACCATGTAGATAGCAAGTAATTTTTTTGTGAACTTTAAACTTGTCCACTTTTCTTTTGACAGGTATAACCTGTCCATCCTTAGCTTCCTTATAATTTATACCCTACACCCTGGAAAGAAGAAAGTAATCATGAGATACTGCTCTTATTTTCGAGGCTCATCGTTTTCAACCACTAATTGTCATATAAAAGAATTCTATTTCTATCTAATTCAGAAGGAAGGATTTGCATTACAGTCTCTTTTTTAATTGAAACATGAGTTGGTTATGGGGAGATTTTATGTTCTTCTTGTACTCTTGTTGTCCTGAACCAAGAGAGACTAATGGATGCATGTTTCGCACTTGTTTGCATTACATACTTTCTCCACCATTGTACAGTCCTTGCTATATATTTTCTTCTCTCATCCTTAGTTTTCCATTTGATATATATTGTTCAGGCCTCTGGGTGATAATTTCCACCAAATGCTATTTTGTCAATCTAGAATCCAGTTTTTTTTTTCTTTGATCCAAATGCTGGATGTAAGTAAACCCGATTATGTATATGGAACAGGTTCTACTTCGACGATTTCAAATAACTCATAACCTCTCTTTGGATGGAGTTCTTGACTTTTTGAACTCAAAGAATATGACAGCAGCTGGCCCATTGGATTTGATTGATGATGATAACAGTGATACAGAAGAAGGTATTGACAAACAAACCCGAGGAAATATGGGATATAATCTTCCAGGATCCATGCCTAATCATGGAAGGCCTGTTGTCCGAACAAAGTGCCTAAAAATTGCACCCACGGGACGAAGTTTTTCAGCAGCAACAACCGAGGGCGTTCTTGTTTATTCAATTGATGAATCCTTTATCTTTGATCCCACGGATCTTGATATAGATGTTACGCCAGAGGTACTTTCCTTTTCTGCATCTTTTAGTTTTACAGAATTTACCAATAATGTTTCTTCTGATTTACTAATAAGTGATTTTTCCTTTTGATTTTTGGGTTTTGTCTGCATTGTCATATAGGCCATTGATGCAGCACTTAATGAAGATCAGCCAAGCAGAGCTTTAATTCTGAGCTTGCGTTTGAACGAGGATACACTAATTAAAAAGTGTATTTTCTCTGTTAGTCCGATTGATGTTCCAGCAGTTGCTTCATCAATCCCTTGCAGATATTTGCAAAGGTTAATAGAGGCATTAGCGGACCTTCTGGAAAGGTGCCCACACTTGGAGTTCGTGCTTTGCTGGTGTCAGGTAGCTTTCTTTCAGTTTCCCATATAAAACTGATGGTGGTTTGTGTTTTTTTCTGACATGGTTTGGTGTTGCTTTGTTGCAGGAACTCTGTCAAGTTCATGGTAACTCCATTCAGCAGAATTCCAGAAATCTTCTACCTGCTTTAAAATCTTTACAGAAGGCAATCACCATAATTCACCAGGATTTGGCTGATACATGTGCTTCCAATGAATATATGCTTCGATATTTATGCTCTGTTAGCGACAAGAAATGAATCGAGCATACTTCAATTGGTTGAAACTTGGCTGAAAATCTTTTGAGGAAAGATAATTGCAGCTTTTTCTGTTGTAACCTGGGCCCTGATAGCATTAATCAGCTAAATGAGAACGCGCTATGTTTGGATCATGCATTGTTACAGCAGTCATGAAGTTCGAAAGTACTCTTGGGCAAGTCATCTAGAAGCAATCCAGGGTGATAAGATGACATCCATGTAAACTAAGCAGTTTTAACACAAGGTGCATGTTGCAGCAGACAAATCAAGCGGATGCAGGCATATCATATGATACTTTGGTTTCACAGGGTGTCTTTCAACAATTTTGTTATTGCTTCATTGGAAGTATCAGTCAGTTGTATAAATAGAATGAGATAATAATTCATTGTTTGTTTTATATGTTTAAACAAACCAAGTTTATATAAAATTAATCCTGTGAATTTCTTGTGCAAAATTAGGGGTTCTTTGTGGTTTATAATTTTTTTGCGACTATCACGTGCATTTGCATGTAATGTACAATCGTACATTGACAAGTTCTGCCGAGGGTCTGAATCTTGGTAACTTGAGACCAAAGATTATGAATCTCCTCTTGTATGGTTCTTGTAACTGGCTCAAAACAATTAATGAGCTTTACTCATATCTTACAACTTTTTCCCTCAAGGTTATGTGTATAGACAGAGTGGGATCTACCATGCTGCCCAGGCATCATAGTTATTTGCTTGCAGTTAAAGTTTGGTTTCAATCAACAAGCAAAGCAGCTAGGTAGAATAGCTTGTTCACCTTCCATTTGATGTATGGAGTCAACTTAGAAACAATCTATTTTCAAGAAGCAAAGTTTTTAATGTAACAGTAGCATAGATAATGTTGAACAATGAGCTTATTATTAAAAATTTTCAAGGTCGTGATACATAAAATATGAAACTATCCATCTTAACATCTTTTGGTATCAAGAAGAGGAGCAAACAGAAAGGCTCTAATAACCTACTCCAATCTTCACTTTCAACAGTGATTTATTCAGACTTGGGGCTGGCTGCAATATCCTTGAGCTTTTCCTTCAGTTCTCCGCTCTGCACATGGGCATACACATGCATTAGAGATGCAGTAAACCAAAGATGCTCAAAGGGAGGCAAAATATCAAAAAAGAAACCTGGTGCAGATTGAGAATTATATCTGAACCTCCAATGAACTCCCCGTTAATAAATATCTGTGGAAATGTGGGCCAGTGGCTGCAAGAAAAAAATTTGATAAAAAGTAAATGAGCAGCACACCATTTGAATACCACCAGTCTTCTCGACTAATAATTAACCATTTGTGAGGTGTAGATTTTGAAATTGAAATTTTACATCTAAGAATGCTTGAAATTGAAATTGAAATGTGGAATTTGACAGGTTACTCATAATCTCATCTTAATAAGAATGCTTGCATGTAGAAATTATTCTACAAAACCACACAGTGCCATATCTATAAACTTTTTAGTTATCGAAAACACGTATTTTATCTATCAGAGAAGAAAGTCCAATGCGAGAGATGACAAGAAATTGATATTGCATCAGTTGGACCAGGATTTATTTTCACATAAAATACCGTTGAAACAAATATTTTCCCCATCTGAGCATGTTAGAGGTGGATAGCATGCTAATGTTCAAACTAAGATAATGCATAAGAATAAAAGCATTTCAGTTATTTCTGAGAAAATTGAATACCAGATCAAATAGTTCTTCTTTCCAGTATTTATTTACTTCTATTTCAACAAAAAGCCAAAATAGACAAGTTAAAGATGATAAGCACTAAACTTCCCAAGTCTACAGAGAGAAAAGGATTAAGAACAAAGGGAAATTCTGGCAAAGCATCAAAGTTTTAACACTTGATCAGTCATTTCTAGGGTGAAGACCAGTGGAAACCTATAAGCCGAAAGAGATTCACTACTTTGCATTTGTTACATTTAACATTGACAGAACAAAGATTGATTAGCCCACCAGGACCCAGAACAGAGGCTTCATTAACTGCAGAGTGTCAGCACCCAGCAAGTTATGTACCAAAAGTTTGAAGTGTTAAATTGATGGCCTTCACACAATTGAATTCAGCTACATATTTTTAATATGAAAAAAAAAAAAAGTTTAAAGAAAAGGAAGATCACGTCTAAACCATAAAAATGAGAGCACCTTAGACTAAGTGGGAGCTTGTTTTATATTAATACTTTAATTATCCTTCAGAGAAAAACACCAGCAATTGCCAATTTACCTGAAGGCTTTAACAGCAGTTTTCAGCTGAGGATCTTCCAGAATATTTCTTGCACTTAAAGGAACATCTGCATCAGCCAGAAATTTGGTAAGAAAACAAACCAGCTAAATTCATTTGCTATTAGAATTTAAAAAATTACACCAAGATAAAACAAACACGAATGGATCGGTTGGCAAACACTGAATCTTTTCTTTCATTCAGCTCAAAAGTTAACACTTTTTACAATTTTCATCTAAAGGAGCAGACCTCAAAAAGGCATTTAAAGAGGATTGTGTACACAGACAAACACAACAACAGATGCAGACTTATCCTTGAAATCAAAAACTAAACAGAGAATGGATGACAATTCAGGTGATTAAATTAACACTTACTGTAATGTTTCAACACTCTTACTGCCAGTGAACTGAATCCACATTGAGGAAAATCAGGTACCCCTTTCATGTAAATCATCACAGGATTTTCCTTGACATCCTAGAGTAGCAGTTAATCATGATCAATAACACTTACAGCTCACATAATAAAGAAACAAAAAGTTCCAATATGCTTCATCTATATAACACAAAAAATATCTCAAAGGACACACCTACCTGTTCAACAACATCTTTCAAAGAAACAGGAGAACCCTGAACCTTATTGGTGGGTCTAAAATCTTCATGTGTATCAGGGTCACTGGGAACAGTTGTCGAGTATTTCAACCCATCATGGTAGAAGGATCCAAGCACCTAGAAACAGCATAAACTAAATCATAACCTTCTAAAATAGCACGAGAAAATCCAGAATGAGCAATAATTAATTAACACTAAATTTCAGACAAAAAATTGAGCTAAGCTGCCACATTCAGCTCTTGCTATAAAATTGCAGCTTGTGATTTCTTGTCGATCAGACAGAACTCGAGCCAAAGCAAAAAGCTTGTTCAGTTTAGACAAATGCTCAAAATTTTCTCTCTTTTCTTTTTGTTTGTTCATCTGCTCGGATCCAACACTAACATACAAAGAATTCATGAAAATTATATTCCGGTTATTCCCAAAATACTAATTGTTTTTTCCAAAAATAAAAGAAGAAATCGCTTCAAGTATCTGCTTGGAAACCCAATAATCGGTTCTACATCACGAAAGCAATGAAAAAACACAATACTAATAATGACATAAAATTAGTATCTGGGATACTTACTTTTGTTCTCGAGCGAGCAGCAGAGAGACCGGCGATGCCTTTGAAGGCCGCGTTTGACAATAATCTAGCCATTACCCCTTAGCTTCCGATTATTCTGATTATCTACACCATTTCAATAAGTAATATTAGTCACCTGCAACTGAAAACCAAAAACAGAAGAAGAGAAACACAAAAAAGAAAAGGCAACGGAAATCAAATTTGTTTACGCGAGCAAAACAAAAACACTCAAGCGGGAAAAGCTTAGGGCTTTGGAATACGAGAGAAGAGGGCGGAAGCAAAGGGAAGTTTACTGGAGAATAGCCTCGCCAAAAATAGCTAATTGCACTCAGGTCCCTCTCAAGCGTGTGTTTGTTTCTGGAATTTTTATTTTTAATTTAATAACAATAATTGTTGTATAATATAAAAAAGGTTAAGACTTACCTCAGGAAAAGATAATTCAAAACATATGTACCTTGAAAGCATTTCAAGTGCAAAGGGATTCAAGTTCATTTTCTTTACATGATGGTTTGTTTTCTGAAAAACTATTACTATGTAATTCTGATGGTCAATTGAGAAAAAATCTTGCTTATATGGTACTAATGATTCAATTAACTTGGATCATTAAACTTAATCCATAATCCAACAATATATATATATATAACAAAAAATGGATCAAAATATTTAAAAAGTCTCTGTATTAGAGTATTTTTTTAATTTAGTCTCTTAACTCAAAATCGTAACATTTTAATCTCTTAATTGTCACCCTATGGATATGAATTATTGATTTGGCATGTCAAAAGGCTGCCATATTGTAATTTATTCTTCACAAGAAGCACTTGCTAAGATTGGAACCAAGACTTTTAACAAATAAATCAATGTCTTTATCATCATACTTAAACTCTTACATTTAATAATATCTTATTTGAATTTTTTTTCTTACTTTTTTCTTTTTTTCTCTAAAACTATGACGTTTTGAATCATTCTTCTCTTTCTTCTTTATTTTTCTTTCTATAAAACTATGTCTTTTGAGGAAAAAGTTTTTAAGGGTTTTTATGGTTATAATTTTTGAGAGTATAAGAAGACTCTAAAATGACATAGTTTTATAAAAATAAAGATAAAAATATGAAAAAAAAAAATTCAAGCGAGATATTATTAAATATAAGAGTTTAAGTTTGATGGTAAAAATATTATTTTATTCACCAGAGGTCTTGAGTTCAAATCTTAACAAGTGATTTTTTTAAAGAATAAATTACGACATGTCAATATCGAAGAGTGCCACATCAACAATTCATATCTATAATGTGACGTGGCAATGCCATGTCACTTTTGACATGTTGATATGACACTACCACGTCAATAATTGAAACTTTTTTTATATGTCATGTCAACATCTAACGTCACGTTAACAATGACGTGACATTTTTGAGACATTTGTTTTTTCCCCATATATATATTCTACTTATATAAATCTATTTTATTATTTTATTATTTTACAATAAAAAATATTTAGCTACAAAAGAATAAGTTTAGTTGAGGTAAAATATAAAAATAAATAAATATTCAGTAAAAAGAGAGAGAAACATAAATAGGAAAAATAAAAAATACCTAGTTATAAAGAAATAGATTTATTAGGTGAAAGAAAATATAAGAAAAATATATTTAATCATAAATGAAAATAGGTTAGGCAGGTAAGAGAAATAAAAGATTTAACTACACAAATTTATATTGGTATGAATAAATATAAAAAGTATGATATAATATAAAATTATAAATATTAAAATAGTAGGATTGCTTTGGATTAATTCCGATAATGGAATTTCATTTGAAAAGACAAAGAGTTGCTATTTTCGAGATAACTTTCTTAGAAACGGAATATAATTAGGATTTTTTTGAAGTGTTAGGATAAATCTTAATTTTTTATTCCGATATTCCGATTAATTCAAGCAATTACAATAGAATCCATAAAGAAATAAATTCATATAATGTTCTAACTAAATTAAAATTGATATAGTTATTGAATTACTTTAAACAATTATTGTAAATAAAAGATTAGTTGGTTATTCAAAAAGATAGTTCAATAAAATAAAATAATATCGACTTACAATATTAATTAAAAATTATTGACTAAAATAAAATCTTTTTTTAAAATATATATACTAAAAATAAATGAGATTTTTAATTGTATTAAATTACAAAATATATATATGAGGAAATTATGAGAAATAACCTTTCTCATAAGCCCAATTCAAAAATATCTTTTTTTATAATTTTAACTATTTTTAACCAATTTTTGACATGACTTGACAACAATACCCTTTAAACAATTTCAAATAATTAAAATGGTTTCAATTTTCTCTATCTTGCCATTCAAACAAAAATTTCAAAATTAAATCTCGATTTCTTTCTTTGGTAAAATACTGTCTATCTTGCCATTCAAAAAGCAAAGATGACATCAAGCTCTTTCTTATTTTGTTTTTCTTTTTGGATGGTGGATCTTGGGGTTTTCAAAGGTGATAAACAACGATTTTGCTCTTCTATGGTGATTGCAGACAGCATAATGAATGTGGTAACTAGATGCTTTTTAGTGATGACTTACTTCGAAACTTGTGTTGCAATAGAAATGTCTATGTTGGTGAGTTGAATCGGATTGGTTAAGATGATGGGCTCACGGAGAAGAGATAGCTAAAACATGTTTGATGGATTTTATAGTAGTTCACGGTTTTGTTGTGCCTAGGATTAGGATGATTATTAAATATGTTTGTTGCGGATTTTAAGTTGAAATTATCAAGAGAATATTTTGTAAAGGAAGTATGTTTTGTTTTTGCATAAGGAAAGTGCGTAAAGCTTTCCCGATAGGGATATAATTTGTCTTGCTTTGGAGGATTATGGAGTTTTGTAACCTATCTTTTATGAAATGCACAATTTCGTGGCTTATCAGCAAAAAAAGTATGTGTTTTAAGTTCTTGAGTTTATTAGTTTATTCATATAACCATAGAACCCCAAAGTTGAGAAGTTGAAATTGATTAGATTAGATTTTAAGTATTACGCGACTAATTTTTAAGCATTGCGTGATTTAATTAGTACGTGACTAGTTTTTAAGTATGACATGATTGGTTATAGGCATTGTGTGACTGGTTTTTAGATATTGCGTGATTGATTTTTAAGCAATGCCTAACTAATAAGTCACGCAATGCCTACCAACTAGTTACGCAATACCTAAAAATTAGTTACGTAATACTCAAAGTCAATCACGCAATGCTTAAAAACTAGTTATGCAATGCCCAAAAATCACCAAAATTACTGAATTCTATTTAACAAGATCAACAACTTCAAATGATACACTATATTCTATTTTACAATATAATTAACAAATATGCTTACTTGACAAAGAATACTCAAAATGTTCAAAAGTTTTTCTTTATATATTAAAAATTATTCCAAAATACTTAAAAATGTTCAAAACACTTAAAAATTTTCTTCGTGTATCAAAAACTATTCCAAAATACTCAAAATGCTTAAACGTTTTTCTTTCTAGTAAGGAATACTCTAAAGATGAATAATCTGACGAGGAAAGCTCAAAGAATATGAGTCAGTTTGAGGTATAGACCCAAATATACTTGACCTATTAATAGGTTTCGGGTTGAGACATGGAGCCAAATAAATGGGTCGATTCAATTAAGGGCAATTTTGTCGAAATTTTAATTCTCTTGGCTAAAAATAATTAAAATTATGGAGAAGTCTATTGTCTGAAACGTCTTATGCATGGAGCCCATTTAAAAAAAGAACTATATATATATATATCAATTAAGTTAAATTTATAAGCGTGCTCATTTAACATCATTTACGAATTTTATCTTGGCATAGCATCCGATGATGGGATTTCCTCGAAGGACTTGTAGAGACGAGTTCTTCAGGGAATATCTCCAGGTAAGGAAAATTTCAAAACTTTACCAAAGCGTTGGGATGGTCTACGAATGATTTTTCGATATAAGGTTTTTGTCGCTCATTATTTAAAATTGGTAAATCATCAGATCATTTCATAATTACATCATGTGCACCCGTAAAATTGAATAAAAATATTTAATTTCCCAATATAATAAATAAATAAATAAATAAATAAATAAGGATTAGGGAAACATAAGAATAAAATCAATGGTTTAGGCTATAATAGGATAACATATGATTAAATGGTACCGTTCATGGAATGGGCATTACGAGGATGCTAATCTTTCCTTGTGCGTAACCATACTCTCGAATCCAACTCTAAAAATTTGCAAACCAGTTTATTGTTCTCTAGATGGATTTAAAATTAATTTAGGATTCTATCAAATAAAATAAATTTAATACATGGTTAATCGCACCTAGGTAAAAATGATTAGTGGTGACTCTCAACATTTTTCTATGTCTAACGATCGAATTTTCAAACTCGCACGTTACGACAACTCTTACTCATAAGCTTCAAATAAATTAGTACTCCTTTGCAAGAATATCAGCAACATGTATTATTGGCCTCACCTAAGACATGTCTAATTTTTCACTGATTTAATTCTTTCTTGCAACTGCTCAAACTTGATAATCAACTGTCCAGTCTAAGGTCTCTTCATGACAAGTAGGTCACGATATTGCATTAATTGAGTCACTCTTAACCTATAATTTAGTAAAATTAAATTATACAAAAGACACAAAACATAAGAAAAAATTCATAAATAGCTACTAATTTTGTCAAATTCAAATCACCAATTCCAACCACCTTCGAAAATTTAGCGTTAATCGCACCAAGATTATCTTGTAGGACACCTTCGATCCCAGCTTGCCTTGAACCAATAGAATAAGCCCTGTCCGGCCATCCTAAAAGAGGAGCAATCTTTATAATATTTAATCGTCTTTGCACATATTGTGAATTCCTGCATAACATTTCACGATTATTTTAATGCTAATTTATTTTCTCAAACTCCAAATATCATCATGTGTTGCTGTAACAAACAGAAAGTGTTTAATTCTAAGTTTTGAAACTTCAAGGGAAAGAAAAAGCAACACCAAGTTAAATTTCAGTGATAAAGGGTGCATTTATATTTTAAGCTTCATATTTTTGAATATACAAAGGTGATACATGTGGAGCGAACCGAAAAAGTGCTGAAGTATAGTAAAATCTTAATTAAATAATATTTTTGATCAGTCCTAACTTTGAGATTAACGTGATAAATTAATAATTCATTAAATTTATAAGATAATATATTTAAAAAATACATAGATCCCACTTGATATACAAATTAATAATCTCTTTATATATTAAAATTATATATATGACTCAATTAAGATACTTTTGTAATATATGACTCCGATATTATTTTTTTTTTTTGAAATTGATGTCTCTTTAGACTTAATTTCTAACTTTTCTTATTGCATTAAAAAATTCTAGTGTAGTGTTCTTATATTGCAAGAGAAAATTATATATATGTGATTGTTACTTTGAGTGCATCTTGACCATATTTGATGTTGTTGCTTGGCTTAATTGCAAGTTAAACTTTTCTAACAATCATTGTTGGGTACAATTTAGATTTCCTATATTTTACTCACATAATGTTTTACGTATTTTATTTGTTATTGTTAATTTCTTTACATCTCAACAAGTTATTGTGCTTAGTTTTTCTATTTGTGATACTGTATATTATTTTTATAAATGTTTTTACTTGACTTAATGTTCATGAAGTGTATTAATCAAGTATATATCGAATGTAATTTTAATTTGTTACAAAAATGGATAAATTCATAACGACTGTTTAATAAAATTAATTACATTCATGACCTTGTTTTGGTTAAACAAATATATAGAACAATGATAATTTGTAATTCGGTAATTAGGTAATATTTGTATAATCACAAGACACAATACATATATTAAATTCAATGTTTTGAAAAAAAATAAAGACTACCTTGATAAATTAATTTTTTATTAATTAATGTATAAATCAATAAATTATTAATTTATCAATTAAATAATATTTTAATTAATTAATAAATTTTCATGGTCCGAAAGATAGTAATTTATGGAGATTTTGCTGAAATTTGAGTTTTTTTTTTCAATTAGAATGGTTTTTGAAGTGTTCGATTTGGATTAGTTAGATTAAAGTTTTGATGGCTCAATCAAATTTGAATTAATAGAAATCTAAATTATTATATATGTTAATTTATTTTTTAATTTTTAAATTATTCAATGTGATGTATTAAATTTAAAATGTTGTTAGATTTACTTGAGTATTTTGAAATTTATATATAGATATATTACTTAGAATTTGATAAAATATTGCAAAAAATTTGTTTCAGTTTCAAAATAGTTCAATTTTCTATCGGTTTGATTCGATTTACTTCAATTTTTACATAAGATGAATTCAATTTTTTCGATATTCAAAATTTTAGTACCATTTGTACATGACACTTAAATCGATTTGAAGATTACATTGATGCTTCCTAGGGTTGAATTGAATTATATAAATTATGTGAGTTACCGTTTGAAGGTAGCTTTGTCTTATTGAATTGGATTTGCTCCGCCATATATATTTCGCCCTTCATATTCCACATACCAGATATTAGATGAAAACAAATAGGAATAGAATAAGAAAATTGTTTTTTTTTTTAAAGAAAAGAAAAGAAAAGTAATTCGTAAATCCATCCATTCATTGCCGTCCCCTTGTTAATCAAAGTAAGTACATTACCTTATCTACTAACACTCCATGCATCCGTGCACAGCAAGCCCCCCACCATTTTCAATCAAAGAGTATGATTTAACTGAAAGCATTTTCAATTAAAAGTAAAAAGATGTAATTCTTTCAAAACTGAGTAACATTTCCACTGAGAAAATTCACATTCTTTACATTAGCCATTGATTCGATGAGAAAGAAAAGACGACAATAATGACTGCATTTTCACTTCCAAATCTAACATGACTTCATCCACCTTAACTATAACCCTTGCCTCCTGCTTTCGCTTCCACCTGCAATGCAGCAAAAAGCGTAAAATACAAAATTAATCCATCATCTAAAAAAGGACATAAAAGAAGCTAGAGAAAGGAATACTTACCATTACAACCAAGCACACAAAAATTTTATCTGCCTTCAGAACCACATCAACAAGGTGCTCCTATTGCTGCCTATTATTGATTGTATCTGAACCCTGTGCTCGCCATAACAATCCTTGACCACGACGTGTTCTGTCTGCTTGTGAACTCTGGCGCCTTCCTTGGAAATTGCTCTCCGATGTTGAACTATGATGCCTCGGCAGGAGCATGCCCTGTGAGCTGCGGTGTCTACCTTGAAATCTCTCTCCTAGTGAAGAACTGTTGCGGTGGCCAAGGAGACCTCCATCTGGTACAGAACTATTGTGCTCCCTATTAGCACGGTTAGTTTCTTGCACGAAACTAGACATACTAACTCCTGGTCTCCCATATTCTACTCGTTCTGTTCTTCCTGGATCACTGATTAACTCAAGTGCAAGTGTCAAGTATGCAAGATTTAGAGTCAACCAAGAACGAAAGTCATCGAGATCTGGAATGTTTTCTCCATCGCAATCTGCCCTAACAACTTGTTGGATTGAGCTAAGCATGTCCTCATAATCCCTTTCACGCTCCAACCTTGTCCAATCACGCTGTCGTTCCGTGTCCACTTCCCTTGGTCGGACCAAAGGATGTTCAGACCTAGCATGCTTCCTGAGTTCACCATAAGTCCCACTAAAATCACATGTCTCAGAAGAACAATTCCTGGCTTTAGAATTCATAAACTGTCGAGCAGGTTCTACTACACTCCAGCCATAAATCTCCCCTCGACAGAGAGGGCAAACAAGCTTTGGCTGCAAGCCACCGTCAGCCCCTGCCTGATCATGAAAAGGTGCCGGATCCCTCCAACTACGAGAAATAGAGGTCGTGTTTTGCAAATGAATTTCCTGCAACATTGCGGTAGAAGGAGATGACACAGATGACTTACAGAACTGGTCAAGACAATTTGAATGGCGGTAACTTGTATTGCACATGAAAGGCCGACAGCCCTTCTCAAAGGAAGAACACCGAAAAAGTACCGCATTGTGCGGGTGTTCCATGCAGATGGGGCACCTTGCATCCTCCCACCCTTTAACATCCTTGGCTGATCCAAATCGCAATCCCAATGAATTCTCAGGTTGGCATTGCTTGGCATCCCTGGAACTACAAGGGTAAGGAGATACCCTAGAGCGATCAAAAGATAAGGAACGAACTCTTCTATCCTTTGGCATTTTTTGGATCTTAAAATTATCAGTAACAATTATCTTAAAAATCTGCCTTTTTTCAACACCTCAAAACAGCACTCTTTGAATCCCTAGATAATAATCATATTCAATTTATGAGATCAAAAGTCATAGATATAAACACATTACAGCGCCAAAATAATGCAACAACTTAAATTCTTCAGTCTAAAATTTTTTTCTCCCTACTTTTTTTTATTCAATTAAGCATGAAAAATTAGTCAAAAACAAAAATTCAAGAACATTAAAACACACCCAGATCATATTATGATCATATATGCCAAAGAAATCAACTTTTTACCCTAATACAAAGCAGCTAAAGCACAGATTAGAGATTAACCAAAAACAAGAAAATTATTCCCCTTCTTCTCAAATACGGGTCAACGGTCAACCATAAAAAATACGACAAGTGAGCCGAATCAATCGGTACCAGATAAAACTTCAGTCAAATCTAAGAACGCCATATGATTACAGATTAAAATTAAGATGGAAATTTGATAATAGATTTTTCTTGAGGTTCGAACTTACCAGAAATTTCTGGAAACAGGAGATGAAGATGTATGAAGGGAACGTTTCGATGCAGAAATAATAAGTTGGAGACGAAGTGTGAGAGAGGGTATATTTATAGAAGACGAACGACACCGTCTTATGGAGAGAGAGACATGTTAAAAGTAATTAAAAGACCCGGCCTAACGCTCATCTTTCGTGGGCTTTTAAGGTATCCTGTATTATTTCCTATTTTATTTGAGTTTTTTTTTTCTTTTCTTGTTGGGAATTGATAGGAATTTTTTTAAAGAAAAATAAATATATAAAAGCACAACACCAGGGAAGTGACCCACTAAATTAAGGAAAAAATAAAGTTTGACTCAAATGAATTTTCAAGGAAACTTGCGGGCTAAACAAACATACCTTCAAGGTCAAGACCTATCCAGAAGAATCTAGGAAATTTTATTAACTAAATTATCTTTTACCTAATTCAGAGTATTAATTGGTATGGTATCTGTTACTTTTTTAGATATTTGAACCTAAATCTTTTTTTTTAATAAGATATTCAAACTCTATAAATACTCAATTAAAATTTTGAATTATTATCAAAACTTGTACACTACCTATTAAATACTCATATTATTAAATATTCGATTAAACTAAATTTAAAATAAATTTTTTATGTATATTATTAATAAAAATTTAAATTAATAAATTAAATAAATTCATAAAAAATAAATTAAATTTGGTATAGTATCTAAAAAATTTTTAAATTATTTAAAAAAATTCAACAAACCCTTATACTTTTATTAAATTCAATCAAGTTTTTGTACTTTTATTTTAAGCAAAATATCAAGCCTCTATATTTTTATTTAAAGCCAAATAAACATTTATACTTTTTATTTTGAGTCAAATAAAAATTTAAATGGCGTCACTACCACATGGCAGATAATATGACATTAAAGTTTGCTGATTATGATTCATGTGCTCACCTTTTTGCTTAAACACATGTCTAAAAATAATTGGTTTAGGATTTAAAAATAAAAAAACTTAATTACCTTCTTCTCAAATTTGTTAAACAAACATTATGTTCCCATACAAACTAAATCATCTGATTTAGGATTTAAGAAAGAATAAAACAAATTGAACTCAAAATAATTTAGGATTTTTTCAACCTTCGACTTCTCGAATTTTGTGTTAAAGTTTGGACTGAATATTCCGAGTTGATTGACAAAAAAGTAGCAATTTGGAACACAAAGAGAAAGAGATCATGACTCTGGATGCAATTGAAGCTTTGTACCTTCCCTTCCAATCTCCTTCCAATTTTTAGATAATTCTCCGTTTCTTTTTTTTAATTTAAATTTTACTTACTTAATCTTTATCCTAATTTTTCTTTTTCTTTTTTAAATAAATTCATGAATCTCTAGTTCTTCC
Organism: Theobroma umbraticum; assembly: GCF_002168275.2. Classification (NCBI taxonomy): domain Eukaryota; kingdom Viridiplantae; phylum Streptophyta; class Magnoliopsida; order Malvales; family Malvaceae; genus Theobroma; species Theobroma umbraticum. Next base: position 2,092,313 of record NW_018397275.1, read on the forward strand.
AATCAACTTCACCACTTCTATCTGTAATAGCAAGGGTTCTACTATTCTTTTCCTTTTATCATTGCATTTTTCAAAGGTTGCTAATAAGAAACATAGACAAAGCTGGAGGAAAAGGAATGGAGGGAGAGAAAGAGGAGATTGGAGACATGGTTGGTGGAGGGTTTGGTGGCAATATGGGGACTTTGAAGAGAGCTCATCTCTATGAGTACAAAATTACTAACTATTTTATCTTTGCTTGCATTGTTGCTGCTATAAAAGGATCTTTTTTTGGATATGATCTTTGTACACCCCTAACCTTCGGTGTAAACTAAGTGAACTAAGAATGATTTATAAATATGTGAACCCTTGAAGATTTTGGATGATACACTATGCTTGCCAAATGCACATATAGACACTAAGGCAAATTTTGAGGAAAAATGTGATAAATCCCTTAGTTTAAGGTTTTAATCTATATTTGATGTTGTGTACGTATGGAATTAAGTTAAATGAATGATTTGAGGTGTGACATTAACAGGAAATGATTTTAGGGTGTTAAACTTAGATTTTTGAAAGTTTTAGAAGTTTAAAACTGCCTATAGGGGGAAATGTATCAATAAATACCCCCATGTATCAATACATTCTTGACAGGAAGAATAATATGCGGTGTCTGGAGGAACTGTATCGATACATTCAAAAATGTATCAATAAATTTGGTTAAAGATGAAAATGTATCAATACGTTGCCTTAAGATGATTGAAACTCGATAAATGTGAATAGAGGTTTAATGAGGAAAATGTGAATGATAGAGGCATGATGCCTTTATTTGTGGATTTGTGTATACTTCTAAGGGATGAATTTTGGATGTTGATCTGATTTATGGTTGAATGAACATTTGTTCCCCTGTGACCTTTGTGTGCTTGTAAGGATAATGGTAAGTAAGAACGGTGGTATTTATCTTGTTTGTGATTGACGTTTGCAATGTTTTGATGCCATTTGCCTTAATGATTTGAATAATTTGATTAGCTTCGAAGGTAAGCCTAATGATGAGTGTGATGATCTTTGGAGACTTGAGGATTATGATATGCCCTCACATTGGAGATGTTTGCTAAAACATCTAAATGCATAGATAATGCATATATTTTACATGTGTGTTGAATGTATGTGTGTGTGTGTGTATACGTGATTTTGTTTGTCTACACCAATCATTGAGTATTATTGATTTAAGCTTACTTAATATAGCATGGGCTGGTCATCCATCGCATTCACATATAATTCCATCAACAATTATGAATACGTAAATAATTCATCAAGATCAGAACGTTACAAAACTTCTCAACATAAGGTATGGTTTTTATCTCATTTCATGTAAATATTCACATGTTAAACAATTATAGTTCGACACACATCTTGTGCCTATATTGTTATGGATCATTTACCAAAATTTTATCATTCACATGCTCTTATACTCGGGGCTCAATATAATATACAAAAATGTAATATCAACATTATTTACATGACCATGTTCAATATCAACATTGTAGTTTAAAAACTCGACTCGACACACTACGAAGTGTAACAACATTGGAAAGTTGGAAAGAAAGCTTTACCACACCTACCACGAAATGAATTGGGTTACTACTCCACGAGTTGCCTAACCAAGCAAGCTACTAATCTAAAACAAAATAGAGGAACGAGTGAGTTATAAAGACTCTATGAGTGAATATAGGGAAAGAGATAAGCCAAAGGGTAAGAGTTTTGTAATAAACTATACTTTGCAAAACAACATGATAATCATATAAATCTTTTCAATAACCATAATTGCATTTGAGACTCATTATGCATAAAATATAATATCCATATAAATATTCAATTTACAAATTATTTATAAGGAGAAAAAGAGAATTTATCGTCGAACCTTAAAGTCCATCATTAAACATCCAAGTCAAGAATGTAACACACATATAGTATTTTATCTCATAATTTCATATAGACACAATAGTCAACAAGTCGTCATTTTTAGGCGTCACAATATTTAATATACAAATAAGATATTAATGCATGCCATTAGAAAAGTTAAGGGGAGAATGGGTACTTTTGCCTAATTCATCATTGTGGTATTCTTAATCCCATACTAAGAATCATTAAGGGGGAAAGTGGTATGATATCCAACTTAACCATATGGTATTTTTACTTTCACACAGGGACTAGAACCAACATAAAAATGAAAAAAAGGTGGCATATTAGCTAATCTTATTCTTGTGGTATTCTTACCCCCATACCAAGACTAGAGCCATATAAAGGGAAAAGATGGTGCACTCATCAACCTTAACCTTATGGTATTCTTACTCTTACACCAAGACTAATGCCAATCACATTACAATTTAAGGTTCATAAAAGATCATACCCAAATCAAGTATTAATAACAATTATGACATCCACCTGAATCATAAAAAGGTGGAAACTGACTCATTTACATTCACATATCTCAATTCAAGAGTATTGTCAACATACAAAATCACTTTCACAAATCCTGTCTCGTTACCCACATTACCCCATAGGCCTGAGTAATTAGGGGATTTGTAAACATTTATGAGAACTTTCTTACGCACAGCCAAAGCACTCATTGATGTTGAAAAGGTAGAACTTACCTTGTGAGTACAAGATCAAGAGGTAACATTTAATATCTTTGTGGTTTAAAGTTCACTAATGATCACGAAGAGTGTTTTGCAATTAGTGTGGTAGATAAGGCCATAAGTGAATTCTTCATGGAAAATCATCCTAATGACCCACTTGAAGCATCATTGATTTCTGAATCTGAGCTCAGTAATGAAAAAGTTAAATAATGTGTTAATGTATTGAATGCCCCATTGCGAGTATTAGGAACTTGATTTGAATTGTTAGATTTGTTTTCCTCTTTATTCTCACTAGTGAAACCTTTCGTTGAGGATCTTCTTAAGTTAGAATGCAAACAATTGTCAAAACATTTAAGGCATGCATATCTTGGAAACTAATCTACTTTTCCAATTATTGTTGCATTTGATCTTGACAATAAATAGGAAGAAAAGTTACTTGGAGTTTTGAAAGAACATAAAAAGGCATTAAGGTAATCAATAGTTAATATTAAGGGGATGAGTCCTTTAACATGCATGCATAAAATTTTGTTGGAGGATATCATAAAGCCACTATTAAGCATCAGAGGAGATTGAACCCATTTATGAAGGAATTAGTTAAAAAGGAAATAATCAAGTGGCTAGATGCAAGCATCATTTATCCTATTTCAACTAGTGAATGGGTAAGTCTAGTGCAATGCATACCTAAAAAAGGTGGGATGACAGATGTGGCTAACGAAAATAATGAGCTTATTCTCACACGAATAGTCACTAAATAGAAAATATGCATGGACTACAAAAAGCTAAACAAGGCCACAAGAAAAGATCATTTTCCTTTACCTTTCATTGACCAAATGTTGAATACGTTAGTTGGAAGAGAATACTATTGTTTCTTGGATGGATACTTAGGCTATAATCAAATTGTCATAGCTCTAAAAGGTCAAGAGAAAACAACATTTTCATGTCTCTACGGTACGCTCGCATTTACATGAATGCTATTTGGATTGTGTAATGCCCCAACCGCATTTAAATGATGCATAATGTCTATCTTTTCAGATATGGTGAAAAAAATCATAGAGATATTTATGGATTATTTTTTAATCTTTGGCAATAATTTTGATAAATATTTGCTCAATCTTGATAGGATATTACAAAGATGTGAAAATACAAACCTAGTTTTAAATTGAGAAAAAAGCCATTTTATGGTACAAAAAGGCATTGTTCTTGGTTACAAGGTGTCAAGCGAAGTATTGAAGGTAGACAAACCCAAGATTGAGACCATTGAGAAGCTTCCACCACCAACCTCAATAAAAGGTATTCAGAGTTTCTTTGGACATGCCAATTTTTATCGATGATTCATTAAAGATTTTTCCAAAATTGTAAAACCTTTGTGCAATCTTTTAGAAAAAGACATTCCATTTAAATTTAATGATGCAAGTCATGCTGCATTTATAGAATTGAAAAAAAAAAATAGACATCTACACCCATTGTTGTAGTTTATGTTTAGTCACTCCCATTTGAACTTATGTGTGATGCTAGAGATCATGCTATAGGTGCGGTGTTAGGATAGAGAGCAAATAAAACTTTTCATTATATATATTATGCTAGTAAAACCTTGGCTAAAACTCAGATGCACTACACTACCACTAAGAAAAAACTATTAGTTGTTTTGTATGCATTTGACAAATTTTACTTATACTTGATTGGCACTAAGGTTATTGTTTATACCAACCACTCTGCCATTAAGTATTTGATTACTAAAAAGGATGGCAAGCCATAATAAGATGGGCTTTGCTGTTACAAGAATTTGATTTCGAAATTAGAGATAGAAAAGGTTTAGAAAATCAAGTAGCCAACCATTTGTCAATGTTAGAAAATGACAACCAAGGTAAGGATGCGACTTTGATAAACCAAATTTTCCCTAATGAACAATTGTTGCATGTTGGTCATAAGAAATTACCATACTATGTTGACTATGTCAACTTTGTTGTGAGTAAGCTTTTACCTCCAAATTTAACTTCTCAACAAAGAAAGAAATTTTTGCATGATGTTAAATATTATTTGTAGCACCTTGTACCCTTGTATAGAAACCAATATGAGCTTATCGACAAGGCAAAAGGTCAATTGATATAAATTTAAGTGCCAAAGAGTGGTGATAAGTGAAAGGAATAGTTTAGAATAAAATATTTTACACGCGAGAAAATAATAA
>NW_018397275.1:2097119-2097594 GCF_002168275.2 Theobroma umbraticum
ATATTTTTATCAAAGATGAATTAGTGAGTTAAGAGGTGATTCGGAAGTAAATTGGGACAAAGTGAGATATTTTGGGTCCCGAGGAGACAAGTGAAAAATTTTAAAATAAAATAATATTAAAATATAAATATTTTAACTCTTGTCGAAATTAGTTATGAAGGAGGATTATATGACTAATCTAGGTGGGGGGAAAGAAGTAAGACAGGATTTTTTAAGAAAAACGATGTTAATGGGGCTCGCGTGTCTTTATTATATGGAGTAAAAGCGGATAAATATATATTTAAATATTATGGTGACACCTTGATGCGGTGTAAATTTTATATTTTATATGTACATATGTAAAAGAAGGAAAATAAGAGGAAATTGGAGTTAAAGAAATGTTGGAAGGACCAAATTGTAAAGGATGAAAGTTTGGAGGGTCACATGATAAATAAAGAAAAGTTTGAGGACTTATGTCTAATTTTTGACATTTGAA
>NW_018397275.1:2097604-2116759 GCF_002168275.2 Theobroma umbraticum
AATTTACTAAACAAGGAAGGTTAAATTATGTGGAATGTGAAATATACATGTGAATTTACTATTACATGCAAATCATAGCATGTAAAAAGAAGAAGTTAGTGGGGGACATGTGAGACCCTTATCATGTGAAGAAAAAGGAAAAATAAAGTTAAGTTTATTTGCATGTAATGTGATTGATGCATTAGGTGGTCAAATGAGGAAAGTGAAATGTGGGTTGCATGTGACTTGAGTGGTTGCATAAATGGCCAAATAAAATGTAAAGTGAAGCTTGTGCATGAAGTGTTATTGAGTGATAAGGTGGCATTAAAAGGAAATGAAAAATGAAATGCATAGAAACACATGTGGAATGAAATGCAAATGAAATAAATCTAAAGAGAACACCATGTGAACCAATGCATGGACAAGGAAATCTAACCAACGGATGAAGGAATGGACAAGCAAAACCTTGTATGCACAAACCACCAATGAGAGGTGGCGTTAATAATAAAGAGAAGAATTGATTGACATGACATATAAAGAGAAAAGAAAATAAACTAATGGAAAAAGAATGGACAATGAAGGTGGTTGGTGGAAAGGTTTCAAAAGCCTTTTTACCTTGTGATTTTAACCACATGAAAGTAAAAGGAAAATGACAAAATGACCAAGCCTTCGACAATCCGCCCATGAGAGAAGAAAAAAAAGAAAATTTGAGTGTGCGGAACTTGGGAGAATCCACCCACACCAAGAAATGGCAAAATGATTTTGCCTTGAGAAAACTCACACCCTTGGAAAGAAAAAGAGAAAGAATTAGCTTGGAAGCAAAAAGAGAAAGGAAGAAAAGAGAAAGAAAGGAGAAAGAAAAAAAAGATAAGGAAGGTTTAACCTAGTGGTTCCAAGCTAAGGAAGGTAAGTAGAACTTCGATTTTGATTATGAATTTCTTGAGGAAATGAGTTGGTGATTGTGTGAAAATATTGCGACAGCAAACGTCTTCCAAGAATTGAAAGAAATAAATGCATGCATAGAGGTGGATCTTGGAATGTATGGTGATTTTGAGCTAGATAAGCAATGGGTAATAAGTATTTTGGTCTTGAAATCACAAGTAAATAAGAAAAATGAGATGTATGCTAATTGTTTATGTTTGTGACAGCAATGATGACCATGGATGGGAGGAAATTGTGAACCATATGTGGAACTCAAGCTAAAACTGAGAGGTGGGCATGCAGTGCGTCTAAATTATGTTGTGTTGGTTATGAACAGTTGATGGTATGTGGAATGCTTGTTAACATGCTTGTGATTGAGGTTGATGAAAAATATGAAATTTGGTTAAGGAATCATTAATCAAGCTACTGCCCATATATGTGTATGATTAAGCATATAGAGTTTATTTTGTAGCCAGGAAAATTTGTCATAGTGGCGTGTCGGATGAGGTAACGGTGACCGGTGAAAAAAGTTAGCTAGATACGCACTTGAATTAATAGCGATGTAGCATCTCACTATTATAAGGTGAGTAGGGGGTGTTGATTTCCAAATTTTCATACTATATATATATATATATATTGCTATACGATTACTTGATGTGTCAATTTACTTAAATGCAATTTGTGGACAGCATGAGCTAGTATATATCTTAGGCAATTGTGGATGCTAAAGTGTTTGAAATTGTTTTGACTATATGTATATGAGTTATATATGTAAAGGATTTTGAAAACCGAGAAACGAGCTTTTTAGCACAATTTCTATCAAAATGTGCCTTATTGATTTGGTGATGTGCATTCATGAATGAATTTCATATTCACCATGCTGATTTGACATCTAAACCTTATGCAAAAGGTTTATAATGTAAGTCTTACAAAAAAAAGGAGTTTTATCATGTTACTGTGATTTGTATTTTGAAAATGATTTGAAATGATCCTTTGAAAATCCACTTTAACTTTTAAGTGGTTTTATTAAACCAAGAGATTCGAGAGTAGGCCAAATGTCACATCAGGATAGTGTGATCCTTGTGCACAAGTGAGTTCTAACTAGAGAACCATTAGGTCACCGACAAGTTGTTAGACATGGCAGAGGCCATGGTCTGTGATATACGTAACAAGGCCAAGGGTTGTTATATGTGGCTAGGCCAAAAGTGATATTCGTTGTTGTGACTGCCTGATTTCTTCGATGTCGGCCAACATTGTTGAGATTGCCATGGCATGTGCAAATCCGATGGAGTGATGCTCCCAGATTGTTATTACGTGGAAACGTGTCCATAGGTTAATATTTACGATTACCTACTTGAGAGTGATATTTCTTTGGGTTTTCAAACATGACTTTTTTTGTATGGTGAGAAATATTAGTTTTTTCGCAGCTCCCCTATTTGATTAAAAGCTTTCATTGCTTTATTTGTTGATTGTGAATTAATGACATTGTGTTTAATTCCTCGGGGATGAGATGATTTATAAGCTTATGTAAAAGCTTTAATAATGTTGATTTCATGGGAGCATACGTGCTTATGTTAGTCCGATTTTAAGTAAAAGACATTAAGTGATTTCGATTATAGAAATCTTTCACTCACATTGGTTTTAAGACAATGATGGTTAAATGATTTCTTGCATAAAAATCCTTGATTTTATATGTAAGGCACAAATGTCCCATTTGCTTTTAAATGGATTATATGTTCTTAAGTTTTTATATATTCAAATTTTCTGCCTTGGCTTGTTTCCCATTTACGCCTTACTCACGAAGTTGATGATCACTGAGTCTGTGAGACTTACCCCCTTATCTTCTTTTTGCAGATATAATCAGCTCAAGTGCATTGCTCAACACCTTGAGACTTGCTGCAACATAGGTAATGGCATCTTATAGTACTTTATTCCGAGTCATTCCACTACTAAAGGTCGAGTCATTCTTAGCTTGATGTATTTGTAAATAGTATCAATGTAAATGCACAGTTAAATACTATAGACTCTAATGCATTCTTCCGATTATGGTGAATAAAGGATAAGATGGCTTATTATGATTTAAGTTCAATTCTTATTACAAATAGGAAAATGGTTCAAAGCAATTTCATGAATTGATCGCATAATGACTAAAGTTTGAATTAAGACTTGTTCGGGACTTGACGGGTTTTCCCGTGAGACTCGAACACCGATAATGATCGGAGAGAAAGTCATTACATTATTTGTGGGATGAACCATTTTTATTTAAGCCATGTGCTGACAGAATTATAAAAAGGTGCATTCTAGAGGAAGAAGTTGAAAATGTGTTGAGACATTGTTTCTCATTAGACTGTGGGGGTCATTGTGGAAGCGATAGAGCAATGACCAAAGTCTTTCAATCAGGTTTGAATTGGCCAACATTAATTAAAGATGCTCATAATTTTGTGTTGTATTGTGACTGATGTTAAAGAGTTGGAAACATTTCCAAAAGACGTGAAATGCCACTGAACAACATTTTGGAAGTAAAGATTTTCGATGTCTAAGGAGTCGATTTCATGGGACCATTCATATCATCATTCAATAATCAATACATCTTGGTGATTGTCGACTTTGAGTCAAAGTAGATAGAAGCCTTAGGCTTGCCTACAAATGATGCTAAAGTGGTGATGAAATTTTTAAAGAAGAGCATTTTCACCAAATTTGGTACACCAAGAGCTATTGTGAGTGATGAAGGAAGTAATTTCTATAATAAATATTTTATAGTGTTACTCACAAGGTATGGAGTATCACACAAGGTAGCCACATCTTGTTACTCTCAAACAAGTGAACAAATGGAAGTATCAAACTAGGAAATCAAAAGAATTCTTGAGAAAGTGGTATCACCATCGAAGAAGGATTGGGATAATAAATTTGACGATGCATTGTGGGCATTTAGGATTGCTTACAAAACTCTAATAGGTATGTCCCCAGATCGATTGGTTTTTGGAAAATCGTGTCACCTCTCAGTTGAATTGGAACATAATGCATTTTGGGCAATCAATAAATTGAATTTTGATTTAGAAGTAGCAACTGAGAAAAGATTGCTTCAATTGAATAAGATGGCTGAAATTCACTTGGATCCTTATTAGAATGCCAAATTGTTTTAGGAAAAGACAAAAAGATGGCATGATCAAAAGATTGTTGAGCGCCATTTTGAGCCAGGTCAGCAAGTTTTGTTGTTTAATTCGCGATTGAAATTATTTCCAAGGAAATTGAAATCGACATGGCTAGGACCTTTTAGTGTGTCAAAAGTGTTTCCCCATGGAACAGTGGAAATAATTGATAGGTTGACCAATGAGGCATCCAAGGTGAATTGAAAATGATTGAAGCACTACTAGGGTGGACCTATTGATCTACATCGATCATCCATCCATCTCTCCGACCCCAAATGAACTTCACAATAGTCCACCTAATGACCTTAAACGAAGCTCTTCTTGGGAGGCAACCCAAGTTTCTCAACATCATTTATTTTCGTAGTCATTTTAATTCAAGTTAATTATGAATTTTAAGTTGTCATTTTTATTTTCTCTTTCCAATTTTGATTGATTTTTCTTTGATTATTGTAGGTTTGGAACTTTCATGAGGTAAGTTATAAAAAACAAAAAAAGACGTTGTAGCTTTATTTACTCAGTGTCGCGGCCTGGCGCATTAAGCCTTATCTCATACAAAAACCCAAAAAGAAGCTATTGTGGTGCTATAAAGTCAACTCCATGATGTTGACCATTTAACTAAACCCATATATTGGGCTAGAGCTAAAACGCCACGATGTTGTGTAACAAGGCTTTTCTTTAAAGGCTCAAAATTTTTTCCTTTCTCTCATCTCTCTTCATATTTTAGGGTTCTTTTCTCTCTCTACCCTTTACACTTCTTCTTCTTTCTTCCATCCACTTCACACCCATTCATAATTTTTGCATTTTCTCACTTCTTTGTGATAAGTAAGGGTATTCTTCCATTCATTCTCTAATTTTTTGCGTTGTTCAATTAAGTGAGTCAAGTTCTTTCACTCTTTTTTTTTTCAGATTTGTTAGCTAGGAATATTGTGGGAATGTTTGATGTTAATTGATGAATGGGTTGCTCGAATCTATGCTAGTATAACTTAGGTGTGTTGGGTTTTCTTTATCTTTCCTAGATTTGTGATGAACTTAGTTTTGTTTTTTTGGTGAGTATGAATAATGCCCATTAATATTTGCATTGGCATAGAATTAGTGAGATGGTATAATGGTATTTTCAAATAATAATATATCATTGAATGAGGAATTTACTTGGACTGTTGTTGCTTGTTTTAAGAGGAAGTATTTTTTATTTGAACAAAATGGCCCCCAAGAAAACAACTCACGAGAGTGGTAGTAGGACTCGATTCAATCGTAGCAAATTTGTGTTTACTGATGCCGTTGAGAGACATACACAATCACTGATGCATAAAGTCCCAATTCCAGAGCGGGGCATTGATTTCCATCTTAAGTTATATGGTTTGGTTCATAAGGTCATCACTGAGCCACAATGGGAGCAATTTTGTGAATAACCTGAGGTCGTTGTCTTACTAGTGGTTCATGAATTCTATGCCAATTCCATTGAGCACGTTCATGGCCAAGTGTTTGTATGATGATGTCAAGTTCGTTTTGATAGTGCAACCATCAATCAAATTTATAGGTTACCTAATATTGAGCATGATGACTATAACCAATTCTTGATGGGCTACATTGATTTGGATGGGGTTTTTGGTGTGCTTTGTGATGAGAGGGTGGAATGGAAAATGACAAAAGGCGTACCTCTGTCTTTTAAGGCCAATACCATGAAGACATTTCATAAGATCTAGTATCACTTTTTAACTTTAAGGCTGCTTCCTATGAAACATATTAGTGATGTGAAATGAGATCGAGCTATTTTGTGATATGCAATTACTTATGGCATGTCAATCAATGTCGGCCAAGTGATATTCAATAGCATTGTTCAAGTGACCTATTCACTTAAGGATAAGCTCTAGTATCCCTTGTTGATCACTGCCCTGTGTACGAAAGTGGGTGTTAGTTGGGATAAAAATGAAGAAATCTTGCAACCGAAAGCACCATTGGATGCCAGAATTGTGAATCAATTTTATGCTCGCGAGTTACCAGCTGCCGATGATAGTTCTTCTTCAGTTCCACATCATCTTTCACCTTGGAGGCCACCTCAACATCTATCCATGTCTCAGAGGATGGAATGACTTTGAGCTTTGAATGGATTATTAGGCCGAATGTATGCAATCCATGGAGTAAATGATGCGTACTTATGCTAAACATGTTGGTATGGTATGAGATGTTTTCCTATGCTCCCCAATGATCCCACAGCGAGAGGACTTACCAGATGACAATGAGGTCGAGGATATCTAGAGACAACCTGCCAGTGAAGGGAGTTTTCCTTTACCTTACTTTATTTAACATTGAGGACAATGTTATTTTTAAGTTTGGGGGAAATTTTAAGTTAGTGGTTAAAGTAGTAAATTTTAATTTAAATTGATACATGTGCATTTGCATTTGAACTAGATTTAATTGTGCCATTTCCGTTTAGTTTACCTATCCAATGATAATAACATAGTTTCATGCTTATTTTGATTATTCGAAACATATGAATATTGTTTGAGAGTTATATAAATTCTTATGCTAAGCTTTATTGTTAAGATGAAATCTTTACATTTTGAGCACCATGTTTATTGCTTAGATTCATTATATGAATTTAGAGAAGGTTTATGTGAATGTGAAAATTTTGAATTATATATTAAGTTCTAGAATTTGTTTGATTCTCTCTCGAGGTGAAATTCTAGATTACACTTGGTCAAAAGAAATGATTTAGGCTATTTTTGGACCGATTGAGCCTTTTGTAGCTTTTCTTTGCATAAATTATCCTTAGTTTTCCCCTTTAAGCCTAATGACATCTTTTCTTTGTTTGAACACTTAATTTTTAGCCTAGACTCCTATATTAATGTTTTCAACTATTATTGCATCCCTCATTCCTAAGCGCATAAGTCAATTTAAGAAGTTTTTTGAGCTGCATAATGAAAAAGGTAGTCAAGATGAAAAATGAAGAAAAGTTCAAAATATGATTGTATTCATCTCACTATCGAATCAAAGAAATAAGTTTGGGGGTGTGAAATTGAGAAAAAGAAAAAGGGAAAGAAAAAAGAAGAAAAAGGATGAAGTGATGAACAAAAGAAAAGTCTTGATGAAAAGGGGTATATTAGGAGAAGGAAGATAAAGCTCTTAATAGAGTGACTATGTGCTTAGGATGATTTGAGCCATGCATTGTTCCATATCTCACCTTGACCTTAGCCATACATTACAAGCTAATTAAAATCCTATTGATCCTTGATTTAGTGTTAGTCTACATTAGTGGAGAGAGAGATAAAAAGTAAACTTATGAAATTTCATTACTAATTTTGAATTTTGCATGAATATAAACTTATCCAGATTGTACAATGTATAGGTGAGAAGATTGTACACACACATGGAAATTCACTTATAATAAGCTTGCATTTGAATTAAGACATGAACTTGAATAATATTTGTATGTGGATTATAGTTATGAATATGGAGGAACTTTTGAGGATATTAAAAGTAAATAATGAAATGGAGCAATTGAACTCTAGTTAAATGTTTTTATGTTGAGGTTATTACATTTAGTTCTATGTTTTGCTCAAGGACTTGTAAAATCTTGAGTTTAGGGGTTTAATAATTATGTTATATAAAGTTATTTTTAACACATTTTAGAGACTTTAGTAGTTAGACTTTTGAGTTTTAGGTTTGGTTTGAGCATTTTAATTGTTCTTCTAAGTTAAGTTAGATTATATGTTGAATAGTTAGATTAAGTTGTTTTAGTTTAGTTTACTTTAAGAAGAGTTAATGTCGATTTCTCTCATGGTTATGTGCAAGATATGTGATAAGTAAAGTGAAATTAAGTTATGATAGCGCAAGCATGGTGAAGGCGTCACTCACACATACTGCGATAATTTAAAGATAACTTGAGTTATAGAAGTCCAATTGATGTGATTTTTGATTCATTAGAAAGTTAATAGAATGGGATAGAACTTTCATGTTTACAACTTTGACTAGTTTGAACGAAATCCAGGTGAAAATCATGTTGAAGATGATAGACAAATGTAGACTACACACAAGGCAGCATGGTAACTGAGGTTGCGGGGCTGAGTCACTCAAGGGCGTGATGTTGAAGGGACCATTGCCACAGCGTTGGAAGCTTGTGGCCACGGTGTTGGGTTGGATAGACACATCATACTAAAGGCCAAGAGAATGGTGGCGTGGAGCCAGAAAAAGAGCACCACAACACAACCAAAGCTTGTCATGGCACGACGACACCAAGGAATCATGGTCGTGCCGCCACCTTGGTTACCAAAATTAAAAATTTTGACAGCAAGTTGGAAAGTAGGGCATCTTGCACATATTTAAGAGGCTTTTTGAGAGTATTCAGAAGGAAAAATGAGAGAAACTTTTTTGGAGAATTGGAGTTAAGAATTAAGCAAGAATTCAAGAGCAATTGAGAGAGATTGGCAATCAATCAGGCTTCGATATTAGTTTATTTATCTTCTTTTGTGTTATTCTTATTTTTTTGTTTTGAATTTATGGCTAAATTTATAGTGTTTTATTTAGATATTATGAACTTATTTGCTTACCTAAGAGTATGGTGAATTTCAACATGTAGCCTGAATATTGGTTTTTCTATTGTTTATTACAAATGTGTATTGTTTTACTTATTCAAATATGTTCTTAATGCCTTTAATTGTCTGATCAATAATTAATTGATTACTAAATATAATTGAAACTCAACAGAGAAATTTTAAATTGGACTAAGATTTGAATAGTGTATATTCATGTCACTTAGGTGATCCGATTCTCAATTCGGGTAGACATACGCCAATTGTCATACATAACCAAATTAGGACACTTGCTTAATGAACTTAATTTAATTGATTCCTATAGACATACAATGAACTAATTAAGTTATGTGTTTGTACAAGCATCTCGACTGAGACTTATCCATAGCTTTAGATTCTTGGTTAGTAAAATCACCCAGATAAATAACAAGAAAAGTAGGTATTGGATGAACTGTTGAATAAACTCATGATCCTAAGTCTTCTATTTATTGCTTCTTTCAACATATTTAGTTGTTTTTGCTGGTTAATTTATTGTTTCTTTTTAATTTTGTTTTTAATTAGCTTTTCAATTTTCAGTTAGTTTAAATAAAATTAATTTGTTATATAATTTTAGTACTTAGTAAACCTTTAAAAATAAATTTTTGTGAAAACGATAATCTGGACTTACTGTCTATATTACTTATTCGGTATGTATACTTACGTGTGTAAAATCAACAACACAGCACTTCAAAGAGTAAAGAGAAAGCTAGGAAAGGAGATGAGCTTGGCACTTGCAATTATGTTAAAGGTCTCTTTTTTCCTCTTGCTTTTCCATTTCTTACAAGAAATAAGGAATTTATTATATTTATCTTTTTTATTATAGGAAGTTGCCTTTAGCACATCCATAAGTAGTGTTGTGTTTTGATTCTTTTAAGTTTATTGTATTTATCTTTTTTTCTTCTTTTTCTTATTGGTTTGCTTTTTCCTTTTTTCATGAAAAGGGAATTTGAAAAAAAAAACTATACTTAACCGATTGGAATTAATAAAAACCTTTGATTCTTCCTTTACTTTTGTTTTGTTTATTTATTTGATTTCTTTTTTTAATTTTGTTCTCTACTCCGATTATAGTGGGACTTTGTACTTTGATAGTTATAAAATATTTTATAGTGTTTGATTAATGTAGTCAAAAAAATTTTTATATAGTGATTCAGATTATAATAGGACTTTGTACTTTGATAGTTATAAAATATTTTAAACTATTCACATAGGGACAAAACGGTCTTCGTACTATTAGGCATACGATCTTTATGACAAGAAGATCAAGAAATTTGATGAGGTTGACAAAGATGTACCATTTGAGTGTTCAAAATTAAGATTTTTCAGTTTAATAATAGTTTTTGATAATTAATATGAATAATCTGTAAATCCAATTGTTTTGCTAAAAGTGGAAGCTTAGTTCTGCAAGTCTTTGAAATGTGCAACTAATCATGGATATTAAGCTTAGTTTATGTACTTACTGATCTCATCTTCCTATTACTTGATCATACTTGGAGTCTAGGTGTTTTGGTGAGATCAATTAGGCATAAACAAGAGATTATATTTCATTCTATTCAATTTTTTTTTGAAGTCAACCACAACAAATGTTTCGATTCCAACTTAGCATGAAATATGTAATTATTGATGTTGCATATAATCCACTCATAAGTATTTGAAAAGCGTTGACCACAAAAGTTTTTCATATATGTTCATCACATATGACTTTGGTTTTTCCTTGTTTTCGAGCATGTGTTTGGGTATAGTGCACACTCATAAATACAAAAATATTTCTATAAACATCTTTCTTTTTTCTGATTTGACCCAAGCGCAATGCATAGGGTCAATTCTAGTTATTACTATCATTTAACTTACTAGCTAAATAAAAGCTAAAAAATTACCATTTAAATTTGAAAGCCTAATTAAACTAAACTAACAAATTAAATGGCTTAACAAAACATAATAAACAATATAACCTGATATAATAATATGACGCAAACAACAACAAAGCTCAAAGAAGTCCGTACAAAGCTTGGATTGTTTGAGTCCAGAATCCAAAGGACCCAATGGCAACCGTATGGGCTTAGTGTAGCCCATTACCAACAGCCTTCCCCAAGGTCCAAACGCACCGTTTGGTGCTTTGAGAGGCTTCTCTCTTTCTGCGAATACGGCGCCGTTTAGCGCTTTCATGGCCACCAGCTTTCCCCATCTTTCTTCTCTCTCAACGGCACCGTTTAATGCTTTCTCTTCGAGCAACTCTAGCTAGATAAAGCTATTTTCTAAACCCTAAACTCCTCCTTCCAACATCTTTCTTGTTCTTTCTAGCACACTCCCCTCTGAAACCAAAATCGTAGATGCCCTTTACAACTGCCTGTCTGGCGGCGGCGAAGCCAAGAAACCCCCAACTCTGGTACTCTCTTCAGCTCCGGCAACCTTTGCTTTTCTTCTTTCTTCAAATTTTGTAACCCAACCTAAGCGGCTAACCCTAAAAAAAACTTTCAAGAACTCCCTAAAATAGCGATGCTAACCTCAAGCCCTCTCTCCCATTTTCATTGATGTTTTTTTTTTGGGATTTTTGGGTTGTGATTTTGTATGGTAACGGCATGGCTTTGTCGCCATGTCCAGCTGGCCAGTTTTTGTTCTTTCTTTTATTAATTTTTTCTTTCTTCTTTCATTTTTGATTTTTTTATCAAATTTTGATTTTGGTTAATTTTATTTTTTCCTTTTATAAATATTTTTTTTTAAAAAATGAGTGTCTATAATTTCAGTAACCTACTTTATTATTTCTTTCTATTATTGTTTCATGTGCAAAAATGATTTACTTGAGCACTGAGATGAATTAGGAAAAGGAAATGGATGATGGACTGAATTCGGTACATTGGAATGATGAGCTTGCTTTCACACATGTTGTTTTGCTGTTGTTTATGCAGTTACATTTTAGATGCTTGTAATGACTATTTTCAATGTATAGGTGCTATGGGATTGAAGCTTTTAGTAAAGCTATGATTTTGAAATGTCCATTATAAACAAATGATCAATGAATGTTTCCTGAGGAAGTTATTTGATCATTACAAATGATCAATGAATTGGGAAAGTTTAATATTATTATTTTGTTTCCTTTTGTATATGATGCGATTTTACCTTATGCTTTTAATTGTAAAATGAATAATGTTTTAACTTGAATTTATGTGACTGAAGTCTGTAACCAAAATTAAGTCCATTTGATCATTATTCCTGTGCTTTTAAGTAGAAGGTATAAGTATAACCAGAGAAAATTTATGTGGCAGAGACTGTAGCGGCAGTTAATCGCAATGGAAAATCGAATAAGAAAATCGAATAAGAAAAGAGCTGCTGCTGCTCCAGACGTTGCAACTACAAGAGGCATAAATTATACTGGTGAGGGTTGCTAAATAATGGCTTGATTTAACTATAGGCCCTGGTTAGATTCTTGATCTCATGAATGGATTTTCTTTTTGAAGCATCTGCTTTTAAACACTAATAGCATTTGGATCGGAGTCAAATTATGCACTGCCTCACTTCTGTCGTTAAATGATAGTCATGTACTACTTCCCCTTCCCCGTTCCAGCTCAAATAATCCTGGTTGCCTTAGAACAATATTCTTTATGAATATCTTAGCGTATCACTTTTTTGCATGTATGTAGTAGGCAGAAATATATCAATGTTTTACAACACCCTTTGCTAAGAAGAATGAAATATTAAAATACGATGTATGCTATACTTTTTTGTTTGTGTGTACTACATGGAATTGATTGCAATTTCACAATTCAATCTTAATTTTTTGGATGGGGAACGTGTCTTCTGAGGAAGCATCTTGTGATATGTCAGATAAGGCAATGTCAAGAACAGAGTGTAATATACCACATCATCTAGTTGTCAATATGATACATTATTTGTTATTAGTTGCTGAATAAGCTCCTTCATCTTCTCTGGAGATTTATTCATTGCTGATTTTGAAATAGGTCACGGAGAAAATGTAGATGGAGTCCTTGATGATGATCTGAATGAGCCTACCATGGGTGAGAAACTTGCGAGTTTAAATTTAGTAGAAAATGGAAAAAGTGAATCCCATGAAAAGCAAGAAAGAGAAGAATCCTCTCCTCTTGCCAAGCCTCCCATTGCAGATTCAGTTAATGTTCTGCTTATGCAGGCATTACATGCTGATGATCGTGCACTTCTATTAGATTGCTTATACAACCAAGATGAGAAGGTCAATTCTTACAGAGATTTTTTTAGTGATGGAAGTGTGCTTGACATATATGTTTTGCTAATGTTAATATGATAAAGTTCTCCTTTTTCAGGTTATTGCAAAATCAGTCTCTCAACTAAATCCATCTGATGTTCTCCAGCTTTTACAATCTCTTATATCAATGATTCAATCAAGGTAAAGGATATATGCTTGACCAGGATAAGGTTATCCCATGAATTATGTCTGAAGATACTTGCACTCTTTTTCTTTTTCCTTACTAGGATCATATATGTGAAGTCTATTCCCTTCCTGCTGCTTCTGGAGAAAAGAGTGATGATGTTAACAAAGCCTATTTACTTAATTTATGGTGGCTCATTGCTTGTTCCCCCTTTTCACAATGTTATTTATTCCTTTTATACTTCTTAATGTGCTATGGGCACCGTTTTAATTTTTTTTTTTATTATTATTATTTTTGGCTTTAGAAAGAAAGAGGTGGAGGCTTAGAACTTCTTGTATTTGCTGTTGACTAAAGCTTACTGCAAAAGCAGAAATGTTCTTTTCCTAAGATTCTATCAACACTTGGTTCTTTGTAGTTCTATAACTAATCTAATCTACAGCTTTCATTTTTGAAAGCATTGAGGGGGTGGTTTGCAGTCGGCATTCTTTTAGCTATTAGAAGTTTTTATGGTTCCACAAAGCTTTGATATATTTTTCTTTTGTCAAAATTTTCACTTTTCTCAAATTTAAGGTTGGAAAGTAATGTTGCTAGGCAAGCCGTTTTTATTAAATTTTGATAGAAAATTTTTAGTTAAATTCTGGTTTGATTCTTCCAACAAGCAGCAGAGACTAAATTGGACTTAGACAACTATCATTTGTGAGCTCAGAACAAAACATTGGTTTAACTTGGCCTTTCTGCTGACTGGTCCTTGAGAAACTACGTGGCCTGATCTTGAATCAAAAACATAGAAATGGTGCTGTGGTATTTACAACTTGTCAGGAGAATGGATCAATGATGCCTTTTTTATCTTTAGGTGTTAGATAATGTAATTCTTTTCTTTTTCATGTATAACTTGTGCTGAAGCCTTATCAATCTGAAATGGGCGTTATGTTTCTAACTCAATGCAGGGGTGCAGTATTGGCATGTGCCCTACCATGGATAAAAAGTTTACTTCTTCAACATGCTAGTGGAATTATGTCCCAGGCATCCTCTTTGCGTGCTCTGAACTCTTTGTATCAGGTCAGATAGGGACTCTTTATTATGAGTGATTTTTTAAATTAAGTCATTACCATTGGGTCTTTAATTTAATGCTAGCTTCAATCATATCCTACTTAATACTCATAACCTGAACGCTTGTCATTTGGGTGAAACCCGAAAACCCCTCTCCCCAAATTGAAAAATTCCCCTGACCCCATTGTTTGAGAACACCCACTTCCCCCCTTGACCATCTACTGCAGTTAGTTAATAGTTAAATTGTCTTACAAAAAGACTTCATCGCCCTGAAAAAGTTAACAATAATTTTGTTGTTAATTGATTGACTCCCTGCTTTGTATGCGTAACAATTTTTAGACAAAAAACTAAAAGAAAACAAGGAATGAACAACAGTTTTGGGTTGAAAGGTCTTTAATGAAGGAACCACAATTGTCAATCCACTTGAAAACCATCACACTTGTTGGGTCTTGAAGGATGGCAGACCCTTATGTGAAGCAGTTTGCCCAAGTGCCTAACACTGCCATCCTCCTCACTCTCTTGCCCATCTCCTTCAAACCATCCACTGATTCCTCTGGGGCTATCAAACCAACCTCTCTCTGCCCTTCCAACCATGCTGTCTTACATGGCCTTGGCATCGTCTGCCTGAATGCCTCGCGAGCTGAGTAGATCATTTGCGCTGCTATGACCTCTTTCTTGGTTGGAAAATTCCTGATAGGTAGAGACCAGAAGGAGAATTTTTCCAGCCACCAGATCTCATTGCAAAAGTTTTATCAATTTTTAAACAAAAGACATCATATCCCATTGTTAACCTCCACCTCCATACTTTGTCTGCTAAAGCAACAGCCAATTTGAAGAATTGTACATTATTCAACCATTATGCTTGTTATTCTCATTTTTTTCTTCTATTTGGTGACCTTTGTTTTCTCTTTAAAATTGAAGTTATGTGATTTTTTATTTTGATAATGGTCTGGATTTTGTTTTTCTTCTATTTTCCAAGAATTTCTTTTAGTTTAGAATTGATGCTCACTGGGGAATGTTTTCCTTGTATCACAGAAAAAGAAAGTACAATAGAAAGTTATTTCTTTCCTTGGCCTGATGGAGATTCTTTCCCCTCAAACTCTAATACTAAACCATTTGCATCCTGATTATGGGCTATTGCAAGGAACAATAAGATCCATATGATGGGAATTAGATAAAAAATGAAAAGGAAAACCCTATAGGACTTTTATTTTGGCTTGGGTTGTTTTGTTCTTTCCTTTTTCATTTGTCAATAAAAATAATCTTACTTTTGTTTCTAATATTTTTCAATCTTAATTTTTTTCAGTTTTTTGAGGGCAACTTGGGGAGGGGGTTTATGGAATTAACCCTTCTTATTTTTTATGCAGCTTATTGAATCTAGAGTCTCAACTTTCAAATCTGCTCTTCAAATATCTAGTTGCTTAGACTTCCTATATGCAGGGGTATGTTTTATGTTAAAGTTTGTAGCTGGAGGAATTTTGCAGGTAAACTTCGGATTTATAAGGTATTGCTTCTTCTCTCAATTTTTATGACAGATTGTTGAGGATGAGTTCGATGAGAATGCCACAATCCCAGTAATATTCGAGGACAAGGATGAAAGTGACGAAGAGAAATCTGAAGATGCGATGGAAACTGATCAAGGGAGTGAAGATGGGGAAGCACTTGATGATGAAGCATTTGATGGGGTCAGTGATTTTGAAGGAATTGATGATATGAGTGACTGATGGGATAATTTGTGGCTGCTTTGGTGTCATTCTGTTGGAAGCTTGTAAAATGATCTGTCAGCCTTCGAAAGAAAAACCAAAGCAATGAGTTTCACGGACGATAACATTGTTTCTCATTGGAAGATATATCCCATACAGCTTATACTGAAGAGCAAACAGGAAGATACCTCAGATTTGGTTTCTGACAAGATGAAAGTAATTGGAGTTTAATGCGTTTGCAGGAAACATAGATACATGTAGGAGATTGATGCAAAGTTGCACGTACTGTTGCTATTCCTGGATTCCACAGCACTAATTTGTGAAAGGTTATCATACAGTGGGAGGTATCATGCTTTTCATTCTTTAGCTGGAATTCTTGATTTATTTCATTTTCCTTTTTCGAACAAATACCCTGAAATCCTTTGTTATTCAGTTTTAGTGTCTCCTGAATTTTGCAATTTTGTAGTCTGTGCAAACATGTAGAATATGTGAGAGGGTAGTGCTGTAAGATACCTATCCGCATAACAAATTGAGTTATTATGCCTTGATGCAAAATCTATGAAATTAGAGCTTGAACTTGCTTCATTTTCCCGCTTCTATGAATTGCTAGTGTCAAATTCTCTTTATATACATGTTTCTAGGCGTCAAGTATGAAAGCAGGGTGCTATCTCCATCAAAAAAAGATCAATTGGCTGCTTGTTTACATATTTAGTTGGAGAAGTTCCAAGATTTTAATTGTTATTGCCCTAAAAACTATTATTAACATGTTTTCAAAATTAAATCAATATTCAATGTAGTGGTCCTAAGTACATCACAAAGGCTTCTTAATAAAAATCTTCGTATGCTAAATACAACAAATTAATAATATTTAATGTTTGCTCTTTTTGCATTAAATACAACATTAATTGATAATTAATGTAAATATATAATGGTTGAAAATGATTAATTAGGCTATTATTAAAATTACTACAGGGAAACCGGTCCGTTGCACACTGTTGGTAGCACGTTTGTTTTAATAGCTGCTTTAATTTTTTTTTTTTTTATCTTAATAATTTACAGTGGGTAAGTAACAATGGAAGCTGCTGTAGTTAAAATCATATATATAAATAGTTAACAGGTGTGATGCGAAAATATAGATCAATATTATGACCGTTTGTAACTCTGTACTTTCATTGTTAGTTTAGTAACAAAAGTCTCTACCTATAAACAAAATGCAATACAAGACTTTGGCAGAGCTTTACATAATACAAGATAAAGACCTGTTTACCACTCATTGAGGCTAGATTTAGTTTGGGTTTTATGACATGCTGTTACAAAATACAGCCATGCA
This sequence comes from Theobroma umbraticum, assembly GCF_002168275.2. NCBI lineage: Eukaryota > Viridiplantae > Streptophyta > Magnoliopsida > Malvales > Malvaceae > Theobroma > Theobroma umbraticum. The sequence continues at coordinate 2,114,663 of NW_018397275.1, forward strand.
CTGTGTTGAGTCCATAACCTTTCCCCTCTCCACCACCCCAAAAAAGTAGGCATTTTTTTGACTTTGGAACCAAAACCTTCCCCAAACCTTGGCTCCAATTGGATTCATGGCCTTCACATTCTCTTGGCAATATAACTGATGATTATGAACCTTTCATGCAAAAATCAAAGTGGGTCCATCATGTACCTATAGCCTAACATTTTATTCTACTTCAGTTAAAAAAATTTGGGATAAGATTAATCGCTTATAATATTTACATGCGATGCTTCTATTCTATACTGTTGCTTTTAATAATTTACCAGGACCCAAGCCAACCCGAGGGAGCGTTTAAAACCCCCGCTTATACGATCTGCTCAGCTTAGACCTCCCAGGATGCGACTCACCCACCAAACACATCACAGCTCCCCTCCTAGATGTTCACATGACAAACTTTGGAAGTCCTGTTGGAAGCCTTGTTTGAGCTTCATAACCCCCCTCCTTTTGTATAGAATATAGATTTTCAAGTTCAACATATGATTATTTCTTCATACCTTGGCCTCTTGGTCCCTTGAATATCATGGAACCATTTGTCTTCCTAATTAATTAAAAAAAATCATATATTAACAGTATTTAAAAAATAAATTACAAAAATTTATGGTGATTTGTTATTTGTATATATGTTCCCATTTTGTTAATAAATAAAGACATAATATTTTTTTTAAAAAAATTGACTATTTAGAAATATTTAAATAAATTTTTATTATTTTATTATATTCAATCAAGTTTTTGTATTTTTATTTTGAATTAAATAACTTTTATAATTAATAGTAGACTAATTGTTATTAGATATTAACAAACATATTGATATAACATGTAGACATGAGCCTGTGCATTTTTAATTTGTCACGTTCGTGTGATATTTTAACTTATAATAATTAATTAATTATAAATTATATGGATTTATTTACTTCAAAATAAAAAAAATACATGAACTACACCTTATTCTAATTTTTTTAAATAATTTTAAATTTTTTTAAAATATATATCATAAATAAAATTTATATTATAATTATGCTTAAAATGAAAATGTCATAGATATTCCACGGTGATTTTTTTTTCTATTAATAATGCTATTTCAGAACGTGATACTGCAACATATGAACCATTCAGGTAGAGATCTAATTCATATATTGCAAGTGTTGCCTAGGTATTGATGGGCTTACAGCCAATGATGGAGGGAGAGAGGTGGTGGAGTGACCTCCGTCACCTCTTAGTTTTTTATTTTTTTTGTCATAAGTATAAAATTTAAAATATATATTTTTACTATTTTTAATTAAACCAAATAACTTTCTTTTGAAATAGTGAGATATATTTTTAACAAAACCATTAATTACCATTAATTGGTTTAGGCTTAATTTCAATTCTTATTGACCTCAAATTTAAAATTCATTTTCCCTTCATGCTAGCACTGGGTGGCGTGGGGGTTCTGGATCGCATGGGAAGGGTTATTGGTCTCACCCTAGCGTCAGCTATATCGTGGTGTAAGCTAATAGATAATCACCAATCAAATGGTTTCATGTATGGTTAGTAATCAGATTCTATAAAATTTTTAAAAAAAGAGAACAGGAAATCTGAATATATGGAAAGGAATTATAAGATTAGGGTTGCATTTTTATCATACCAAATATAGAATTACAAATCCTATCCCCTCAATGACACAAAACAAAACCATATGCAACGACCAACATTCATTTCTTACTTGTTATTAGAGACTTAATTGCAATAGGCTTTCCTTATATTTTAAATTCTTGTAATATCCTCGTAATTCTAGGAGTTTCCTATTTTTGTGTTTTGGGTAACTCAACGGACAATGCCAATTTTTGTATATATATTTTTCATTCATCAATGGAATAGCTAAGCCATTGTTTCAAAATATTCCTCTCTCTATCTCAACATGGTATCAGAGCCTAATCTTCTTAGGCGTATTCTCTTCTCTTACTATGTTATTTTTGTCGATCATTATACATGGTATATTTGGTATTATCCACTTAAACGGAAATCCCATGTATATGATGTCTTTGTGTGCTTCAAGGCATTAGTCGAAAACCAATTTAAACA
>NW_018397275.1:2116769-2182153 GCF_002168275.2 Theobroma umbraticum
ACCCTTTATTCAGATAATGGTGGCGAATATCAAGCCCTTGATCATTTTCTCTCCACCAATGGCATATTGCATCTTACTACACCACCCCATACACCAGAACATAATGGTCTTTCCGAATGAAGTCATCACCATATTGTTGAAACCGATCTAGCTCTTCTCACTTATGCATCAATGCCTCTAACTTATTGGACTTACGCCTTTGCCACTGTTGTATACCTCATTAACCATATGCCCACACCCACACTACATCTTTCATCTCCTTTTGAAAAACTCTTTGAGTCTCCACCCAACTACACTAAACTTCAGGTGTTCGGTGGCTTATGTTATCCGTGGCTTCGTCCTTATTCTCAACATAAACTTGACTCTCGTTCCACCGCTTGTGTTTTTCTTGGTTACTCTTCATCACAAAGTGCCTATATCTATCTTGCCCTGTCCACTTCTAAAACATATATTTCTCGTCATGTCAAATTTCTCGAAAACTCTTTTCCCTTTACCAATCACCAATCCCATTTAACTCGTCCCACTCCAGAGATCATTTCCAAATGGCTTCCCCCGGGCCAAACTCTACCCACTTCAAGTGGCTCACTTAATACGCCTCCACAAGGGATTCCTCGTGTCAACATCTGTCACACAATACCCAAACAGTCGACTGCCCCTCCTCGCTAGTCGACCGTCGACCTCTGTCCACAGACCTCCCTTTACTCGGACACAGTTCTGTTGCCTGCCAAGAAACCACGGTCAACCATTTACTACCAGAACCCCACAATTCTGAGACTTCTTCTACCTCCACACAACTTAAAACACCCATCAAAATACCCATCCATGACACTAGAGCAAAAAACAACATCCATAAACCCCTAACCAAGATGAATCTCACTGCTGTCCTTTCTCAGCCTTCATACATTGAGCCTCATATTGTTAACCAATCCCTTAAAGATCCCAAATGAGACAAGCTATGAATGATGAATTTGATGCTCTTGTTCAGAATGGGACTTGGGAGCTTGTTCCATCTACTTCTATGCAGAATCTTGTTGGATGTAAATGGGTTTTTCGTATTAAACGGCTTCTTGATGGTTCTATTGATAGGTACAGAGCTAGATTAGTTGCCAAAGGTTTTCATCAGTGACTTGGAGTGGACTATCATGACACCTTTAGTCCGGTTGTCAAGCCAACAACAATACGGCTTGTTCTAAGCTTGGCAATCAGTAGAGGTTGGCAGTTGCAACAATTGGATGTTAATAATGCCTTTCTTCAAGGCCGTCTTTTCGAAGATGTCTACATGGCCCAACCTCCAGGATTTGTTGATAGAGACAATCCAACACATGTATACAAGTTAAAGAAGGCTATATATGGACTCAAGCAGGCCTTATGGGCTTGGTACCTTGAACTTCGCCAGTTCCTCATTGAGTCTGGGTTCACAAACTCTCATGCAGACACCTCTCTATTCATTCTCCACTCAGGTGACATTACTATATATCTACTTGTTTATGTGGATGACATTATTATCACAAGTAACAACCCCAATATTATTCAGCGCTACATTGACCTCCTGGCACAAAGATTTTCAATCAAAGATCTTGGCGCCTTGTCTTATTTTCTCGACATTGAGGTTCTCACCACTCCATCTGGTCTGTTGCTTACTCAACGGCGTTACATCACTGATCTTCTTGCTCGGAGAAAAATGTCTGGTGCAAAACCTGTTGCTACACCACTTGTTACAGAGGGAAATCTCACACTTCATTCAGGTACAGCTCTAAATGACTGCACAAAATATAGAACAATTGTTGGCAGTCTACAATATCTTTGCCTTACTCACCCAGACATAGCATATGCTGTTAACAAGCTTTCTCAATTCATGCATCGCCCGACGTCTGAACACTGGAATGCTGCAAAATGACTGCTTCGATATTTGTGTGGCACACTGACTCATGGCTTATTTCTTTGTAAGGCAAATCCATTTTCTCTTCATGCCTTCTCAGATGCAGATTGGGCTGGCAATAAAGATGACTATCTCTGCGAGTGCCTATATTGTCTATCTTGGTTGTCATCCTATTTTTTGGTCATCCAAGAAACAGCATACTATTGCTCGGTCATCCACAGAAGCTGAGTATCGATCAGTTGCCACTACTACTTCAGAAATCAATTGGATTTGTTCCCTTCTCACCAAGTTTGGCATCACTCTTCCTACACCGCCTATTATCTACTGTGACAATGTTGGTGCCACCTATCTCTGTTCTAATCCAGTCTTTCATTCGCGTATGAAACATGTGGCAATTGACTATCAATTTATTCGAGATCCAGTTCAATCAGGTGCTCTTCATGTTACTCATGTTTCCTCAACAGATCAACTTGTCGACGCTCTTACCCAAACCACTTCCCCGAAACCGCTTCCAAGAATTGAGAATCAAGATTGGCATATCCTCTGGAGCTCCATCTTGAGGGGGCATATTAGGGACTTAATTGCAATAGGCTTTCCTTATATTTTAAATTCTTGTAATATCCTGTAATTAGTTGTAATCCCGTAATTCTAAGATAGTTTCCTATTTTTGTGTTTTGGGTAACTCACGACAATGCCCAATTTTTGTATATATATTTTCATTCTCAATCAATAGAATAGCTAAGCCATTGTTTCAAAATATTCCTTCTCTATCTCAACACTTGTAACCATGCATGAAGGTAGTGAAAAAAGAAGACGAAAACACCACTACAAACAAGAAGAGAAGAGGCTACATGATAACCAAGTTTTAGACATGGGAATGAATCGTAGCTAGGTAGTAATTACTAGTATCCCTTCTATGAGGATAATTATCCTCATCCTTATCAGCATTAGCCATTCCCAAGGTGTGCTTGACAGCAACAGCAGCCCCTTTCCTACAAAATTCAATAACAAGAAATGTCAGTCAATGTTGAGAATAATATTCTATTACCCCTGGCACCAAAATTCAAGCTTTTGCCAATGAAAAGTAACAAGGCAAACAATATTGAAAGAATGAGAGTGGTAGTACACTACTTGAGCTCGGCCTTCAGCTTCTCCAGCTCTATTACTCTGTTCATGGGATGCCATTTTCCCTCCCGAGTTGACAATGGGAAAACCTTTCTCTTGCAATTGGATGATGAGCGAAATCTGTACGTGTTACATTTGTGCATGGATTATCGCATGTGTTTGTTTATAGGAAATCAAGGGACAGTGGGAGGGAAACACGTGTCCTACTTAAGGACACCTGTATGGAACGTGCCATGCAGTGGGCCAAGGATGTTAGATTATCGCGTCTGTTTGTAAGTTGAGGGTAGATTTCTTCTATGACTCAAACCTATGCCACTTTGCCTCGTGTCATTACAACTCTCCCACAACCACGTGTTCATCCCACATGGTTTACACGGTTGTTCTCCGAAAGGGGCAAAGTCGAAGACTAAAATGATTGATCTCTGAAAAATGAGAAATAAAAAATATTATTTAAAAAAATTTAATTAAAATTTTTATTCTTGTATTATATTTCAATCAACTTCTTATATATATATATTTAGTTATTTCTTTTGAGTCTAATAGGTACTTGTAATTAATGGTCAAATAATCACACTTAAAACTTTGTGTGTCACTTTTGTGTTATATGACATTGACGTAACACAAATTTAAATGATGAAAATATCATATGATTACATAAACATATCATATTATCATTAATTATGATATATTAACATGTTATGTTAGTATTGCAGAACATAAAAATGGTAAGTGACATTTAACTAATAATAATTAATCAATTATTAATTATAAAAACATATATGATCCAAAATAAATGGATAAAGAATTGATTGAACACAAAAAATAATAAAGATTTATTTATTTATTTTTGAATAATTGAAGAGTTTCTTTAATAATATGACAACTTAAATATTTAATCGATCTAAGTGCTATGCATTGTCATGAGATTATGTGCATAAATAGTAAATAAACATTATACATATAATAAATTAAAGAAATCCTTATCAGAGGCAGAGTTAGAGCATTTTTAAAGGGGGGCCAAATAGAAAAAAAATAATTAGTAATCAGAAATAACTTTATGTATAATTCAATTATCAATCATCTAAAAGATTAAATAAAATTCACAAGACATTGAATATAAGAAAATACATATTAATAGCAATGACGGTGCCATATATATATAATCGAACAAAACTATGAAAGAAATTTCTCTCTCACTCTTTGCATGTGAGAGTGGAAGAGAGCAATTTTTCGAACTCAAATGAATTACTCTTTTACTTTTGTATTCCACATGAAATGGATAGTTTTCTATAAAAACTCTCATCTTATTTTTTATTAACTTCTTAAATTGTTAATTAACATATTGGGCTATTAGGTTGAATTGTTGAAATATAAGATGTTATGATATGTTATGAACTTCTGTTAAAATATAATATGTTATGATAGGTTTAGATTTATATTAAGACTTTAGTGAGTTTGGATTAGTAGACTTACACTTATTTTTTTAAATTTAATAGGTTTAGTATATTGGGTTAGAATTTATATGATAGCTAGTAATATACTTATTGACTCCAATTTCATCAAATGGTTGGAGAAATATATATAGTAAATAAAAATTTTAAAATTTTTGGAGAGCTATAGTCCTTATTTAACACTACCTTTTACCCCTGGCTTGTAAAGTCATTTTATTATTTTTTGTTTGTATTAATTATTTAATAAAAAATTATTGTAAGGGAGTCATTAAAAATATGTATATGATATATAAAAAATTTTAAAATTTTTGAAGGACCATAACAATGAGACGCTTTGCCCTTAATCTTTACAAAAGAAGAAAACTAATTAACAAACAAAATAACAAATCAATGGATAGCTATAAAATTAGAGTAAACTCATATACAAAATGAAATTAAAACTTGGAAATTATGAATTTATAAATGACGAATTTGTTGATGAAGCATATGTTATTGTCTCATCAGAACTTCTTTTACCTCTGAATTAAAAATAATATATTAAATTAATCGGTTGTTAATTAATGTAAATTAACAAATAACGAATGTAAATGTCTTCTTATATACAAAGTTAAATTTATTTAATTTAATATTTTTTCAATGAAATGGATCAGTCAAATTATGAAAGGACTTTATATGATGTTGATATTGGATTACAGTAAAAACAACTAACAAATCAAATTTCGTCCTCTTATTTTTGTTAATAATTAGTCCAATGATCACATATCATTATTATTCATCTACAACAAGACTTATTGATATTACAACACCAGGCAATAAACGAAGGCTGATACTTGGTACAACTTCACTCTCCTCTTCCTCCAGTTAGATTCCAAAGAACACCAGTAATACTGCCCCTTATGTCTTGGACAGTGTTGCCCAAACTTTCCCCAATGTCATCACCATCTCGCTCGGCTACATCTGATTGGACTCATTACATCTCATCACGGGGAGCTGCTGTAGGTGATGGTTGTACCGCAACCATGCTAGACTGTATTGATACAGCAATCATGACGCCCACTACTGGAATGTTCGAAGATGGGTTTCTCTTGTTTGAATCAGATGATAACATATTGTCACCCGAAAACTTGGTTTAGTTGACTAATTAACAACTCTCAATGGCCTTCAAAACTCCTTGTAAGTAAGTGTTAGTACCCCCTAATGTGTTTGTATTTATAACCAATTTTCATCAATACCTGACAAAGTTGAAGTGTCTTTTTCTTAATCTTGAAAATCTTTATAAGAACAATTGATTTGCTATTTTAGTGTAATATTTTGCAATTAGTGTAATATTTTGCAATTAATGTTCTATATGCCTTATGTATGTATTATAAAGGATAGAAAAAAGAAAGACAAGAAGCAACAACACACATTAACTCACTAGATTTTTCAGCATCAATGCAAATCACAAAATCAATGTCTTCAGGCATGAGATCTATTAAAATTTTTCAAACATGAATTTGATTCCATGAAATCTACTTCTCAAATCTTTACTATAATTTTCTACAACCGTTATACAAAAATTGATCATCACAAATCTATATAAATAGCTATGTATAACATTGTAAATATATAAGCTTTATAATACAAAAATACCTTTCCTTATATGGTATCAGAACAAATTACATCACTAGCCTTTCGGTTCTTTTCAAAACTCTCTTATGGCAGCTACCAACCTTTCCTCAAATAACACCACCACTCCTATTTCTATCAATGAAGCAGCACAAATACCTCTTAAATTGACCTCAACCAATTTCGCCTTTTAGCAAATAAAATTTAAATCCTTATTAGTAGGATATGCTTTAACTGGCTTCATTACAGGATAAATGCTTGTCCTCCATCCATGAATATTGATGGTTCACACTCCGTAAATCCAAAATACAATTCCTGGTTTAGACAAGACCAGTTTATTTTGCATGCCATTATGGCATCAGTTTTCAAAATAATATTACCACTGATTGCAATAGCAAAAACCTCTCAAGAAGCATGGGAGAAGTTATCAAAGATGATTGCTAGCAAAACTCATACAAGAGTTGTCTTTGAAAAGGATGTTGACATTGTCAACATAAGAAGGCAGATTAGTTACAAAATATTTGCAACTCATGAAAAGCATTGTAGCTGAGTTTGCAATGGCTCAAGCTTTGGTAGGAGAGAAAGATCTAGTAATCTTCATATTAAATGGCTTAGCACTTGAATTCAAGGAATTATTAACAGCTATCAGAGCAAGGGAGTCTGTCATATCATTTGAAGAACTTCATGACAAACTCACAGACTTTGAGACAACATTAAAACAAGATGATTCCTATTCTATCACAGTAAACTATGTCACCAGAAAAACCAGAAATAACTATACATCTAGAGGAGCTAATTTCAGGAATAACTTCATATCTAATGCCAACCGTAATAACTCTTATTATTCAGGAAAGAAACTCACTAGAAATTATGCACATAAAGAGCCTAAACCAGTGTGCCGGCTTTGTGAGAAACAAAGTCACATTGCAAAGATTTGTAAGCTCAATAAATCAAGCATCAAGGAATCGGTTGCTAACATTGCAACAGCATCTCAATTTCATGATAACAATAATTGGTGGTCGACTTAGGGCATCTCACCACGTGATAGTAGACTTAAACAATTTGTCACTTTACACTGAATATGGTGGTCTAGAAGAGATAGCTGTTGGTGATGGTTCAAGTTTGTCAATTAATCACATTGGCTTTTTTGTTATCTCTACCACTAATAAACCTTTCAAATTAGCAAATGTATTACATGTACCTGACATGAAAAGAAACCTTATATCAGTATCCAAATTTTGTAAAACTAATAATGTATTTATTGAATTTTTTCCTTTTCATTTTTTAGTGAAAAGTTCAAGCACGGGGGCACCACTAGTGAGAGGTCTGAATAGGAATGGTCTGTATGAGCTTCCAAGATGCATGTCACATCTTTCAATGATTGCAACAACATTCCTTAGTGTCAAAACTTCCTATGATGCCTAGGATAGTAGATTTGGTCATCCATCATCCAAAATCCATACCTTTATGCTAAAATCTTTTAGTCTACCATTAACTATTTCCAAAAAAGCATTTAGTTGTAATTCTTGTGCCAGCAATAAAAGTCATAAACTACCATTTGGTCAGTCAACTCTGTCAAGCACTAAACCTTTGTAATTACGCTGTACTGATGTATGAGAGCGTACTCAAATATCTTCCATTGAAGGCTTTAGATACTATGTTATATACATTGATCATTTCACTACGTATATATAGTTTTTCCCTATAAAACACAAATCTGATGTCTATCTTTTGTTTCCCACATTCAAAGCATTGGTTGAAAAAGCATTTAGCACATCCATCACTTGCATATACTCTAATAATGTAGGAGAATATCAGAAGATGACCAAATATCTTGTAACGCATGTTATTTCTTATTTGACAACCTCTCCATACACACTAGAACTTAATGGGGTTGCAGAAAGAAGACACAGACATATAGTTGAGATAGGTTTAACCTTGCTTCATCATGCCTCCATGTTTTTAAATTTTTGGTCACACATCTTTCAAGGTACTATTTACCTAATCAATAAACTTCCCACCCCATTTCTTAATCTTAAATCACCTTCTAAAATTCTTTTCAAAACTCCACCTAACTACTTCAAACTTAAGGTCTTTGGTTGTCTTTGCTATCCATGGCTCAAGCTTTATAACAAACACAAAATTCAAAAAAAGTCCAAACCTTGTGTCTTCCTAGGATATTCTATCAACCAAAGTGTCTACAAATGCTTCAATCCTAAAACTCAAAAGATTTTTGTGTCTAGGCATGTCATGTTTCAAGAACACATATTTGCATTCACCTTAGCGAAGACACAAACTACCTTAGTTCAACAATGGTTATTTCCAAATTCTATTGCAGCTCAACAACTTTTTGAATTTTATAGCTCTTTGGTCCAAAATGTTATTAATATAAATAATTTGACTAGCTCATTTGCTTAACAAACACATACCTAGACTAATTACTTATCTCTTACTACTTTGAATTCTTCATTAGGTAATGATTCTCACTCACCTTCAATACCAACTATTAACTTACCTTTGAGCTTGCCTCAACCCTAACCCACAAGAACTCATACCATGACCACAAGATCCCAAAATAGTATTTTGAAACCCAAAAGAATGTTTATTGCATCAAAACATCCTCTTCCTTGTCCTATTGAACCCATTTATGTTAACTAAACTATGAAAGACCCAAAGTGGAGACAAGCAATTACAGAAGAGTTTAATGCATTGGTTAAGAATCAAACTTGGGAATTAGTTCCTCTATCTTCCAAGCAGAATGTTGTAGGCTGTAAATAGGTGTTTAAGGTCCAAAGAAAGTTAGATGGCTTAATAGATAGGTACAAAACAAGATTAGTGCCAAAAAGGTTCCATCAGCATGAAGGCATTGACTATACTGACACATTTAATCTTGTCATTAAGCCTACTACAATCAAGATTGTTCTGAGCATTGCCTTATCCTATGGGTGGCCTATTCAACAGTTGATGTCAACAATGCTTTTTTTCAAGGCACTTTATCTGAAGAGGTTTACATGGCTTAACCCACTGGTTTTATTGACAAAGACAAGTCCTTTCATGTTTACAAGCTTCACAAGGCAATTATGGTCTTAAACAGGCTCTTTGTGCTTTGTATAGAAAATTGAGCAGTTTCTTAATTGGTTATGGGTTCCAAAACTCAATTTCGGTTGCTTTATTATTTATTTATACCAAAAATTCTACCATTATTTATTTTTATATATGTTGATGACTTATTGGTTATTGGCAATGATGCCATAATAGTAAAAAAACCTTTTACAACAATTCTTTAAGAGATTATATTTGAAAGACTTTGGACCTTTAAATTTTTTTTTGGGAGTCGAGGTAACCACAACATCTACAGGCATGTTCCTTTCTCAATACAAGTATATAAGAGAACTACTGCAAAAATTTAAAATGGACAACACCAAGGAGGTTGCTACACCAATGGCCACCAATGTCAAGTTGCAACTCAAATATGGAACTAGTTTAGCTGATGCATCATATTACAGAAAAGTCATGGGTTCTCTTCAGTATTTCTCACTGACCAGACTTGACATCACCTATGCCATCAACAAATTATCTCAATTTATGCATTCACCAATTCTTACTTACTGGTCAAGTCTCAAAAGTTTTTTATGATATTTCAAAGGCACCATTCATCATGAGCTGCACTTGAACAACTCATCTCTAAAAATTCTTCCTTCAATGACTTTGATTGGGCTAGATATCTTGATGATCGAACCTCCACTATTGCCTACATAATATATCTTGGAAGTAACCTTGTATCCTAAAAATTATCTAAGCAAAGATCAGTGGCAAGATCCTCCACAGAAGCTGAATATAGAGCTATTGCCAACACCATTGTAGAATTAATTTGGATTAAGAATCTTCTCAATGAACTGCATGTCTTTTCTTCCTCTATACCAATCCTGAACTGTGACAACATTAGAGATACATATTCTAATCCTATTTTTCACTCAAGAATAAAGGATCTAGCTCTTGATTGCCACTTTGTATGCCAACACGTTCAGAATGGACAACTTAAGGTCTTTTACATTTCAACAAATGATCAACTTGCAGATGGACTCACTAAGGCTTTAGCTAAGCAAAGGTTTTTCTACTTAAGGTCCAAGATTGGTCTCACCAATGGCTCACCATCTTACAGGGGCATATAAAGGATGGCAAAAGGAAAGACAAGGAGTAACAACACAACATTAACTCACCAGATTTTACAGCATCAATGCAAATCATAGAATCAATGTCTTCAAGCATGAGATCTACCAAAGTTTGTCAAACATGAATTTGCTTCCATGAAATTTGCTTCTCAAATCTTTACCATAAAGTTTTGCAACTGTTATACAAAAATTGACCATCACAAATCTATATAAATAGTTATGTATAACATTGTAAATATGTAAGCTTTATAATATACATAATATACAAATACCTTTCCTTATATGTATGTTTTGTTTGCTTATGCAATTGCATTGTAGGTGTAAAGATAAAGAGATAAGAATGGAAGACCTCCATTGGCAAATTATCTCATAAAATTCCTTATCCATCAAACAATTTGTTGTGTTGTAAATAAATTGTACTACCCAATGAAGAGGGCAATGCTTGATGCCAGATGCCAAAGTCTAGCTTTTTAGAAATGTTGGGTAAAGGCTTTTTTCCTTGATTGAGCAATTCTCTTGATTGTTGAAATTACAATAGAATCGTAATAATATAAGAAATAGATAATAAATGACAAGAAAACAAGGTCCTTTGGTGTATAAATTCTTATAGTAATTGCTTGCAATATCAATCTTAAAGACTTGGATTCATATTCATGTTTTCAAAATTTTCTATTTGGATTAAACAAAAATAATTACACCTTGCCAAATATATTATTAATATAATCAAATAAATTAGAAATCCAAAAAGCTTTATGATTGTCTTTCCTTTTTCACGAGATAACTATACATGTACCACTTTGTATTAAGCTGGAGTTAAGTAGTTTAGTTTCATTCTAACCTTAATAATTATTTATTGATTTAAATAAAAAATTTTATCAAAATAAAGTTTCCATAATTATTGTTGGGAACGATAATAATAAAATTTTGAAGTATTACAAAAGAAATTAATTAAGAAATACTTAAATGTGAATGCAAGAGTATATCAATAATTTAAATCCATTACAAGTCGTAAAATCTCTCTTAATAAAAAGTTAAAAGAAGAAAAGATTTTAGGTGCTTTTGTTTTTTTTAATAGAGTTATGTTTTTATATAGAATACCTTTTTATACAAGTTAGATGTTGATGTTGATGGTAATTTTAAGGTTTTCTTTTAATATATTAAAATGGATATCTAATATATCATGGTAATAGTTTAACTTTAATATCTTAAAAAAAATTAAAATAAGTAATAATGAGATTTACACAAGTTAATTGAATGGAGTAATTAGTACATATGTTTTTCTTGATTAATAGATGGATTTTTCATTTGCATGGACAGTTAGCCTAGGAAGTGAAGGTATGAATTGTTTTTTTTTGTCTTTGTGTTCTTTCTATTTTTTCTATTAAATTCATATTATATCTCGATAATGAGTGATTTTTGACTGAACTTAGCAAATGAGTTTTTCATGAAAGAGGTCATCTTAATGTAGGAATGTGATCAATTTTGTCATCTTAAATATCTTACTTTTCTATTATTGCATGATTTTAAGGCTTCTGCTTGGTTTTTTATGTATGGTTATATACAACATGCATTGAACTCATGTTTTGGTCTTTAGGTTGTAAATATAAAACCCACAAAGTTAGAGATTAGATAAACCTACTTTATACAAGATTCATGATGAATTCTTCAATCTTATATATTTTGATAGAGAATTATTTTGTAGAAATTTAACTGAAAAGAGATGGGTATGTTTTATGAAGGAATACTTATTTAAGATCTTTGAGTGGTTTAGAAGAAGCTGAGAGCCATACGTTGCTGATGAAGTCCGAGTGCAATTTTACATGATGAGCCTTTATGTGTTGAAACGTTTATCAAATGACAAAAAGGTAGGTTAATTGTCTCTTTGAGCTCTTATATCTAATTCTTTTTGTTTTGTTGGCCACAAGAAAAGTATCTACTTCCTCTGATATGAAGTCATCCATATGAAAATATTGGTGCATTCTTGTCTTACAGGATCTATTCCACATCATTTAAGGTTCCAGATTTTATGGTTGCCATTTGTAGATTCAAAGACATTAAAAAAAAAAAAGAAAAAGGAGGAATTATTTGAGATTGTAAAGGCTAACAGTCGATTGGGTGGTCTGTCGATGTTATAGATCCGACTGAGCCTTTTGCTAAAATGCTAAAAAAGTTAATTGTGAAATCGGAACATATTTTAGCTTTTGATTTTGTTTTTCTATTCTCTTAATAGATTTAATGTGTATGATTGTTAACAGGCATAAGGTGAACTTGAATGAAATATCACACAACTCTGTAATTGGCCTCATGAAGTATTGAGCAAAAGAGATCTTCTAACTGAGGCAAAACTCCTTTTAATGCACTAGCCTTGATTAGATCTGTTAGTGGCCTTTTCAAGTATTTTAGTCTTTTGCAAGCAAAACAAAGTGAAATAATTGGCATGTCCTTACTATTATGAGCTGTTACATTGTTTGATTAGTCGTTTGCTTTTTTATGCTATATGGTAATATCAATATAAAGTAGGCATGGAAGTCTGAATACTCTTGGATGGTTATGAATAACAAAAATTTGAAAGATATGATCACCATAATGAGTAAGAAGACATAAAATACAAATTGTTTTCGACTGTGGTAACTTTAGCTCGAGTATTCTGAGTAATCTAAAGCTTTAAAGAGGTTAATAAAAATAAAAAAAATAAAAGATCAGTGATAGGATCCACACGCAAGAATTAGGCAGCAAATGTACTTTATTTGGATGTTGTTGTATGATTGGCACATCTTATCTCTCTACTAAGATAGCATTTCAGTTTACTTGCACGATTTACCTATTTGTAAATTGTTTATTTAAAATTTGTTAACAAGTGCAATTTTATAGTTTGGATTTGTAAATATAGTAGAAAAAATGTCTTGAGTGGATGAGCTATGGGAGTGGTTAATTAAGGCAGCATGAGTTATGTATACAATAAGTCAGTCTATTAGTGGAATTGCTGGATGCTTTGTTTCTTTCTATCTAACATCTGCAGCATTGTCCTCATGATACCTATTGTGAAAATTCTATGTGTAGGTTTAGCAGAAGGCTTTAGAAGTATAAGATTTGCAAGTTATTACCCTTTGATTGTACCCAATACCATAAACGTGTAGTGCTCTGTTCGTTTGCTATTAAATGGAAAAAATATATCAATTTCTTTGCATTAAATATTGTAACATGCTCCATATTTTGCTTAAATTGCTTGACAAATGTTATTTGTGCACAATCAAATGTCAATCAATAAGATCTAAAATATATTTATTTTACTATATTAATCAGAATATTTACAGTTTTTAACATCAATCCTCAATTTTAACATCAAGTGGTTAAACAATTTTGCAAACCCATTGTGTAGCATGGGTTTTCTTTTTTAGTTTATACTTAAAATGGTATCAGAGGACATAGTTATCGGATTATCTACGAAAGTGCGCATATCGTTAAACAAGCAATATAGTGAAAAGTAGAGTATCGATCTTATTGAAAATTGAATTAATTCCTATTGTTAACTACTAAAATTAACACATCTTAAATTTAAAGTATTAAAAATCAAAATTAAATCTAACAAATTAAAACTAATATAAAATTAATCAACAAAATTTTTTTTTAAAGAAAAACTCAATCAACTACCAGATCTAAGATCATGTTATATCTTAATATTTCATCTGAATATTGTATCCCCATCTTAACTTACTTCAATGGATTACATTGTTAACCTAGAGTCCTAAATTATTTGTAAGGCTTTGTCGAGTTTCTCATAAAAATATCTCTCCCAATTAACTTACTATATATTTATGCAAATTAAATTGAAGAAAAATTCAATATGTTCATGTTCTAATTTTGGCTATATATGGCTTATAGGTATATGTCTATCCTATATGCAAATCAAACCACCTAATTAACTAAGTGTATTTGATTATAAACTATTCTATTCAAAGTTTACCCTAAATCTCCTTCATAAAGGTTTAACTTAAGTTTTAAATTTAATCTAATTGGTGATCAAGCAATTAGAAGCATTAAGAATAAAATAGAATAAACAACTTAAAACCATCAAATATAAGCAAAAAAGAGATAGATAATCCAAAATACGTATTGAGTTCAATCATAATCTTAGATAACTAAATTAGCTTCCCAAAATGTCACAAATCATTATCAAATAAAGTTCAAACATTTAAACCAAACTAAGAAAAATAAAGAATAACAAAAAGAATAAAGAAACTCCACGAGTTGAAATCTTGATCTCTAAATCTTCTTGCATCCTTCAATTTCTTCTCAACTCCAATGAGACTTTTCTTCAATGATTTTGTGGCTGAATCTTAGCTTTAAATCTTTTATTTTTCATTCTTCTAAAAGTCCTTTGCAAGGTTGCTTTAATAAAGCTTTGAAGTTGGGCCAAGTTAGGTGAAGAAATAAGTCAATTCTAACTAAGATTTCCTCCCCAGACTACTTGAGCCGTGACTTACTTTCATCAAGGCTGTGACCTTAACCATTTAATTTACAAAAATCGTGATTTAATTTTTTTCTCCAAGATTACTATAGTGCTTCAATTTTGACAAGGTTTTGACTACCTTCTAGGCCGAACTGGGTGAATTGCTAAATTTAAAATTGTAAAATTTTTTTTAGCTTTCCAATGGTCCAAGAGCCATCTCATTTGGAGTTTAGTAAAGAAAGTTATGGTTAAAATACTGAGACGTGTAGTGCAAGTCGCATCCCAAAATTTCTCTTCTACTTTTATTAAAAGTCCTTCTTCAATAAACAGCTACATAGGCACAAATAAATCAATAATAACTTATCTTAGGCACATAACCATCAATTTAAACACAATATTAACTAAGATTAGACTAAATCACCTAAATAACTAACTTAAAATAATTAAATAAAACCTAATTAATTTTATATATTACTACAAGAATTTTGCTAAATTATTATCAAAATTAAGTCTAAATAACTTTATATCATAAAGTTATCAAACATGATATGAAAACATTAAGTTTAGGAATAGGCATGTGAGTAGTAGTATAGACTCTATCATCTTGCGTCTTTCAGCTTTTATTTCCTTCATTTTTATGAAGCTTGGTAAGAAAAAAACTCTTGTAGAGCATTTGCTAAAAAACAAAAATTCTTACAGAGTATCTTCCCTTCCATATTCATTCTTGCAGAGCATTTATCCTTCATTCTTTATCTGCATTTATGGTAACTTTATGTTAGCATTGAGATATCTTATATTTTGATTTGACAAAATTGTATGATATTTTAGTTTTAATGACAAGCATTTGAAATTGTCTAAATCATATTGTTCAACCTCCTAAGATCTAACAACATGTTTGAAAAGCCATGCAAGATTAGAAAACATCAAAAAGCTTTTTAAAACAATGAGTCTTTAGCTTGAGAAAATATAGAGCAAACATGCTTTGATTGTTAATTGATCATAGGGAAGAAGTAAGGAAGAATTAGCTAAAGTAAAGAGCCAAAAAGTCAAAGAATCTTAAAGACACAAGGGAAGAGTCAACCTTAGAGAAGCTCAAGTGGTGAAGTATAAAAGGCATAGTTGACCCTATAGAAGCTATAATTGATCTTGCAACAAAATACAAGCACAATTCCAGATTTAAGCAGCCATAGTCAACCCTAACAAGGCTATAATGGAACCTAAGGAAAAACACTTGCAAGAATCAATGATTTGAGAAGCCATAGTCTACCCTCAACCACTTATAATCGACTACATTGAGCCAAACTTTGAAAACCACAAGCTTCTAGAAGTGGTTCGAGTAGAAGACCTCAAGAATCAAGTATAGAAGCCCTAATTCAAGATTCTAAGGAACCATAGTTGACTTCATAAGCATGGTAATTGATACTAAGAGTGTGGCAATAGCCTTTTCTGATTCAAGCTTATGTCTAATGGCTCTAAACATCTTTAAGACTAAAAAAGACCACCCTTGACTCATTTTGAAGTAAGAGAAGATATAGAAACACTTGAAAAACCTTAAAGAAAGAATTCAAAATCTTTACACCTCTCTAGACATCATTCTATTCTTCCTTCAAGCATTCAAAAGCCATTCAAGCCCATTCACTTGCAAATCTTTGAGCTGATATTTGTAAAATTATTTATTCTCTTTGTACACTAAAGCGTAAACTTTTAGCACCTAGTCTTTGTGAGGCAAATCTTTGTTATTACTCTTTTGTACACACATTTGTAAAGGTTTTAACTTAACCTTGAAAAGTTAGTATGAGGGTTACCGCTTGATCCTGTCAAAAAGTTAGTGTTTATTGCTTGATCTTGTTAAAAAACAAATGTAAGGGTTATAGCTTGCTCTCATTAAAAAGCAAGTGTAAGGGTTATCGCTTAATCTCATGAAAAAACCGTTGTTAAGGTTATCACTTGATCTTGTTGAAAAGCAAGATTTCCTTAGTGAATTTGAAATTCCTTGGTGAGCCAAGAAAGTGGATGTAGGCATTTGAAGAAGCTGAACCACTATAAAATTCCCTGTGTCTTGATATATCTTTATTCTTTGTGATTTATTATTGATATTTGCTTTAAAGAAAAATTACTTGCTTTGCTTTTGACACAAGAAGAAAATTTGTTTTTCGAAAAAAGGTTATTTTTCATTAAGCTTGCAAAGGAATTTTAAAATATCAATTCATCCTTCTCTTGGTATGTATTGCTTTGAACTTACTACACTAACACTCTAATTATCATTTATTATTTGCTTCATTCTTCATTGAATCTCAAATATTACACTATTTTGTTTATGGTAAAATTTTGTCGTAGTTACTTATGCACTTTTTATTTTCTTTTTCGTGTTTTTTGTGGGATGTGCCATTTTTCATGCTTATGCATCTAGAGAGAAAGAAGAGAAGGAGGAAGTCATTCTTAAGGCAAGGGTTGCTTGCACTAAAACCAGCACAAAAAGAAGTCGAAAGATTTCCACAAAAAAAAATGAAAGCTTTCATTTTTTTTAGGTTTTTATTTGGATGAAAACTTTAAATTATGTACACGTTAGTTTTTTGTCTTTCATTTGAATGGGGATAAAGGAAGGTCCATACGTATTTTGTTATTTTTTTCTTTAATTTTTGAATTTCCAATTGGGATCTTGCTTTCTGATTCAGTTGGAGTTTATCGTGCATTTTGTTGTGTATGATTTTTTGATTTCCACAAAAAAAAAGAAAAAAGAAGGTCCTGTTTTTCTAAGATTTTATTTTCTTCTCCACACTTTTTGTTGGGATTTTGGGAAGGATACTTGTCTGCAAGGCAACTTACCTACTAACCAATTTGTTTCATGGTCTAGGTTATTTTTTTATGGTTGTAAGTTATGGAGGGAAAATCTTCCCTTATTATCAATGAAATCCATTTGATGATCTTCAAAAAAAAAAAAATAGTCTCCATGCATAAAGAGAAAACAATTTTCGTAGAGCAGAGAATTGAATGTTATTGGCCGAAAAGAGAAAAAAAATTTTAATATGAAATCCCCTAGGAGAGCTAAAAATAATACTGAGCACATATTTTAATATCCACCTTTTATTTCCTTCAAAACAATAAAAACACTACGATCTAAAAGCCTTAAAACAAACATAATTTAAATATCTACCTTTTATTTCCTTCAAAAATAAGGTCTTAAAATGACATCAACTTTCTTTTCCTTCAAAAATATCCATATTTTATTTCTTTTAGAAGAATAAGGCACTGTGACCTATGCATGGTCGGGAAAAAAGTGAGACTCTATAAACCAAATGGACGAAAGGTGGTGGTTTGAATTGTTAAGAGTTTAACTTTTTGATTTTGTCAAGGTTGACAAGATAGGAGGAACGAATGGAATATAAGATAATTAAATCAATAAGATTTCAATCATCTTTTATTATCAAAAGCAAGTATTTGATCACAACTTATATTTCTTGTACAATATTGAAAGAACATATAAACGAAATTTATATTACATGCACTAGATGAGCAAAGACAAAAAGTAATCATTTCAAAAGAAAAAGTGAAAGCCTTAGTCACCCATGCTTGTAACCAACACCTGCCAGTGGCTATTACCCATGTAATGACTAAAAAGGTAAGTATTTCCTAAACATTTTACAAACTGAAGTTGCTTCACTATCCATTCATGTTTTACAATACAAAAAAAGAAGTCTTCATCATCCATGCTTGCTACAACATGCAGCCTTTCAATCCTTGTGTAGCTGTATTTGCCTAAAAACGGCTCCTTGGAATTTCATAGCAATAATTACCTAGGGTGGTTCCAATTTTCAACACCTTTTGTGCTAGAGCTTGTGCGTTCAAGAGAAAATACAACTTGAAGGCCTTGGTTCTAAATGCTAACTGGAAGAGTCAAAATATCTTCATTGAAATCCAACCCATTAAGCCAGCTATAATCTGTCTCCTTCATAGACTCAAAATCCATAGGAACCTCAACATTCATCCTAGTTGGTTCGCCGTCACCATCCACATGATGTCCACAAATTTTAGTTACTTAATAGAGTCATGGCGTTAGAAGTAGCTGATAACTCTATTATATAGAGTTATCATATACATCTTTAGAGCATGAATTTTGCCAAGTCTTTTATTTTATTTTTTGTAATCTATAGGAAATTTCTATGCTTTTAGTACTAGTTTAACTTATGTGTTGTCAATTTTCATTTATGCAATTTTAACTTAATTTCTTGTCAAAATCTCTCATTTCAACCTCTGATTATTTAATCCCTTCATGTTGACAGAGATGCAAGGACTTGAAGCATAAATGGAAAGGATGGTGCAATTGGACTTAAAAGGCAATTGAACATGTTGCAATATTGGAGCATAAATTGAGCTGCAGAAGTCTGATTAAGGTGAATCATGAACCAATGGAAAACCAAGAGGACGAGCTATAACTTTGGTGTTCAACACTTCACCCAGATCAGAAGGAATCATGGCCAACAATGAAGCTGAAAAGTGAGGACTGCAACAGACTACACAGAGCAAGTCAGAGACTTTCTCGCTGCAGCAAGAATGCAAGTTAGTTGCAGCTACAAACAAAGCAGAATGAAACTTAAGTCAGAAGGATTTTTGCTGTAGCGAAAGTCCATTCTCACTATGGCAAGAAAAAGTGAAAAATATGCGTGAGAAATAGTGAGTTTCTCGCTGTAGCGAGAATGAAATATGGCTGCAACAAGATTTTCATTTAAAAAGTTTGAGAAACAAAAAGTTTCTCATTGCAGTAAAATCTAGCACCCAAAATTGCCCTTGACTTGAGAGTTTCTCGCTGCAGTGAGATATCGAGCCTCCCTCACTATAAAAGCTGCGTTTTCTCCCATTCTTTCCCATTTTCTCAATTTTCAAACTTTAACCCTTTTCTCTCTCCAAAATCCTCTCTCACAAACTCAAATTTCCCTCACACCTTTTGACAAAATCTTCACAAATCATCAAATGCTTGCCACCAAATTTGAGTTTGAGGATTTTAATCAAGGGTTCTTCATCAAAATACATAGTTTGGATAAACTACTCTCTAGTTTTTGCCTAAATTTTCAATTTTTAAGAAAGTGATTGCATTGGAGACTTTGGTGACTAATTGTGATCACTTAGAGAAAGTTTATGCAAATGTGAATTTTTGAATAAAATTTTGAGTTTAAGAGTTTGTTTTAGTTTCTCTTGAGGAGAAATCTTAGGCGACACTTAGTTAGGGAGATGACTTAGGCCATTTTTGGATTGATTGAGCATTTTGAGCCTACCATATACAATTTTATCCTTTGTCACCCTTGTTTGAGCCAACTTTTTTCCTTGGTTTCATTAAACACTTAGGAAAAGCCTTTAACCTATAAATGAAATTTTCACTTTAACATCCATCACTCCTAAGTGCATAGATTATTTTTAGGAGATGTTTTGAGCTTAAAAATAGTGAAAAAGCTAGAGAAGTGAAATTAGAGTAAAAAAAAGTTTTACGAAAATTCTCCCCATTACTTACCATAACATGACATAAGTTTAGGGGTGTCAAATTGAGCTGCAGAAGTCCGATCGAGGTGAATCTTGAACCAATGGAAAGTTAAAAGGATGAGTTATAACTTTAGTGTTGAACACTTCACCTAGATTAGAAGGAAACATGGCCAATAATAAAGTTGAACAGTAAAAATTGCAGCAGACTTCATAGAGCAAGTCACAGAGTTTCTCACTGCAGCAAAAATTGATTTCCCGCTGTAGCAATAAACTCTGACTTGCGGGCTTAATTCTACCTTTTTTCTCACTACAGCGAGAATGGATTTTGCTGCAGCGATAAACTCTTTGACTTGCTTTGTGCAGTCTGTCGTAGTCTTCACTTTTTAGCTTTATTGTTGGCCATGATTCCTTCTGTTTTGGGTGAAGCATTAATAGCAAAGTTATAGCTCATCCTCTTAGCTTTCCATTGGTTTAAGATTCACATCGATCGGGCTTCTGTAACTTGATTTATGCTCCAAATATTGCAACATGTTCAGTTGCCTTTAAAGCCCACTTGCGCCATCCTTTGCATTTATGCTCCAAGTCCTTACATCTCCTCCAACATTAAAGGATTAAATAATCATAGGTTAAAATGAGGGATTTTGATAGGAAATTAAGCTAAACTTGCATAAGTGGAAATTGACACCATACAAGTTAAACTACGACTAAAAAGCATAGAAATTTCCTAAAGATTACAAAAAAAAAACTAAAAGACTTAGTAAAATTCATGCTCCAAAGGTGTATATGATAACTCTATATAATAGAGTTATCATAACCCCAAACTTAACATTTTGCTAGTCGTCGAACAAAACTTAAAACAATAAAAGATGCTTGAGAACTGAAAACATTAAATGACAAATTTATTGCACCAACTCAAAGATTATCTTTAAATTCTTCGAAAGTTGCTTTATTTTCTAAACTCACAGCAAATCACAAATCTTGTTCAAGTTCATGTATCAACAAAATTGCAAGCTCATTTTCAATTGGTTTACCGTATCTGTGTAAGATTCCTTGCAAAACACATCATGTCACTCAGATTAGTTTATGTTCATGCAAGAATTTAAACTAGTCAAGAGTTTCATAAGTTTTCTTTTTGTTTCTCTTTTTACTGATGTAGGCTAACACTTAATTAATGATCTTTAGGACTTTATCTAGTTTGTAATGACTGGATAGGGCTAAGATATGATGAGGGATAAAATGTAGCTCAAGTCAACCTAAGCACATGATTATTCTAGGATCTTTAGTAAGTTTTGCTTTGCACTTCTTCTAATTGTACCTTTTTTTGGAATTCATAATCCTTTTATTCATTAAACACTTTATTATGCTTTTGGATTTTTTTAGTTTTCTCTTTTTTTTGCTTTATTTGACACCCCCAAACTTATATCATTTTATGGTAAGTAGGGTGATGAATTTCTGTACAAACTTGTTTTTTACTCCAATTTCACTTCTCTACCTTTTTCATCATTTTAAAGCTCAAAACATCTCTTAAAAATAATCTATGCACTTAGGAGTGATGGGCGTTAAAGGAAAAATTTTATTATAGGTTGATTCACGATTCAGGTAGACATACACTAATTGCTATACATAACCACATTAGAACATTTACTTAATGAATTTAATTTAATTGATTCCTACAGATATCTAGTAAACTAATTAAGTTAGGTATTTGTACAAGCAACTCGACAGAGACTTGTCCATAGTTTTGGATTCTAGGTTAATAAAATCACTCAAGAAAAATAAATAACAAGAAAAGATGGTATCAGATGAAATGTTGAATGAACCCATGATCCTAAGTCTTTAATATACTGCTTTTCTCAACTTATTTAGTTTGTTAGTTAATTTAGTGTTTATTTTAATTAATTTTCTACAAATTTTGATTACTTAAATAAGATTAATTTGTTATAAGATTTTAGTACTTAGTAAAAATCTAAGAACAAATTTTCATGAGAACGATACTCTACGTCATCACTATATTACTTATTTGATACGTATACTTACGTGTGTAAAATTGACAACATTTTGCCTAACACGTTTGTAGTTACGATTTTGATTTTGAGGCCCTCATTTCTTCTTCATATACCTTTTTTTTTAGCTTTTGGAAAGAGCTTTATGTGATTGTTTGGCCTCCTCGTCTTGACTCTAAAGCTTGAAAGTGTCAACAACTGACTCTTCCTTTTTTTACAAGAACTAGAGGACAAAGTTGAACCCACCTTAGCATTTTGATCACTAGCAAAACCCACCTTTAATTTTTTCATGCATGGAGAGGAAAAGAAAGTTAATGCCATTTTGAGACCTTACTATTTTTGTAGGAAATGGAAAACATATACATTAAGACACAATAACATAAACTTAGCCTGATTCAAAGCATTCACCAATGACCTCTTCTCAACCATTAATGTATATCTAGTTTTAAAGAACACACACATTTTTACATTGGCCAAACATTGAATTAGGCAGAAAATATTGTAGCTCATTGCAGGCATATCACTTAATTTATCATCATCATGAGTACATAAGAACTAGATCATCAACTTTCTCAACCTTCGACTTCGCTAGCCTATCCACAAACTCATTGGCAAACCTTAGAGTATGCTTGATTTGCCAACCTTGGTCTTCAGTAAATTAATATGTAGAATTTAATTAGAAATTCGCTATGAGGAGGAAATTGGGTTTAAAACCCATCTAACAATGTTTGTAGAGCCACCCTTGATGGGAATACTATGAGAGTTAGCCCATTATAATGCTATGAACACTACCAACACTTCATTGATAGCCATGATTGGCAAGATTTGCATCACCCAACTAGATAATTTAGAGCAAATGATCTTCACGATATCGTTCTCATCATATAGAGCTTCACATATGCCTATCTGCCATGGGCAACCCCTCATTGCACCATCCACATTAAATTTTAGCCACCTTTTTGATAGGCAAGCCTATATCTTGGATTTCATAGCCTTGTGATCTCTATGTGCTGCCAATGCAAGTTTGGAAGATCTAAATATATCAAAGACAGCTGTATTTTCTTTAGGCCACTTAGATATGACCAACCATGCCATTCTAATTTTTATTAATTCAAAAATCTTCCTCTTATTCCATACTTTTCCTTCAAAAACCATTTCGTTTCTATAAAGCTAAACAGACCATGTGATCATGAAGAATGATATTTTCCAAACATTTTTCTTTCCAACATCTACAATAGCATTCCAAGCCTTAAATGAAGAAATGGCCTTAATAGACATGTAACATGTTATTCCTCATTCTTCACACCATAAGCCTCAAATTCTATAAGATTCATAACAAGTGAAGAAAAAATGGCCAACTGCCTTAATTTCCATATCACAAAGCACATAAATTGTCATGGCTCTGCTCATCAACCCCTTTTTCAGAAACTCTCCTTAACTGTTACTTTACCTTTAAGTACTTGCCAACAAAATACCTCCACTTATGATGGAGCAAGTCCGACCCATATATGCTTTTGCGACTCCATGTTAGTCTCATTGTTTCCCAACATTGATCTAGAAAAGAATTGTAGGTGTAATTACCAATTGCATTACCCTTGCACTAACTTGTCCTTCATTTCTTGGTTTAAGTGGACATCTTTGAAGCAAAAGGTGAATTGATCACAAACTTCCACTTACCAATCTACCACAGTTGTGGAAGAGGCCAGTGTCTTCTTGTTTTTTATTTCCACAAGGACTTGGTTGCTCTGTTTTTGTAAAGCAAGAGGTCTATGATGTATAGATATGGTTTTATTTATCTTGTTCTTTCATGAATAGGGACATGCTTTCACGAGTTTGGGAATGTATACCCTTATTTTTGTTGCAAAGGCATAGGGGCCAAATTTAGAGGCATCATGGAAGTATGTAAAGGTTGAAAGGGGTGCCTTTCTAAACTTGAGTTTATGATCAATAAATCTTCACTTTTTTTAAAAAAAAATCTAGCATTCTCTTTGTTAGCTCAATATGTCACCTCCATTCACTATTCCCTCACATGCCAAACTCATTTAGTGTACATGACTTATTAATGGCTGTAGATTCTTGAAAATCCCAATGGAAGGATTATGCTATCTATTCATTCATCCTACCAAAAAGAGATCCTAGTGCCATTATTAATTGTAAAACCAATACCCGAAAAAAGAAAAGAAAAATAGTTCCTTGAAGAGGTTAGTGGGTTAATATGTTTCTCCATAAAGTGGATGTCATCCTTCCTCCTAAGTCATGGGGGATTAAGCTACCTTAGACCCTTCCATTATTAGCCACAATCATTGACTGCCATAAGCTCTCTCTTTTCTCATTGTATTCCCAAATCCATTTATTGAGGAGGATATCAACGATGAGATTGTGCGTATGAGGATGGAACTATGGGCATTGTATAGAGTAAGGGAAAGATCATGGCAATAGATATCAAGAGTGAAATGGTTTCTTGTTGGGGATAGAAAGACTAGATTTTTTTCATGACATGGTCCCAGTAAGTAGGAGCTGTAACTACATTGATAGGCTCTTGATAAGCAACAGATTGGTAGATGATCTATACAGAAAAAAGGAGAAAGCAGCACAGTTCTTTGTGAGTTTCATGGGCACCGAGAAGTGGTAGGTTGCACGGGCACTGCCATAAGAGTACTGCTAGGTTAAATGTAGTTTCTTTACTTTTGATATATAAACAATATAATCACTAATTAGTAATACTTTGTTAAAACTTTTTTCATTTAAATGATAATAATAACAATAAAAAATAATAAAGTAGAAAATTCTTATCGTAAATAAATTAAATGTAAATTATTTGGTTTCAGTATAATACTAATGTAACTAATATTTTGTATTAAATATTTGGACTCCAAATTGAACTAACATCTCATGACTAAGATCATAATATAATATGTCTATTATCTAATATATATAACGAGCAACAAAGTATGTTGATATCATTTGATATTTTCTAATTGAAATACATAAAAGAATTGTTCCTTTTCTGTTTTTCTCCTTTTTTTTGTAAATATTTATTTTCTTATTATCTAATATCCTTTTACTATTAAATTTGAGTGTTATTTTTCTCATTATCTTTTTTATATATCATATATTCTATAAATAAAAGTTCTATGGTGATGGGAATCCGAGATATATATTTGCTAACTATGAATAAATATTCACTATTCACACGTTTTCTACTTTTACTTTTATAATCCTAAATTTATTTTCTTAAATTTTATTTGGTTATGGTATATTGTTGTCTATAATGAAAATTTATTTTAAGCATAAAATTTGTTTGAAGTTAATGTTTTCATGAAAATATATATTTTTAAACATTGAATTTCAACTAATTTGGAATTGATATCTGAGCATTTGATTTATTAGTTGGTATATAATTCTCTTGTGTAGTGAGTAGGTTCGAATCCATTTTCTCCAATTAAAAAAACAAAACCAATTTGAAATTGATGATCATGATTCAATATTTTCCCCATACACATATAATAAAAGTTAGTATAAACAAAACTCAAGGGAAAGAACTAATTACTTATAATTCTGTACTTAATGCAAGATGAAAGACCAGTTCTATGCCTAATGTAGGCCGAGGTTTCCTCTCTGATCTTGACCAAGCATTGTTTTTTGAACCATTCTTGTTCAAGTAATCCCTTATTAAACGGGACAAACTGTAACATGCCAAGTGCCGGCGGATGCTTGGATTGAGGCTGCTGGAGACGAGAACCGTGGCCATTTGCTGGCTATAAATTTCTTGGTGATCTCCTTTCCATCTCAACACTTGTGACTTCGATTACGAAGGTGTGACATTAAGAAAAATGGCAAGCCGTACTGCTCAGAATATTGGACACCAGGCTGGTGAGATAACCGGTCAAGCTCAGGTAACAGTTCCTCATTAGTTATCAAAAAGGCATTGTTGTTAGATGATCAATCGCACAACTCGAATCTACATGTCTAATAGCTACAATTTTTCATCATGTTTGTCCCAATGAATTGAATATATAACCGTGTGATATCTTCTCCTTGCACAGGTAAAGAAGGATGAGACCATGAATCAGGCATCCCAGGGCACCAACACTCAGTCTTCTGACCAGAACTCTTCTATTGCTTCCCAGGCCACCAACTTCCTTCAGCAGGCATTACCTAATTTCTTTGTTTTTATATCAAATTTATTTAGTTGATATGGGTCTTAGTCAAAAATTATCTTTCATGATTTTTGTTGGGATATTAATTACTGTCAGCAATTTTTCTCAACCTGTTTGGTGCAGACAGGAGAGCAAGTGAAGAACATGGCACAAGGAGCTGCTGATGCAGTAAAGAACACTTTGGGAATGAACAATGACAACAGCTCCAATGCCCCCAGCACCAACCATCCAAGCAACCCATCTCCCAGGACTTGAAGCGTTTCCACAATGCTTGTCTGCTTTGCCAGCGGGGTCCTTTCGCTAGAGTCATTTGCTATCTATATCTCTGTTTTGGAGATAGCCTATCTTTTTTAATTTGTTTTATTTTCTTGGAAATGTAAGAGGGTTGTCATCTCTCTTTGTCGTCTCTAATGTTCTTTAAATCAATTCCAAGTTAATTTGAACTTGACTCAATTTATTTCTTTTCATATTATTATTAGTAACATATTTAGACTGGTAATGGCAGAGAACAAAAGTTCTACTCCAAATACAAAAAGTGAAGAAGATTGTAAGGTTAGTTGAAGACCTCAAGTGAAGGCTACTATCACACCTAGGTTAATGGCAGACATAGAGGAGTGGAGAAAGAAGACTTTTATAAGTCAGCTTTACTTGTTTCAGACTTAAAACAACTGCATTTAATTTTTAATTTCGTATGACTGAAATTTGCATTAAAGAAATCAGAAAGTTACTTACCACTAAAATGGAAATATCATATCATCATGTCATGTGTACAAACTACTATAAAATGAAATTTAGAGTGGGTTTGCACATACACATACGTTATTGCTCTTCCTGTTCTCTTTTTGGTTTGGAAAGCTGAGCCTTTTATCAAACACATACCATGCAAAACTTTCTCTACAAAATTAGTCTGGGTTAGTACTGAACAAGCATTAAATTGTGATTTTCCAATTTTGTTACCAATTTTATGTTATGTTTGTTAAATGAATTTAAATCTAAAGTATGCATAACTTTGACGAAAAATGCTAATTGGATCGAGAAATTTAGTTTGAAATGAAACTCAATAGACAAAAAAAAAAGACAAAATTATGAAAAATGTTCATCTTTAGCTCATTTCAGAAATAACATTCAATATAAAGTTAATTGTTTTTTATTCAATTTTGGTTATGAGATGACAAAAATATCTTCAAAATTATTCACTTACTTTTGTCTTATGGTAAAATTTAAGAATTGTAATAACAAATCCATATATCACCTTGTCCTCCATTAATTCTTAGAGAAATTGACAAATAGCATAATATACAAAAAAAAAATCCTCTAGATTATTAAAAAATTTAAATAAACCAGTATACTTTTATGCGTTTAATCAAATTCTTCTATTTTTATTTTGAACTAAATAAACCCTTGTACTTTTTATTTTGAGTTAAATAAGCCTTTATAATTAATGATTGACTTATTCAAAATGTCATTTGTTATTTTATGTAGCGTGACAAACATAGTATATTAAAATATTATAATTAATTATAATATGGCATAATGACTTATTATAATTGATGATGACATGACATACTAATTTAATATGATAGTATAATTATGTGACATTTTTCACCCTTCACATTACTGCCATATTAGTACTACATAAATATAAAATGACAAATGGTATTTTTTTAATAAAGATAATTAGTCAATTATTAATAATAAGAACTTATTTGATCCAAAATAAAAATACCGAGTTTAATTTCATGTAATAAAAGAATAAAAACTTATTTAAATATTATTAAATAATTTAAAGGCTTATTTGAGCATTATTCCATGATAAATTAACAACCAATAAATTCAATTAACAATTTCTTTTGCTTTTTCCCCTCCCTTACCTTCCTTTTACATAATCTAATTTTTTTTCCTTCTTATTTGCGTTCATGAAAATTTTGCAACTCTCACTTTTCATAAAAAGGGGAAAACTATTCACGACCACAATCTTCAGTCATCAAAGTAACTAAAAGTGAATAATAATGTCTGAGGTTACACTTGCACATGGTGCATATATATATATATATATAAAATATACATTATTTTAAGTTTAATAACGTCTAATTTCTACTTCAAAAAAGATAATTAATTTCTTGCTTAAGCATTTAAGAATATGCCTCTCTTCTTAAGAATTTGCGTTTAATTCTCCCTTCCAAATAAATAAATAAATAAATTATATCTGATTTCGAGATATCAAATTTACATAATGTGAGTCACAGCTTGAGGAAGAAAAAAAGAAATATAGTATCTAATCTTTTTTCCCCAACTAGAGTCCTTTTAAACTTAATTACTAAAATAAGGTAATTTGTTACAAATGGAATCCACATTGGAAGTAAATGATGAATTAATTAATTAGTTAAATGAAAACAAAACTAAAATTTAGAAGATACTCTCTCCAAAGCTAGGGATCTTCTTGGCATCCAAACCTCTTTTGCCTAATTATTTTTCTGAAAAATTTTTTAGTGAATAGAAATATTTAAAATTCTAAAATTATTACTCTGTCCGAAATTTGAGTTCACCCTTCCATCCCAATCTCTTTCTCTTAGCATTCTTTTTTGACTTTTTTCTAATGATTAGATCCATCTGTTAAAATTAGCTACCATCATATCTGCCTAATTTCTTGGACAGTTTGATTATAAGTTGCTTTCTATTTTCCCATTCCATTTGTTGTTAGAGAGATGTAAAGTTGCATTTATTGGACCAACATTTTAACTATTTTTTTTCTTAGGTTTTTCTCCTACAAGGCCAATAAAGAGACTTTGGTTTTCCCTACTTTACAACTTTCCTGCTTCCCTTGGTTGCTTTTGCCTACGATTGATTGTTTTTTAATTTTAGCTTTAATTTTTATTAGAAAATAGAGTAATATCCTCTAAATATTTTGCAAATGTATATGATACTTGGTAGACATGTATTTGGATTGATTGGTATATGTTTGTGTTAGTTCAATCAGAGAGAATAATCCAAAAGGAGGATGAATTGAATTTTTAAAAATATTTTCACAAAACAAACTTTCAAAAAATATAATACCAAAAATTAAGTTGATTAACAACCCAATCAATATTAATTGAAGGTAAATGCAATAAATAAAGAGTAAAATGTAGAGAGAATTGCAAACATGATCATAGAGATGGTCCTTCCTTCATAGACCTATGTCATCTTCCTTAACTTGTTAAAGGGTTGAATCCCTTATTGGTTTCAATTAATATAATATCTTTTGAAGGATAATGTATGCCTCTTTATCTTTTAAGAATTAAATAGAACTTCTAATCAATACCTTTTGAAAGCTAATGTATAACCTTTTATGTCTTAAGGATTTAAGTGTTTGATAAATTATGCAAGTAAGAAATCTTTTAATAGTTAGATATTGCTTAGTCAGTAAAAGATTGCAAAGCGACAATATTAAAGATAATTACAAAGAATAGGAATGAAGACTTAAATTGAAGATCACTTGAAAGCTTTGAAAAACTTTGAAGAATGATACAAATACTTTCTCTCAACTTTTGTCTTTGTTTCTTCTCTTGTTTGTTTTCATAGGTGATTCAGGATGGTGTTTTTATGCCTAGAAATCCTATTGAAGTCATTGTGTAGCAGTCATTGTATAGCATTCAATACAAAAAGAGCTATTACTTGGTTGAAAATATGCCTTCGCTACAATTGACAAATATTTTTGGGATCCATCTTTTCTTTCATGGGACTGATCTTGCACCCAACAATTTAAAATTTTGTGAGTGGGAAATTGATCTCTCAAGTAGTCAGATCAATCCTTAATATGTAGCAAGTGATCTTTTAGCTTTTGTCAAAAATGAATCTATCTTTTAACCTTTGGGATCGATCTGTCTAGTTTTGGTTAAGGCTTTTTGGTTTTTGTCTCAAAGAATCGTTTCTCTAACCACGTTAGTTTTGAGTTATATCATATTTTGATTTGACAAAAATTACATGATATCTTAAGTTTAATGTTAAGCATTTGAAATTGTCTCAATCATATTTTTTTCATTCCTAAAGTCACAAAATTGTTTGAAAAGCCATGCATCATTAGAAAATATCACAAGAGCTTTCAAACAATGAATATTCAGCTAAGTATACATAAAGCACACATGCCTTGAATTATGATTTGATTATAAGAACAAGGTAAGGAAGAAATAGATTGAAGGAGGCACCAAAAAGTCAAGGAATCCCCAAGACACAAATCAAAAGTCGAACTTAAAGAAGTTCAAGCTGGTCCAAAGGCATAATGAGTGGAAAACTTAAAGAACACAAAGCCATAGTAAACTTTGGTGTGTTTATAGTCGACCTAAAAGTAGAAAGCTCAAAAAATTTAAGAATTACACAAATATAATTGACTTGGCTCTTCTATAGTTAACCTTGGCAAGCTTGATGCGTGAAAAAGAGGAAAAATGAAAGACATAGTCGACCTTGGGTTCACTATAGTCAACTATCTCAACCCAGATTCACAAACAACATACTTTCGGGAATTAGATTGAGTAAAGAAAAGTTATACTCGACTATGGAAGCCTAATTTAAGAAATTTGAAAAATATAGTCGACCTTAAGAGTATTGTAGTTAACCCCTTAAGCTTTAGCAATGGCTAGATTTAATTCAAACTTGTGTCTAATGGCTCCAACCTTCACTCCAGCTATAAATGGTCACATTGAAGTCATTTGGAAGTAAGAGAATACCAACACTCACTTGAAAAACCCTAGAGAGAAATATTAAAGCTTATTTTCCCTCCTTAGCTTTCATCTTAATCTTCCATCAAGATTTGAAGAATCATTCACTTCAAATCCTTGAGAAAATATTTCTTCTATTCACATCCAAGTTTAAACTTCTTAGCATTGTAAAGGTTCTATCTTAACCTTGGAAAGCTATTTGTTGAGGGTTGTGCTTGCTTTCGTGAAAAGGTATTGTTAGTGGTTATGCTTACTTCCGTTAAAAGGCATTGTTGAGGGTTTTGATTGAGCATATGAAAAACCATTGTAAAGGTTGTTCACTAATCTTGTGAAAAACTGTTGTGAAGGTTTAATGCTTGATCCTGTGAAAAACACATTTCTTTGAGTGGATTTGAAATTCCTTAGTTTCCAAGGGAGTTGATGCTAGTACTAGAGAAAGCCAAACCACTATAAAATCCTTGTGACTTGATTTACTTTTATGCTTTGTGATTTATTGTTTCATACTTTTAGAAAAATCACACACTTAGTTTTTGACACGAGAAGACAGTCAGTTAAATATCTAGCTACTCAAGTATACGTATCGAAAAAATATTATAATAGTAAGCAGAGTATCGATCCTTTAGAGGATTGATATAAAATTTTACTAAGGACTAAAATTAGAATAATTTAGTTTTATTCCAATAATTAAAATCTAATTTCTAATTAAACTAAAAATTACTCAACTAAAACTAATCTAATTAAAAATTAAAGCAACAAAATGTTTGGGTAAAATGCAAATCAAACAAACTTAGGATTACAATATCCCTTACACTTCATCTGAATATTAAATCTCTTCCTTAACTTATTTCAACTGATTGAATTGCTAACCAAGAGTCCTCAATTATTTATAAGGGTGTCTTGACTTATCTTATACAAATATCTATTTTAATCAAAACACTATATCCCTATGCGAATTGAAATTAAAATAGACTTATTAAATTCATGCTCTCATATGGCTACATATGGCTTATAGGTATATCTCTATCCTATACGTAAATCAATTAATATGGTTATATGTTATCTCAATTTTAGTCTGCACTAAACTCCCTTTTCTAAGTTTGTTTAGATGCCCAAATCAATTTAATTGGTGATGAGGTAATTAAAAACATTAAGAAGAAATTGGAATAAACAATTCAAATCTCATTAAAGATAAGCAAGAAAGAAATTAAAAATTTAGATTACATGAAAGTTCAATTGTAATCTTCAAAAAAGAAAATTAGCTATGCATGATTGCAAAGACAAATAACATCAGATAAATGTCAACCATTAAGAGTAACAAGAAAAATAAAAGCTAAGGAAGAAAACAAATGACTGATTGCAGTCTTTCTTTTTGAGTTTCTGCCTCAACTTTCAGCCTTTTGAATCTCCAAAAGTTGCCTATCCTAATGTATCTTAAAAATATCCTATTTATACTAACAATCTTAACCTAAATTCCCCTAAGTTAACCTATTGATTCTAATTGGGCTTAAAAGTGCAATAAGGCCCAAATATCAAATATCATCTTTCAAAATTACCATTCCTATAATAACATGCCTTCTCATCTTCTAACATAATTTTCTCTATCTTCAAGGCAAATCGAGGCAAAGTGATAAATAAAAATTGTAGCTCTGTCTCTTAGCTTTCCAATGGCACAAGAATCGTATCATTTGGAGTTCTGTAGGAAGAGTTATAAGTGAAATATCGAAGTATATGCAAACAGATCTTTCAAACACCTTATTTTCCAAAATTAAGCCCAATTTCTTTAAATCCTACAAAAGCATAAATGCTAATAAATAATAGCCAAATTAAAGTAAATAAACATAAAATTAAAATAACTTAATAAAAATAAACTAATTATAAAAATAACTAAAAATAACAAAATTATAATTAAAAATTAAAGACTTAGCTAATATTTAATAACAAAATTGGACTAAAATAATTCTATAAAATAGAATTATCAAGAATTTTGGTTGTCAAAATATTTGATTTTTACAGTTGGTTTAAAAGGTGTTTTCTTAAATACCAATTCACCCCCTCTCTTTGTATATATTGCTTTGAGTTTATGTTGCTAACAAACCCTCTGGATTGACCTTATAGCTTTTACGAAGAATTCTTCTCAATTTGGGTAAATTACCCCCACCCTTTTAATGTTTCACTCTAATTCATTTCGAGTCTATTACTATTCAAAATGGACACTTAGCCTAAAATAATATATTTGGCATGAGACAGAAGTCTTATCGGTGCTCCATTGTGTTGATGTTTTGTTAACTTAATGGCATGGCATAAATTTTGTACCTATTTTTGCCTTTCTTGCATTAAAAACTACAAAGTTTGACTTAACACTTTCTAGACAAAATTTAATCAAGCTAAAGACTTCATGCTA
This sequence comes from Theobroma umbraticum, assembly GCF_002168275.2. Classification (NCBI taxonomy): domain Eukaryota; kingdom Viridiplantae; phylum Streptophyta; class Magnoliopsida; order Malvales; family Malvaceae; genus Theobroma; species Theobroma umbraticum. The sequence continues at coordinate 2,150,185 of NW_018397275.1, forward strand.
ATTTGCTCATCATTTTGGGTTTTTGGGTGCTTGCACACTTGGTTGAAAGTGAGGCTTATTTTGAATTTGGTTTGTAACCATATGTTTGATAAAATTCCCCAAAGTAGAAATGTATTTTACAGAACTCTTACTCCTACTCCTGCTTTTACTCACATTTGGAATCTTAATAGCACTACGTCTGGGAAACCCAACTTATCACATAATGAAATTTGGTAATTCCAAGTATTTTGAGGAGCCAAAATATATTTGTGTTGTTGAATGATTTTCCCACCAATATGCTTTAAATTCCTCCTAATATAGAAGGCATTTGGTTTAGAAGTCCTTCACATTCCTTGTAATTTAAATGAGTGTAATGTTTTTGCAGTGTTTGGTTTGTAATAAAGGAAAGGAATGTCATTATACTTGTAATGTCATGCAATGAGCTAAGGGAATGACATTTCCTTAGCCCACAGAGGGAAAGTAACATTCCCTCAACAGACAAAAAGTTAAAATATCTCTTTTTCTAAATTATCCCTACACTTTCTCTTCATTAAGAGCAATTTATGCAAGTCACTCTTGAACCTTTTGAGCGTGACTATGGGTGGCTACAAAATGCTCAAGAAACAGAAAGTTGCACAATAATTTTGTAAGGGTTCTTTAAGCCAATGTTTGCTAAAAAGAAAGGTGAAGGAGGAAAGTGAGAAAAATAGAAAAAAGTAAAGAAAAAGAAGAAAAAGAAAAGGAAATAGAATTCTATGTGCCAAAAAATTTCTTTTATCTATTGAAAAATAAATAATTAAATATATAATGTAAATTATATATAAATTTTAAAATAAAGAGCATATGAATTAATTAGAAATGATAATTGGTTATATAAATGTGTGATTAATATTAATTGATTAATTATTTTAATTAATTAACTAATTTATTTATAAAATAATTTAAATTAACTAATTTATTAAAAGTAAATATGTAGTAATTTCACATATTTAATATTATTTTGTCATGTTATTATTTATTATTTTAAGGGATAAATTGAAAAGTTAAAAATTTACATTAAAAAGAATTTAAGTGTATTCAATTTTATATTTTCATACATAAAGTTAATTTTGTAAATTTACACTACATTCCTAGTAAAGTGCTTCCAAATCAAATACTATAATATAATCTTTCTGGCAATCACATTCCTTGCAATAGTCACATTCCTATGTTATTCCAAATATTACAAAGTTATTTTCCTAGCAATCACATTACCAGCAACCACATTCCCAATTAAATACTCAACGCCCCTATAGTGTTTAATTATGAGAAGATGATTGTTGAAAGAGTGGGAGAAAAGGGAAACCAAAAGAATTCATTTTGGAAATTAAGGTAGAAAGGGTCAATCAATATGGGAGTAAGGTTGATCCCTAGCGGATTTTAGACTCACATTACTTAGGGGATCAATCTCTGAAGGAGGAAAGGTTGATCCTTAAATAAAACCACTTCACATACCTTCTTGTGATTACAAGGATCGACCTCCAGGCCTTAAAAGGTTGGTCTTTGTTAGACAGAACATTTTAGTTAACTTTTGAAATTACAAGGATCAATCCCTACTAAACAAAACACAAGAATAAGCTTCTGGAAATCTAAGGATCGACCTATGAGATTTAAAAGGTCAATCCCTACAACCACATAAGGAAAAATAAAAACCAGTGCTTGACCTTAGGGTTAAAAAGTCGATCGCTAGAGCTTAGGCGAAAATAAAACCTAACGCGAACCATTTTCATTCTTTTCATTTTTCTCATTCTCTTTTCACTTCTTTTCACTCTCGAAACCCTTCCACAGCAACCATGGACCATTCTAACAAGGATTAACTTTCAAAAATTGAATCTAAGGTAAGATTTAACCATTTTCAAGCTTTATATCCATGGGTTTATGATAACTTTCTTTCTTTACGAATTTCAGGAACAAAGCTTCTTTTGAGCTAAGGATTTTTTGGGGTTTTACCATCCAAAGAAACTACAAGTAAGGATTCTTGTTGTTGAACAATATTGCTTTAAATTCGAAGTTTTAAGCTTGTTGGAATTAAATTGAAGAATATTAGTTTACTCAACTTGTTTTAAATAAATGGATTTGATAAAAAAAAACTAGGAACTTATAATGGAATTTATTATACTAGGCGCTATTAGAGATTGTGAGTCATAGAACAAACAAGTTTCGGTGAACCGAGGTTTAGAGAAATACGTTTCTTGTCAAGGTGAGCAAATACACCTCTTTAAAGCATTATAGCATGTAAGCTAAGCATAATTTATCAAAATTGGTTACGTTCCAAGATTTGAATGTTATATTTACAACAATAAATCAAAAGTGTTTAGGTCCAAATGATTTCAAAGGCTTTTAGAATCTATATACTAATGTAAATATCTCTATTATATAGTAACTTTTAACAAAGGGGGACAAACCCCTTTAATCGTTTTACTTTAAATTGATTCTAGCTAGTAATGCTAATGAATGAACTAGATGTATGAGTTATGAATGTTATGGTAAATGTGAATGTTGTATGCACGTGAGGTTTATTAATAAAAGCATGAATTAGTATGTAATGTAATGCCACTTACTAGATGATATGATGATTACAAATATGTTAAGGTGGATGAGATTTTCCCACCTCATAAATTAAAGATAAACATGTCATTTATGCTTGAGTACACATGATGAAAATTAGAATCTTACATGAAGCAATTCCACACACCAAACATATGAATATGATTATAACTGTGATTATGAATTGTATTTAAATAGCTAAACAAGCCATGAGGCTTCAATTATAAATTTATTACATCTTAGTTAAGTATTGTCAGTTAAAATTCTACTACACAAGTATACGTATCGAATAGATAGTATATTAGCAAGCAAGAGTATCGATCCCACAGGGAATGTTTAGGTAATCCACTAAACTGGACTAAAGAGTGAATCATCTGAATGTAAGCTGGCTTAATTTCAAAATTATTCGCATTGATGGAAGGTCTCCTAATGCTTTCGTGCAAACCTAGCACAAGAGGAACAGCATAATCCCGTAGTGCTTTATTTGCTTCGGGAACCAAATTAATGGCATTGTTGCCATTATTGTTATCCTCAGCCATTGTCTGATTTAAAGTTGCAACTTGTAAATTCTCCCTTCGACGTCTTCTAAAAGTTCTTTCTATGTCAGGATCAAAAGGAACAAGATTCAAGTTGTTTCTTCTTTGCATGCAATGACCAAAGAGATCTGCGAACAAACAAAATCTAATATTAAAACAAGAAAAATAAAATTTGAAGTAAGACTAAATTGCTTGGTATTAGTATTAGTATAAATTCTAGAAACAATTCCCCGGCAACGGCGCCAAAAACTTGTCAGTTAAAATTCTACTACGCAAGTATACGTATCAAATAGATAGTATATTAGCAAGCAGAGTATCGATCCCACAGGGAATTGATCTAAAATTTTACTAAGTACTAAAAAATTAGAACAATTTAGTTTTATTCAAATAATTAAAATCTGAATTCTAATTGAACTAAAAATTACGCAACTAAAACTAATTTAATTACAAATTAAAGCAACAAGATAATTGGGCAAACAGCAAATCAAACAAGCCTAGGATTACAATATCCCTCACACTTCATCTAAATCTTACCTCTCTTTCTTAACTTATTTCAATGGGTTGAATTGCTAACCTAGAGTCCTAAATTATTTATAAGGTCTCCCGACTCATCTTATAAAAAATTCTATTTAACTAAAACACTATATCCCTATGTGAATTGAAATAAAATAGACTCATTCAGTTTAGACTCTAATCTGGCTACATATGGCCATAGGTATATCCCTATCCTATAGGCAAATCAATTAATATGATCATATGGTATCCCAATTTTAGTCTACACTAAACTCCCTTTCCCAAGTTTGTTTAGGTTTCTAGATCAATTTAATTGATGGCCAAGCAATTAAAAGCATTAAGAACAAATTGGAATAAACAATTCAAATCCCATTGAAAATAAGCAAGAAAGAGATTAAAAATTAAATTACATGTGAGTTCAATTGCAATCCTAGAAAAATAATTTAGTTCATAGTATCTAATAAAAACAATATCCAAAGAAATTTAGCCATGAATCTAAGTCAAAGAAAATAAGAAAAACACAAAAGTAAAGAAAGAAAACTAATAGTTAGAGTTTTACGATCTTGATTCTCCCTCCAATTCTCTTGTTTTCTTAGTTTTTTCTTGGCTTCAAATCTTCAGAATAGTTGCTTGCTGCCTCCCCTCCAAAATCTCTGAAAAAGGCTCCTTAAATAGGCTTCAAATAACCTAATTTTTGAAATCCCATTAACTTCTCTTATTTTTAGGAAAGTCGCGCAGCGTTGCGGCGCTACTTTTCCAGCGCTGAAGTGCTGAGCTCTCTGGAATTTTGTATGTGTGCTTCCTTTCATCAACGCTGCAGCCTTGTTCTCCCAGCGCTGTGGCAGTCTATCAAATTCAAATGTGAGTTTCACCATGATATGTTAGGAACTGGGCAAAGTAGTAAACATAAAAGTTTTATCCCTATCTATTAACTTCCCAATGGATTAAGAATCACATCAATTGGACTTCTGGATTGAAAGATTTGCTCCAAATACCGCATCATGTTCAGTCTTTACATACTGCTGCAGTGGTCCGACTTTGACAAATATTTTGACCATGATCCAATCAGAACTAGGCCAATTGGTGAACATAAACATTGTATCCCTTCTTCTTATAATTCGATTGGTCTAAGAATCACCTCATTTGGAGTTTTTTAGAAAGAGATATGGTCAAAATACTGAAACATATACGAATGAAGCTATCACCATACTTGCACTGATTTTTATCAAATGAGTCTTTTTCATCAATTTCCTACCAAAGCCATAAGAGAAATTAGCAATAACTACTCTTAAAGTAATTTAAAATAAAATAACCTAAACTTTAACTAAAATAACTTAAATTAATCACTTAACAAGTAATCAAACTTAAACTAAAAAAAACACCTAAATGCTAAAATTCGAACCTAAAATCTCAAAGATCTAACTACTTAAGCTCCCAATATAATAGAGTGATCAAGTATGTAAGTTATGATGTGGGACATGTGCCACACATAAAGCTACAGATATTTATCCAAAAGTTAGCGAAATGCCATTCAAGAGAATTTACAGAGAAAAATCCAAGATAGAGGGATCATACCCTATCTGCTATGAGTTGGGGTGGACTACCATTCCTAATATGAGTGGGGCTGGATGCCACTCATAAGTGCTCTTAGTACTCCATGATAAGAGAATTGTACCCTATCCTTTATGAGTTGAGGTGGACTACCACTCACAATAATATTGTTCTTGTTAGTTAAATTAAATGAGAATTTATGAATAATCATGTAATGAGATAGACAAACTAGATTCTAGACTCAGGTTAAGCTATTATCGAATGTTAATTGTGTGTTGTTAGATGACAATATCCTAATAGAAATCCTTATTATCAAGTGTAATTCTAGATATGTAAGTTAAGCAAGAGATGGAAATTTATAGTAGAGTATCCATAATTTGGGCCTAAGAACTAAGTATCGTTATCCCACAGAAAGGATTCAATGTTTCAGGTACAGTGCAGCTTCCTCATTTTTCATAAAAGATTTTAGAAGTGTATAGTTTTCTTTACAAACTATGTGCTTATGAAATGTTGATTTCTACTTAGAATATTTGTTGCTTTTATGACAACCTAGCTTTTTAAAGTTTTTACAAGACATTTGTGCTTATATCAAAATTCATAGGTATATTAAAAATTGTGATTTGTACTACAGCTCTTCCCTTTGGCTCGTCCCTTTCCTTGTATTCACTCACAAAGTTTTTATGACTCACAATTTAGTTTTTTTTTTTACAGATCAATGAATAGCTTACTACCCTTGTTACATAGACAAGATCTCATTCTTTCTTGGAAGGTGATCCAGAAGCCACTTGAAGCCTAAAGAGTCAATTCATATTCTAATGACGAGTTAGTCTTTACTTTTATGCTTATATGTGTTCGATTATGTTTATATTGATGTAGCCAAGAGATTTTTTTTTTAAAATTATAAAGATAAATGTTATGAGATGGCTCAAGAGCTTATAAGGACATTCGAGGGTGTAAATGCATGTTTATATGATATGGAACGTGAGAATTTTCTTTATACAGATGTTGTTTTAAGAATGAAAGCATTTCCACACCTTATGTTGATAAGTCCCATAATAGTGTGATAGTTCATCAATATGTATGTAGCTGTATTGTGTGTTGTGTATGAAAGTTGAGATGAATAATATGCACATAAGATTAGTAAGAGACTTACTTAGGTTTAGTAGGTCTTACCCATCTGTGTCCTTACACTGGTTGTGTCCTTAGAAATGGGATGTGACAACATTTTTTAGGATCTTACTCTTTCTTTTTTGACACTAAGGCAAAAAAGATATGGATCTAGATCAAGATCTTATGCCATCAAAATCCACAAATAATAAAGAGATGGTAGTGGAACCTATTTCTATGTTAAACTCTGTTAGGCAATGTTAGTTCAATAATAACAACAAAATATCCAAGAGGAAGTAATTTGGATTTTAAAAAAAAAATCAATAAGGATTGTACTCCTAATGAGGGCAAGCTTGAAGAATAATTTTTTAAATTTGTTGTCACTTTAAAACATACCAAGGGAACCTCAATAAGGAATGCAAAGATTTTATAAGTTGAAAACAAATTTCTCTAACTCTTCAAGATAAAGTGCACAAATAAATGTGGTGGAAATTAAATTTCTTAAGTACACCAAAAGTGATTTGATGTACAAGTCAAAAAGTGTAAAAAAAAAAATTCAAGATGGAAATCACAAGTTTAAAAAATGAATATTAAAGAAAAAAGGCACAAGAGATTTATAGTGGTTTAGCCTTTCCTTGGTGCCTACATCTTCTCTTTTAACTAGCTAAGTAATTTCAAATTCATTATCATAAATACTTTTTAAAGCTCAAGCATAACCATTAAAATGTCTTTCAAGGATCAAGCACAACTTTTCAATACAATGTCTTTCAAGGATCAAGCACAACTTTTCAATACAATGTCTTTCAAGAATCAAGCATAACCTTTCAATACAATGCCTTTTTTGGATCAAGCACAACCTTCCTAACTTTTCAAGGCTAAGTTAAAACTGTTAGTATAAACCCTACAAGCCAATTTGTAGTTGTATAGGAATTGCAATTTTGAAATATTCATGTATGACATTTTGTTATTCATAATAACATTGAGGTAGTTCTTTATCCATAAGTTTGTGATTTAATTACTTTTTACACTTATATGGATAAAACCCATGAAACTATATATGCCTTGCAAAGGAATTGTATTAGAATACAATTGTGAGATTTTTATACATCAAAGCATTGTTCTTAAAAGTTCATGATCATTATATTATTGAGACAAGGCATCAATAATGCTCAAAGATCGGCACATGTTATGTTCTTTACATGTGAAATAAGCAATCGCTCTTATAGGTTGAATTATAGAAATACTTGGAACTAGCATGTGGGTGGTTGCCATGGGAGAGCAAGTTCACTAAATATGACTTGCCATGAGAAGTGCATTTGGTACCTCACTCAAGTATCTATGTAATACTTCTCATGTGTCAATTGTGTAACTACTCCCAAGACTTGAGACATCAGGTTGTCTTGTATGTTGAGTATTGTACTTTAATTTCATCTATACAGGTGTTTAACCAAGGATGCCAAAACAAGATGTTTTTGGGTATAGTATTAAGCATATGAAGGCAAATAAGTGGTTAAGATAAGAACCATCATCCCAAGTGATTCAAGGGAAAATATCTCATTAGTTCTTGGTTGACATTAGCTTAATCAAATCCTTGGCCAAGGTGATTAGGATATTATGAAATGAGTTTCATAAGTCTTCATAAAGCTAATGATCTAACTGTAGGAACAAATATGGAGGTCAATAAGAGTAGACATTGCACCAAACTCGTATAATTTTTGGGATATATGATAAAAGAATGAATTACACTGAAAAACTATACACTGAAAGGTTGTCAAAAAATCTTTTGACTATCTTAACAATCGGGTGGCCATGATTCATTACTAGATACCAATCATGGTCTATGAAATTGAATTAGTTAATTTAAAATTAAATATGATTCATTTAAATTAATTATTAATTTTATAATTCAATTCCATTGCCAACATATTAGGAACCTAATGGGTCACACACAAAGTTTGCAATTTGGATTAAATTGAAAGTGCTATGATTTAAGTTAGATTTAAATTAAATTATAGGTTTTAACTACTAAGGACCTAATTTAAAGAGTTTAATTAGGTATTAGTTAAATATTATAATTGTTATAGTATTAAGGACTTATTTTGCAAATTTTAATAAGTTAAACTTAGATATAAATATCACATTATTGCCACTCTTTTCTGTAAAGAGAAAAAAAAAGGAAAAACAAAAGAAAAAAAAAGGTTCTTATCTTGAGTGCCGTCACTCTTGAAACTTTTTTTAAAAAAAACTTCTCCTTTGATTCTTTGTTGGAAATCAAAGAAAAAGGACAAATAATTGTCCATTTGCTAGCGCAAGCCTGTGACATAAAGCTCTCTCTTTGAGAAGGATTCGTTGCAATCGTTTGTACAACATTGGAGGCTAAGCGATTGAGTGGCTGAGATTCTTTCACACAAAAGACGTTCTCATTTTGTCACCAAAAGGCATCCATTTGATTACGATATCACTCGAAAAGGTAAAACTTTTTTTCTAATTTTATATGGTGTTTAACTTTACATTAAACAACCAAGGTGATCCAAAGGTAGGACACATGGTTTTTATTTTATTTCATTTATTTTATTATTTTGCTGCGTTGATGCTCTAATCATGTCGTTTCTAGTAAAAGCCTCTATCCCTTTTCAAGAATATGGCACGACCTTCTCTTTCTAACAAATTTTAGTAGCAATAATATCTCTAATAAGGTAGGTTTTGCTAAATGTTTATAAGGGAGAAAGAAGCTGATTAGCACAAAGACTTTTGTAAAGAATAGGATGAAAGCACTAGGAAATTTAAGCTCTAGAATAATTTGAAGGATAAGTGTTTGCTTGCTTTAGCTTGGTTTTTCTTTTTTTTTTCTTCTTTTACGGCTTGATTCTTGAATATTTGATCTTTTTCTCTTCACTTCCTCTCTTAAAAATGTTCCTAAAGAGTCTTTTTATAGTCAGAAGAGTTTTAAAGTCATTGGAGGTGATTTAATGAAAAATCTAGTCATTTTTCTTTTAAATTCCGTGTCTAAGAGCTCTCAAGGATCAAGCTTAAATGATGGAGTGTCGATCTTTTGAATTTCTAATGGCTTTACCTTTTTTTGTGTTTTGCTAGGATCGAGCTCTTTAACTTGGGATGTCGATCCTTACTTTATAATTTTCTTCAATAATAGTTTGTATGATCAAGCTTTTAAACATATATGTTGATCCTTACTTCATATGCTTGAAATATTTTTACCTTTCTTCTTCACGAATTGAGCTTGGATGTATAAAGGTCAACCCTCCAAACATCCAATAGTTTTTCTTCATTTCTCTTTCTTTTTTAGAATTAAGCTTTCCTTGTTGGATGTCGATCTTCCAAGTTTTCAATAACCTTCTTTCATTTTGTCTTGGAATCAAGCTATAAGCCATGAGGGTCGATTCTAATTGTTTCTAGTGGCTACTTCATCATTTTTCTCAACTTAGGATTGACCTCCTCCATTGAGAATTATTGGAATGAACTCTGCAACCAATTGAGATTGGTCCATGCTTAATTTCAATCATGCAAAAATATCATTCACATTGAATAATTAGTGCTTTTCCTCTATCAGTAAGACATTAATTATAATAGGCTATAAGTTTAATTAGATGAAATCCATGAGATTAATATGTCTTGCAAGGGAATTGCAATGAGTTGCAATTAGGAGATCCCTATGCATCAAAGCATAATCTCTAAATATTCTTGGTCAATATATCATTAAGACTAGACATCAATGCTACTCAAAGATTGGTACATTCTATGTTCCTTACTTAGAAAGTAAGTAATCGATTTCATAAGCTAAAGAATAGAGATATTTGGAACTAGAATGTAGGTGTTTTCCATGAGAGAGCAAGTTTACTGAACATGACCAGACATGAGAACTGCATTTCGCATCTCACTTTAGTGTCTATGCAATACTACTCTTGTGTCAGTCGTGTAACTATTCCTTAAACTTGAGATACTAGGTTGTCTTATATACAGAGTACTATATATTTGATTATATCCCTATAGGTTCTACCAAGGATGCCAAAAAAAGATATAGTTGGTTGTAACATGAAGCATGTGAAGGCAAATGAATGTTCAAAATACGAATCATTACCTCAAGTGATTAAAAAGACATATCCTAATAGTTATCAGTTGATACTAGCTTATTGAAGTCCTTGGCCAAGGCAACTTAGAGATTATGAAAAGCATTTCATAAGTCTTTATAGAGCTAATGAACTCAATTTTGAATGATGTGAAGATCTACGAGAGTAGATATTGCACCATGCTTTTATCATCTTTCGAATATATGATGAAGGAATGAATTATACTGAGAGATTGATCATTAAAAGATTGAGTCAAACCATCATGACTTTTTTAACATTTGGGCGGCCATGATGCATTGTTAGAAAACAATCTTGGTTTATGGAATTTAATTAATTAATTAAGTTTATAATTTAATTCCCTTGCTAACAAGTTAGAAGCCTAATGAGTCACACACAAAAAATGATGATTGAGATTAAATTGGGATAAGTGATTAAGTTAGACTTAAACAAAAATTGGAAGTTATGAACTTCAATTAAACTTAATTAAATGATTTAATTAAGTACAAGGACCAATTAACAACTTAACTGAATGGTTCAATTAAGTGCAAAGACGAATTAGCAAATTACATGAAAATAATGTAAAAGCTAATTAGGGTAGAAGTTGGACCAAAGTATAAATACCTATCTATAAGCCACACTTAAAAAATATAGTAAAAAGGGAAAGCTAGCCACTTGTGTGCCCCCTCTAGGTGTGTGTAAGAGAGAAAAACAATTTTCCTCTCTAACATTTTGGCAAAAGTGATTCAAAGAGATAAGTGTTGTGAACACTCCCTTACTAGCACATTAAATGGCTTAGCAATCCCACCTTAATGTAGGGATTCTCAAAATCATCACGTGGATGATCATTAGAGGTTATGCATTTGAACAACTTTGGTTTGCAACAAACAAGCTTGGTGAAAAAACTTTCCAAAGGCTAACCGGTGTTATTAGGATAAGAAAACTAGCTTTTCTTTGTCCTTAAGAAAATGATTAAATCATACCTTCGATATATTATATTGTAAATCATCCAAAAATCAATGAAAGTGACCTTGGGAGGAGAGTCGATTCCTAGTTTCAATTCCACAATGTTCTTATATTCATGTTTATTGTGTTTTTATTTCAACTATTGATATGGCATGATTAAACCCTTCTCCCAACAAGAATTTCAATCCTTTTAGCTTGAACATGCAAGAATCTTCCATTTGAACCTTTCTCTGAGCTTAAACACTTGAACATTTCAAAAGCATATGCAAGGGAGGTTTAAAACATTTATTCAAGAAAAGTTTGATACTCACATAATTAACTTGGTCAAGCTTTTAGGCACTTCAAAAGTAAGTATGTGAGAGTTTAATAACTTCAAGAATCATTCAACCAAGTTCAAGGATCAATCAAATATGTTCAAGTAATTTTTATCATTTTGTCATTTCAAAACTATAATCATTTTAAAGCTACTAAGTTAACAAATTCAAATACCATTGTGACGTTTAGGTTAGTACTTTTTCCATATTAGGATTTGGACAGGGTTTGGAGTCTATTCTAGTTTGGACTAGGCATGTCAAGAAGAGATACTAGAAGATCTTGCTATTAGTGTGGATACATTTAACTCACTATGCGAAAATACCTATATATTCCAAACTTTAGGTTTTATATACAAGGGTGTATTCTCTTTTCTATTTCATTTTTATATAAATAAAGTCTCAAGCCTTTTTTAGTTTTAACATTAAAGCAATAAAATGCGCACTATTAAAAAAAATTCCATAAGTAATCTACTCAGCATACCTTATTAACTTGGCAATATATGGAGCTAAAATTGACAATGAAATATTTCTACCATTCAATAATGGTGATTTGCAAATTCCAATGCATTTACTTTACTAAAATCCAGCTCAACTATTGCAATTCCCTGTAAAGAAATCAAGCTCTGTTATCATGATCCATTGCCATTTTTGTTCAAATTGCTATAACAAAAGGAGTTTTTTTTTAATTCAATAAGTACTATTCATCTTATGTGTCACGAACTATGCTCCTTCGTTTAAGTATGTGATAATCCATGCAATGCTTGAGTGGACACTTTCATATAAGCCAACCAATAATTCATTTAATAATAACCATAAATTGGTTTAAGGCAACGCAACATCGAAATCATAAGGTATAATGAATGTCATATACGCAACCATTAAAGTCATATAAAGAAAATTTTTTATTAATATCAAGATAAGTACAAAGGGATCAAACAAGCCATTGTTGGGCTATAGGGACAACTTTAGATGATTCTCTATAGACATACCTTTACTAGTGAGGCAATCCAACAATTTGTCGATTGCTAACCCCTTATAAAGAGTTTACAAAGTTTTACAAGTATTTCACTAAGAGTCGTTACAATACGTGAGATAAGGACAATTCTTTTCCTAAAAAGTCTTCTTTGAAAGACTTAGCAAGCATTTCTAGAGATGTCACCAAGTACTATTACAATGTTTAAAAGGGGGACATCTCCCCTTAAGGTACAAAAGAGTTCTATCCTATCATAACTCTATATAAGGTTGGCTCATGACATTCTGCCTTGAAAAAAATGATGTAATATTTGTCTCTAAATGATAAGGTACAAATCTACTGAAACCTAATAGACAAATAAATTACACAAAGATTCTAATTTTGTATTAATAGGATAGCCCTAATCATTTAGCACAAATGAACAAATACAATCACAATACTGTAGAACTATAAGAAATTTTAAAAAATCTCAAAATAACACAGCGTGAGATCTTGCAACTCTTAGTTGGAAAAAAAATACTTTGATCAATTCTTGGATAAGAGATCTTCAAAAAGGGAAAAAGGGTTTCTTTTTGAACTGAGGGAATAGAACAGAGATTAAAAAGAGTACGTTTCGATATTGTTGTATTTGTTGAAGAAAGTTCAGTGTGTTCCAAATAATTTGATCGTTGAATGGCAGCTAATGAAAAAATATTTATGTTATGGCTTGGTTGCCTTGCGTCATGATTTATGCTTTGTTCAAAACTTGATTAGTCTTGGTAAAGACATAATAGTTGTGAGAAGCCAAGAAAGAGGATAAAAACATGAAATATTACAAAAAAAATAATATCCAACTTAAAAAATAATGTTATTAAATTGTTTTAAAAATTTTAAATAAGTTTTTATTTTTTATTTTGTTTAATTAAGTTTTTATATTTATATTTTAAATTAAATAAATTTTTATAATTAAAATGATACTTATCATTTTATATTATATAACCTTAACGTGATAGGTTAATATGTCATAATGGATGATGATATCACATACTAATGTGACAAGATGACATGATTATTAAGTATTTTTCACCCTTTACATCATGTCAATGTTATGTTAAGACACGCGAGTATAAAATGATAAGTAGTATTTTAAATAGTTGCAACCAGTCAAGGTTTAGTCATAAGTACTTATTTGATTCAAAATAAAATTATAAATTTTTGAATGAACCTAATAAAGGAATAAAGATTTATTTAACATTTTTTAAATAGTTAAAGAACTTTTTAAAACATTATATTTAAAAATTTAATTGTGATGTGGGATCATGTACGCATTGATATTGCATTGACATGTATTAAAATAGAGTAACATTCAAAAAGCCCCTCAAAACATTTTAAAAGGATACTTTGGTCTTTTTAATTTCAAAATTATATTTTTGGTCTTTTGATTGTTAATATTGTAGTCAATAGTTAAAAAAATTAGACCTAATATTATATAAATGTTTAAAGATATAAATAACCTTTATATTATTTTTTTAATTTAAACATATATTTTTGAGAAAAGTCTGCTCATCAGTCCCTTAAAAACCTTAATAAAAAAAACATAAAACATTTTTATTTGAAGGCTTGAAAATTTGAAATTGTATCTGCCTTAAAACCATAAATTCTTTCTAAGTAAAGTCTATTATCATTAAACCTTTTATTTTTTCAACAGTTTGAGAACTTTTTTTATTAAAAAAAAATTAAAAAGTAAATATTTTGTTCAATGATGGATATTTCAAATTTAATGGTGTCAAGTTAAGAGATTAATTTTTTATTTGTGATTTTTAATTTTTATTGAAATAATTTGACTCAAAATTTGTTCTTTGAGACTAAAGTTTATAGGTGACATAAAAAATTTTGACTTGATTACTATATTTGGAAAATTTTAAATTTCTTTCTTCTCAGTCACATATTGAATTTTATTAACTATTAAAGAGTGTTAAATTACTGCATTCACAAATACCATTTTAGAATTTTATGAAAATTTAAGTTTTTTTGTCAAATATTAATTTTATTAATATCAAAATAAATTTTATTAAGTTTTAGAAGCAAGCATGAGTAGGTGTTTTTAAAAAGACATTTGTATTTTAAAATATTTATTAGTATTGGTTATAATTTTTTTTAACTATTGACTAATGATGTTAGTAATTAAGGGACTAAAAATATTATTTTGAAATAAGAGAGATTAAAGTATTTTTTAAAGAATTTTAATGGCCTTTTTGGGTTTTACCGGATTAAAGTTTTTAGTTTTCAAAAAATAAGTTTAAAAAATTACCGTTATTTAAGAATAAAGATTTTAATTTAGAAAAAGAAATGTAAATATAGAATCATCATCAAAAGCAAAAAGGTCGCAGGAATCCAAAGGAATGGATTTAATGTAAGAAATCCAACGGTCTAGATTTTATGGTTGTCAACAACTAAATTACAACTGGCCCTACTCTATTCCTCTTTATACTTTCCTGTCCAGTAAGACCCTTCGCCCCAAAGAAAGAAGAAGCCTCTTCGGAGAAGTGAAAATCTTCCAAAGATCTTCATAGGAGCCAGAAGCAGAGCCAAAAAAAAAAGAAAGAAGACGACAGTTTTTTTTTTTTAGATAAGAAAATTTATCTATATAATTTTTGGTGGTGTACTCGTAAACAGAAATGTCTTTAACATGTGTGAAAATGTCTGAGGATGTTTGGTTAACTTGTCTCACGCATGCATTGTCTACTGAAACTGAAGAGATCATGGGTCTTCTGCTCGGCGATATTGAGGTTTGTTTGGTTTTTTTTTTTTAGTGATTGTTTTTACATAAATCTCCTGTCTCAAAATCCAACCTTTTTTATTTTTGACTTTTAATTGTGGGATTATTTCGTAATGTAATTCGTATATGGTGCTGATGTTGATATGGGGATTGGCTGTGAAATACCTTGGATTTTTTGAATTGTTAGCTGATATGGGTTTTTGAAATTTTAGTCAAAATTTGATTATATTCTTCCAATTTCTATTCTACTTGGTAATCTGCTGTGGGTTAAATTCGAATTCAAGTTTTATCCTTTTCTTTTTCTTTATAAACTTGTGTGCTTTTAGTAAGAGGAGAATTGAAGTTGCAAATACTAGCTTTTATTATTCATTCATTCATTCATTCATATGTTGTAGGTTATATTTGATTTCAAAGTTCATTTTTATCTTTTTCCTTATCACATTCTATGCTTTTACTGAGAGTGAAATTGAAGTTGATTGGTGTTTTTTTTTTTTTTGTGCTTTTCTGGTTGGTTTCAGGAATGGGATTTTGGGGTTCTGCCTTTGTTAGTTTTCCCTGATTTCGTGTAGACTTTGGTGTTCTTAGTTATTACTTCATTCCTCTTCATTAAAAAGAGAAGTTTTTAGTTTTGAAAATTTCTTGTTTCGATTCAACGTCATTTGGGGTTGTCAAGTCGATTAATTTATGTCCTATTTCACGCCACTTAAATTGTATATATGTAAATTAACAATGTTGTCTTGTTGCTACTGGAGCCTCAAATGCTTTGTAGATGTTGAGAATTTGTTTACATCTTAGGTATTTTGTTTGTTTACTGAACTGTGATTTTAACAAATTCTAGTTCAGTTTGGCTAGTGCAGATTAGCTAAAGAAGTTAACACCTTACTCTTTGTGTCGAGCTTATTTGAATACTTGTGTTTTTTTTCCCTCACGCTGATGTGGACATTCCAGTTCTGGCGTTCTTTGTACTGGGGCTTGTTCGACATGGCTTCAAATGTATGTTTGATGTATTTCACAAAAATAATGTTGGAAGCGTATCCACCTTTTCGTTCATTTTGACTTTGTGGAACTTTGCATCTGATTTGTACTTTTACTCAAATACTGTACTAGGAACTTGAAACTCTTGTATACAGGCAATAACTGATGAACAATCTGATCATAGTAATCTTTGGTTCCTACCAAAGAGTATTACAGAGTATTAATATGATGGTTTCTCATTGGTCTTTTTCTGTTCCCTATTCTTATGTGACCCTGTTTATGATACTTTGTTGACATGTTGCAAATTTTAGTACTCAAAAGATGGAAATGTTACTGCATTGATATGGGGAGCATCACCGCAATCACGATCAGATCGGCGGAAGGACCGAGTAGAGACAAATCCTGAACAGTTGGCAGCTGCATCAGCTCAAGCTGATATATCCTTAATCTTTGTGCAATTATTCCATCTTTGTTTTAAAATTATTTGGTCTTCATTACAATATAGAAGTTAATTTTCAAGATGCTTGCTTTGGCATTTGCTGTGGTTCTTTAGTAATGATTCAAACCTTGTAATTTGTTAATATGTGTCAAAAAGAAATGGTTTATTTGTTTTGTGCAATATGACATATTTGTGGTATCAAGTTAATAATTTGTGTAATTATGTGAAGCTATGGTTATAAATCTGCCCGTGATGTTTAATGTGGCATGATAGTTTTTCTGCTTACCTGCTTTCACCGAAAGTCATTGAAGTGCTAACATAAAATTAATGCTCTTCTTACCCCTTTGGCATGAAAATGTAGAGCTGCTATAACTTTGAATATAAATATCTTTTGCATGTTCTGATGCATGGTGATATGTCCGAGGTTGTTAGTTTTGTTGTGAAATTAACTTCAAGGCACAGAATGACGGCATCAACTGGCAGAACAACAAGAGTGATTGGGTGGTACCATTCACATCCTCATATAACAGTTCTTCCTTCTCATGTTGGTAAGCTTTGAACTTTAGTTTTCTTTTTGCAAAATTAATTTGTTGCTCCATCTTTTTTCCAAGAGAAATATATTTGTGTGTTTGAAGCTCTACATCAAAATAGCTAGGAGACTGATGTGATTTTTTATTACCTTTTTTATGAATTGAAAACAATGTTTATTAAAGTGCTTCAGTTTTCTGTGCTGTTTTCTTCGAGTTTTAAGTGAAAATTTTCACTTCACATTCAATTAATTTTTAAAATCCTAAGTAGTATTCACTATTCTCTTCAGTGAATTTATTACTATTTTGTCTCATGAATTATTGAATGGAAGAATGATTAGCCATTTTGCATGTCTAAGTTATACAATTTTCTGGTA
This sequence comes from Theobroma umbraticum, assembly GCF_002168275.2. NCBI lineage: Eukaryota > Viridiplantae > Streptophyta > Magnoliopsida > Malvales > Malvaceae > Theobroma > Theobroma umbraticum. The sequence goes on from NW_018397275.1 coordinate 2,167,868, forward strand.
CACTTTCCTTTTTTATTGGCTGTGTTTTAAATTTAACCCATTAAATGCCAAATTCGGATGCTTTATTTATTTTTGTTCGCTGTAAGTTTAAACCTAGCAAGTGTGGAATCACACTTCCTAAATTTGAACCTGTGTAGCTGAGCTTAGAGTGCTTGCTTGTTGTGAAACAAGGCTCTAAAGAAGAGGATTTATCATTTGTTGTGATCAATCTCTGCTATAAGCACAATTGGAATTCTGAAGTATTGAACTGACCTTATTGGCCATTTATTTTAACTGAAGACTACTTATAGTTATTTCTTTTTAGATAGCTGCGTATTTATGATTGGTTGCTGGGCACTTAAAAGTATCTCCCATCCCCTACTTTCTGCAGATGTGAGGACTCAGGCAATGTATCAACTTCTAGATTCTGGATTTATTGGACTAATATTTTCTTGTTTTAGTGAAGATACAAACAAGGTTAGTGCTTCGTGGATGATAGATAAACTAAAACTCATCTTATAAAAGTATTTTTAACCCTGCAAAGGTCAAAATAAAATTTTGTTAATTTCAGGTGGGAAGAATCCAAGTCATTGCTTTTCAGTCATCGGATGGGAAGCAGAGTCATGCATCAGGACCTGTTGCTTTATCTCCAGTGAATAGAAGTTCAGTCATTGATCTTGAGTCATCTTTAAGTTCTTCTGAAAATCTATCAGTGACATTGGGATCTGCAAAAGTAGATAGTCCTCTGCAAGACACTGGTGATTCCAGATTGACTCTGGTATCCAATAAGGTACCATTTCTGATTACAAAGTTAAAATATGTCATATATCTTATTAAATATTAGGGCTCTTAAACCAGAAAAAAGAAGAGGGAATAAGGAATGTTTTAGGTAATGGAATGGAACATATTTGATGTATGCTGCACTTGATTTTAGCTTGGCATAAAAGAGGTGGTTATTGTTTAGATTCGCTATTACTTTGTTTAACTTGTCTCTAGTATATGGTATCTCTTAGTGGTCTCTCTAAATCCCTCACTAAGGAATTATGTTTTTGGAAAAAATGAGAAAGGTTTTTACTTGAAGGCAAGCACTGGGCTATTCCTGCTGTCTGTCTGCGGAGAAGAAAGCTTATAACAGAAAACAACAAACTGAACCTTTTTACTATGCAGGATCAGCTGTGTAGATAGTATTGCACCATTGTGCTGTATTTAAGATCATATACTCCATAAGGTCAATAAACCAAGGTCCATTTCTATCTTCTATGTAGGAGAAAGCCTAATTGAAGTATGCTTAGTTGCTTGAAAACAATGTTGTAATGTCTTGTCTGTATGTTTGCTGGGAATAGAACATTTTGAATGCAATGCAATACATTTAGCTTTTAAATTATAATTGAGGTTTTTGCTTCCTTTGGAGAACTATCCTAAGGTAAGATATGGTATTTATTTTTCATTTGTACTAATGTGGTGAAAATGGCTGGGTATCTAAACAATGTGTTTTACAAGAGTGGTGACCACTCTTAAGTTTGTTGTTGTACTTATTATTTGTTTCATGCTTTTATTCTCTGCGTCATATTTCATGCTTGTTCTTCCTTATGATTCTCTTTCAATGTTTCTGCATATGGAATTGGCCCAGGGTGGGGGACGATCTGTTGACTTGGGAGGTTTCTTCGCTAATGCTGATGCCAACTATTTAGGGAGAGAGCAAAGCGGAGGAAACTATAATGCTAGTAATATACAGAATGCTGTTGTTGATATTGACCCCATGGATATGTCAGAAAGCATGCAAGAAGCCATGCACCGCTCAAACATGGACATGAGGTATAAATGAGTATGTACTTGATCTCATGATACCTTTTTGGAATTGTCACTCAGAGATCTTGAATTTGTGCAAAGGAGATCATTTGGCTAGCATATACACAAAAACGCACGCATGCATGCATGTGTGCTTTGGCATGTGCCTGCAGTTGCATATATCTTTCTGGTGCATTTTCATCTGGTAATCAATTTTGTCTTATTCTATCTGGAGTTCGTATAGAGCAATCCTCATCTTGTTTTTTTTTTTTTGGCTGACAGTGGTGCAGAGTATGTCAGGAAAGAAATTCCTCTTCATGTTTTGCCAACATCTTCTCTTGTTAATCTTGACTCACCATTAATGTCATTTACGGATTTGCAACGTGTACTATATGAAGAGGAGCGGGCAGCATATAACCAAGCCATCTTGCAAAATATGAGGTTTTATTAATCTGAATTTAGTATACCATTCATAAGTATTTTTATTTTTCTAATTTTAACTTATCATTTATCACCAATTCTAACTTGCTTCATTTGACTTAGAGACGGCAAAGTGCATCCCCTTTCCTTTATCCATCACACTTCAACATATCAGGCGTCCATGTGCAAGTTAATTGAATACTGGTTTGAAACAAATGAAGACCTCTTTTAATCATTTGTGATTGCTTTTATGTTTGTACTTATGTTCTTTCTATAATTTGCAGTTTAAGTCCTGCCATCAACGCACTTCAGGATCGATTAAAAGAGAATGAAATTCAGGTACAGAATGAAACTGAGTTGTTTGGTATAGCAGGTTCTCTTAATTTTAACATATCTCCGATAAAAGTTAAATTTACTTTTAGACTGGCTTACCTGTCATATTTGGGGAAGTTCCCATACTTTTTGCAAACTCCATTTACCAATTTTGTCAAAGAATTGTCCAGATTACTTCTCTGACTGATGCGCTTTGGATAGGAGTATTGCTTTCCATTTTTTCTTTGGACAAGGCATGCTTGGTGGAATATGATCTTATTCTATTTGAGTGGTCCTTGGATATAGACACAATCAATGCTATATTTCTCTTTGCTGGTTTATGATATCATCAAATTCTTTCTGATATGAAATTTATTTTGGAGACTTAACAACTTTTGTTAAAACAGTTAGCAATGCTGACTGATGAAGCTAAAACTTTGGAGACTGGAGCCTTCAGGGGGAGTGGGCCAAGTTCTCCTCTTCATGCTTCATCTCATGGATTCCGAGGAAGTGCTTTGGTTGGTCAGAGAGAGTTGCACAATTCAGCTGAGCCCATCAGTATGAGGACATATGCTGGTCCTGGGAGCCGAAGCAGAAAACGATCGTGACAAAATTTCCAGACCAAACCTCTTCTCCATGCTTTTGTGAGTAATTGTAACTGTGCCTGTTCCATTAATTTTCCCCTTTTTTTATTTCTTCATCGCTCCTTGCATTGCATAGATATTAGTTCTGTATAGAGATTGTAAAGTGTCAGACTGGTATGTTGTTTTCGGGTGTTGTAGACTTTGTTTCAACTTGTCTATTAGGTTTAAGATTAGAATACCCCAAATGTTGTTACCAATAATGATATGAATTTCTCTTTGGGAAATTATTTTCCTTATTAAAAAAAGATGAAGAAGTTGCGTAACCAGTTTTAGATAGATCACAAATTGAATTATGTTTCTGAATTCGATCTCAAAATGTACATGTTTTCTCCACCTAATGATCACTGCTGCTTATTTGAGTTCATTTCCTGTAGGTTTGAATGTGTTTTTGGGTTTATCCGAGGAACTTCTGCAACTGGGTTGTCTGCATCCTAGTTAAAGCAGGTCTAGTTCTAGAGGCAGTATGCTAAGAGAGCTTCGTAGTGATTGTTGTTGTCTTCCTGGTATTTCCAAAAGGAGATTCCTGAAGAGAAACTAGAATGGTTGGGGACGAGATGGGTCATGGAAGAAACAATGCTAGTGTACATAATCTTGTTTCCATTTACATCATGTTTCCTTGAGGCCCTGCACTACTTTTGTTGATTGGGGCATTTTGCATTAAGTAACGGTGACCCCCTTTTTATGCACATTTTTTCTTGCGTTAAATGTAACTAATTATTCTCTTTAGCAGCTGGTATTCTCACTGGAATGGTGCATTATTTATCTATGTTGGTAAAATTTTCTGTTTATAGAAAGGGATATATTTTTTATTACGTTTTTAAATAATTTTTATTATATGTATTATTCATTCAATAATTTGAAGACAAATTATTGTACTAGAATATATAAAGTTTTAAAGCAAATTACATAATGAGTACCAATAAAATAATAGTACAACACTTGCTGTAGATTATGAAATAAAGTTTATATATAATGAGTTCCAACATCTGTCACAACACTTCAATTGTAAGATTATACGGATTTATTGAATATATTAGATATATTTGAAAAAATATTAAGTAGTACATTATGAAATAATATTTTTCAATAAAATAATTTAATAATTGATATAAATTATAAATTTATATTATTTATTATTAATGAATAGTTAAATCTAATATTAAATGATTTAAGATTATATCATGTTTTTCAGTATAAGAAATTTAATAATATTATTTGGTTATTTAGTACTACTTAAAATAACATTATATAATTGAATAATATTCATTCATAGAATATTAAAACTATAACAATTATTATGAAATTATTTTATTTAAAATTAAATAATTTGATATTATGAAACTGTTAATATTAAATAACATTACTTTGCAATAAGATTAATTATTATGATATCATGTGATAAAGTAATATTAAATCAGATCAATTAATGTGGTATAGAATTGTAGTCTTCAATAATTAATTAATTAATATTTTATAATTATATATAATTTAATATTTTATATAATTATTATGCTATTTAAATTATATTAAACCATAACATGATTAAATAATATTTGTTTAATATCCACATTTAAAATTTTTTAATTTAATTTATTTAATATTTTGTTATTTTTTATTCTTAAAACTTTCATTATGCGTAAAAAACTGTTAGGTGGCGTTTGGTACATTACAATGTAATGTGATTACAGGTATTACAATGTAATGTGATTACAGGTAATGTGATTGCAAGTAATGCGATTACAGGGAAAATAACATTACAGTGTTTGATATGTAAGTAAAATAATGATTAAAATGCAGGGAAGATAACTTTGCAGTGTTTGATTTACAAGTACTTTAGTGGAAATGTAATACTAATTGTCAAAATTACCCTTAATTATTAAAATATAAATTTAATATATTATTAATTTTTATATAATATCATATTTTAAATATATTTTTAATATCATATATTTTATTTTTATTTATTATTATAATTTTATATATTTTATTTTCATTTCTTTAATATATTTTTTATATTATATATTTTATTTTAATTTGTTTTATCTATATTATATAAATATTAATTTTTTATATTTTATTTTATTTTAATTTTTATTCTTATATTATATATTTTATTTTAATTATAATATTATAAAATATTTTTAATAAGATAATAAAGTTGAAAGGTAAAATTGTCTTTAAGAACATTGCAGAGTGTAATGTAATGTGATTGCATTGCAATCTTACATTGCAGTGATCTGTTACAAAACAAACACTGCAATGTAATTTAATAAGTCACATTGCAGGGAATGTGGCATACATCCCTGATACCAAACGGACCCTTATATTTACAACAATTCCAACATGAAGCAACATTATCTTTGCCAAACATGTTTTATGTTTTCAAAATATTTTTTGGAATGCGATTAGCCATAATAAATCATCAATTTAGAACAAGAAAAAAAACTACCTTCAGGCAGTCGGACAGCACTTCAATGGTCGCAAAATACCTCCAGTGTGACTGCAATGCAAGGATGTCCTTACCAAAACACCAGGCTGCTTATTATGGGATCATACAAGACCACACAAATCAACAGAGATCACTTAGCAACCTGAGGGAAAGGCCTGTACAAAAGATATTCTGTATACATAATGCACACAAGATCATAACAACCATCTAGACTAGACTATATATCAACTGAACAACCAAATTGCAATTGGATAATTGTAGAGGACATAGTAAGAAGAAAAAGGCTTTGAGTCTTAACTTGTGGAGAATTTAGAATGGACAAACAAAGGCAAGGTAAGACTTTCAAGATTCAAAAAAAAAAAAAAAAAGACTTCCATTGAGACGCTACTATTCAAGGTGAAACGCCAAGCATGACAAGCTAAACAAGGTTTATTGAATCAGTTTTTTAATAGAAAGAATCAAGGCTTTCCACATATATCGCTGTAGAAAACCATCGGCATCTGGGTCCCCCTGGACTAAGGAGACGCTCCCTTGTTTCATTCTCCAGATTCAACCAAACAGGCCATGTACCTCCATTATAATCTACCAATATTTTTTCACCATTCCTGGAATATGCTACAGCTCTAGTGGTGATCACATTTATCGGACATATGTGTTGTGACAGATTAAGTAGTTCAGTCCAAGTCTCTCCGGCTCCATATTCCTTCATCACCCATAAATTTAGATGAAGGGGTGTACAAGTTGTGTGCCAACGAAAAACACATAAGCATCCTCCCAACACCCCCACATTCATGTAAGAGAAAATTGTACCATCACAGCCACATTTTTCCTTCCTGGAGCTTATGTCACCTTCAGGAACCACATAATATTCCTCAATACCAAGATCAAGAGCAAGGATCAATTTACCTCCAGAAAATTTGCCTCTTTCATCCCCTACGCAATGCAGGGCACCATTTACATAAGCATCGTCAACAAAAACCCGAGGATGGTCATAAGGGCAATCCTTTATCCTCCTCCAAGATTTAGCTTTCAGACTATAAACCATAACTTTGAAGCAATTTCGGGTCTTGGATCTGAGCATTTTAACCACCTTGTAGTCACTGTTACGGACATCATACCCAAATCCAAGTACTGTATTGTCATAACATCAATGTCTAGGTACTATATCATGATCCATTATATCATCACCGGGTGTTGGCAGATAATGGCATTTTCTGGTTGATGGATTCCACAAAGCAATGGCGCCTTGTATATTATGGCATGCAGCAAGTAAACCATTGCAGGAACCAAATATTATAGATCGATGTTGGAATCTCTTAGATGAAAACGGGTGAGGGATTTACACCGAGTTGCATGACGAGTCGAAGTCCACTGAATAAGCATTCGCATCCTGCGTTGTATTGTTAACAAGGGCAAGCTTGAAATTGGTGTTGGTTTTCAAGGACTGATGCAGATGAAGTTGGGCGAAATCTGAACTATCTATTAGGGATGCCCACAGCTTGGACACACATTTGAAGCGGAGTAGTGTCTCCACGGGAAGTCGACAAAGTATGTCGGGAATGAGATCGGCTGGAATACGTGACATAGGTGGATGGTCAACACTGCAAAAATGCCTCAGTTGATTAAGAGACCTGGAGGAAACAGAGAAAATAAAAGAAAACGGAAGAAAAAGAAAATAAAACAGAAAAACAAGAAAACATGTTACACAGAAAAGAAGGTATTAGAGATAAATTTATTCATTTAATGAAGGAAATTATATGACAGATTTCAGAATTCATAATATCTCTCCATTGTGCATACTTCACAGCTTGATGATAATGACTTGGTTCAGATATATTAGAAAGGATAGAAGTAAAGGCTTCATGAGAGGTAGATAACTGTGATGTAGACAGGTACTTAGTTATTGGATAATGAGTAACAGAATTGGAATGAGAAGAAGGTAGATCACATTGGTAGGCAAAAGGTACTTTGGCGGATTTCTAGCGCTATTACTCTTTCTAAGAAGTTGAGAATTTATAGAATCAGTGGTTACGTTATTTTCAGAAACATTGTTTTCTGGGGAAATGGTATTTTGAGAATCATAATTACTTGCGTCGACTTCATGCTCTTGACGGGTATGTAATGGATGAATATGTGAATGTAAAGTGACACCAGGTGAATTAAAAGAATGAAGCAAATCAAATGTTGATGAAGCTGTGTCATGCAGAATGGGCAATGAAGTATAAGAATCAGCTCTTTGTTGCAAATGTTTAAAAGGAAACACAGGTTCATGAAAAATGACATCCCTAGATACAAAGACATTATGCATCTCCAAATCGTATAGCTTGTAGCCTTTTATGCCTATAAAGATAACCTATGAAAACACACATAGTAGCTCTTTTATCAAATTACTTTCTATCACTTGAAATGGTAAATACAAAACATAATGATCCAAACACTCTAGATACCTCCTTAGTTTGATGCAAAAATTCCTGCTTCAAGAATTGAAATCAGATAGAAGCCAGTGGACAGTAGCTGACGTTCATGATACAGTTGCATCAATGTTTGTGGACCTTATTTCAACAGTTAGGAAGGTTTATGCTGCTGGATATAGCAGCAATAAATTTGATGAAATCCTGAGAACTGAAAATCATGGAAAGTTATTCAAGTGTCAAGAGTGGCACAAATGCCGTTGTAAAAGCTCAGAAAATAGTTTAGTTATTCCAACGGAATGTAGCTGTCACTTTGTAGGCACCACCTCTCCAAAGATCGAATTCGTGTTTTATTTAAAATTTGTTTACGGAGATGCAGAGATGGTTCCTATAGATTCTAACAAAGAAATTGTAAATTCAAGACGTTGTGCCTTTGTTCTCTTATAGAGTCTATATTAATGACAAAGCAGCCTTTTGATTGATTTTGGCTTTTACAGAATCAATTATCTAGGTGTGGCAAGGTGAGTTTCTATGGAGAGTTTAAAACTCAAATTTTGTTGGCTAAGCATCTGCTAAGGCAGTATCATTTCTTCTTCCTCAAGCACAGTAGAACGGTCCTACTTTCTTTCCTACTCAAAATTTCAGCGTTAACGATGACAGGAATATTAATGCCATTGCAACCACTAACAAATGCTATTTATAAAATGTAGGTATCATACTTGATATTATAAATAAATTTATCTCTAATAGAAGCGATACCAAGAATCAGAGCCAAAATGGAAATGCATGCAAACAAATAAAAGAAAATAAAACAGAAAAACAAGAAAACATGTCAAACAGAGAAAGAAGGGATACCGAGGATCGGAAGAGCGGCTCAAGCAGGTCTTGTGGCGGTGAACAACGGTCAGCGATGAAGAGGGCGGCGGTCCGGCAACTTAGAAAGCAAAAAAAGGGAAGGACGTTGCGAGAGAGCCTATTTTTATATAAGCATTTAAATTTTGAGGGGGCTTATTAAGTCGCAAAATGGGTTCTCCAAAAGAAAATAAAAGAAAAGGGAAAACAAAGAAAATAAAACAGAAAAACAAGAAAATATGAACCGGAAAAAGAAAGGGAATGCAAAATGGGTTCTCCAGAGAAAAGGGAAGAAAAAGAAAGCAAAACAGAAAAAACAAGAAAACATGAACTGGAAAATGAAAGGAAAATGCGAAATGGGTTCTCCAGAAAAAATACAAGAAAATGAAATAATAAAAATAAAACAGAAAAAACAAGAAAACATGAACTTGAAAATGAAAGGAAAATGCGAAATGCGTTCTCCAGAAAAAAAAAAAAGAAAATGGAAGAAAAGCAAAATTAAACATGTTGAACCCAAAAGAAGGGATACCGAGAATCGGAGCCGTTTCTTGAGCGGCACCGGTGAGCAACGGCCGACGACTCGGGAAGGAAGTTGAAGAGAGAGCGAACAGAAGGACAACAGGACAAGGGAGGAACTACGCTCTGATATTCATATATATATATATATATATATATATATATATATATATATAAAATTTTATTATTATATAATATATATATATATATATATATATCGGCATTGAAAAATACGGCATCGTTTGAGAGGTGCTTATCAAGCCCCAAAACGGCGTCGTTTAAGTGCATATCCTTGGATTTCTTACAAATCGAAGACTGGAGTAGAAAAAAAAGATACAAGGAACTTTGGAAGGAAAGTCATTTTATTTCCATGGACAGGACGAGCAATTGACACCCACAATTCTACAGCCCAACAAGCATTGTTTCTAGAATGCCCTTCACAAACTTAAGACCATGTCATTGTCATGCGTTTGTAGCCTTATCCCTCTCCCCTTCCCGGCTGATATGAAGGCCACTCTCAATCTTACCAGTGACCTCTACCTTCACTCTTCCACTAAGTCCATTTGGATGTTCTGAATCATTCCATTCATGATTCCTCGAGCCTGCCTGCCATATTCTAATGGTACCATCTTCAAATCCTGGAGCGTAGGATTCCCCTCCAAGTGAGAAACATACAGGGTGGACAGGACCATGCATGGTGACCCTCGTTGCAACCTACACGAATATATAATTAAAGCACAACATGATTACAACTCTTACCGCTATGACAAAACGCCATTAAAATTATGATCGCATTAGCCATTATTGAAGTCTTCATCAATATTGCTGCTCATCTCACAAAATCAAGAGGCACCTAACAATCTTTTCTCCAGTATGAAAATCAAACACATGGACCCACATGTCTTCATCTCCAGCAATGAACTTATTGCCATGATTTGGTTTCAATGAAGCTGATTCTACATTGCATGGCATGTAGTAGCTTTTAACCAATCCAAAACTAATAACAACAATTACAAATGTCAGCAGCCATGGTGGCAAAAGAACAGACCCTACAAAAGTAGTCCTACTCAAAACTTACTGATTTGCATCCCAAAACTTAACAGTAGATCCATCAGCAGTGGTTATATAGCGACCATCCTGACTCACTTCAGAAATGGTGACAGGTGATTGGGTCTCGAGTGTCTGAACAATTTTGCCAGTTCCTAGATCCCACAACATTTTCCTTGGGCACTCGACTTTTTTTTGGAACAACTCCCTGATTTGGAAATCTGGAAAGATCACGACTAAAGAAATTATAATCACATCATTTAGCTTTCATCCACTATACAACCCTGACTTTGATAAGCTTGAGTATCTTTATGCCATCTCATTCTTTTCCCTTGAAGACAAGCTCATTTTCCTCGTTCCAAATAACCCATATAATATTGAGAACAAAGTAAAACGAAAACAAATTGTTGAAGTAGAAACCAAAATTGAGAGAGTACGTTTTACTACGCAAATGCAACCATATTTCAAACTTTTTAATTTAAAAATATGTATACTTATGAATAATTATAATCTAGTATGCAAATGATGACTCATAATTTTTATTTGGGTATAATACACTAATTCTTTCAAGTTTTAACCGTAATTACACATGAATCCATTAATATTCAAAATAAATAGTTCATATCAAATATATAAACAACATTAATGAGTAAATGTGAAATGTCTAAGATACCATTCTCCTTTCTCCACTATTTTCTCTTTTTTTAGGTCGACAAATAGCATTCCCTTATATTGACTAACCATCTCGCATCCAAATCTGGCTGTGGAATGTTAGATCCAGTTGAATATCCATAAGGGAGCACGAGATCTGGCTGCATACCTTAGATCTTGCACTCCCTTAGGGAGCACTAGATCGGCGCTCCCTTGGAGCAGAACAATCTAGCCAAATTTGGAGCACCCCAACTAGATTTAGCTATGAGGTGGCTGATCGACAAGAGGCAAGGTAGGGAGAATTATTTTTTTTTTGAATAGGAGAGAAAAAATTTTAAAAATAAAAAATTATAATTTCTATAGTGATAATTTTTAAAATTAATAAAAGATAAAATTATTTTAAAAATAATACCACGTAATTAAACTAATAGAAATATTGATAATTGACTAACGGCAAGATTTCTATGTCCAACGAAAATATTCTTTTTGGGTAAACTCTACATTTTGAATACTAATAAACCTGCATGTAATTATGGCTAAAACTTATAAAACTAAGTGTATTTTATCCTTTTTATTTTGTTTTTTATTATGAATTATATGTCATTTTATAATTATTTATAATTTATAAAATTTTACTCAATTATTTTTCATAATTATTTAATTTTTAATAGGTTAATAAATAATTTTTAAATAGTTACTAAGTAAAAAATTAATTTTAAAATTTTACTTAAATATATTTATTTTTGAGAATTCATGTGCTTTTTCGCTTGTGCCTGTATAATTTCAAAATTTGTTAACTAAATTTCGATTAGTTATAGTATATTGTTTTTGACAAAGAAATTTTTATATTAGACATAAAATTGATTTAATTTTAATTTTCTCTTATGAAAATATTTACCTTACAAAAGGTTAATTAATTGTGGATGAATCAAAACTTGATCCATCAAATTTTATTTTTATCATTATAAATATGATATTTATGTATTAAATCATTTATGTAAAATTAGTTAAAAATTAAAAGACATAATACTTTAAAATACCTTTGAACTATTTAAAAAAATTCAAATAAACTCTTATTTTTCTATTCTTCTATTGTGCTCAATCAAGCATCTGCACTTCTAGTTGTAATTAATCAAAATATCATTTGTCATTTTATATCCATGTGGTGGTGACGTGGAGGATGAAAATTTCACATTATCTTATCATCAAGTCACATAAGGATACTACGCCATCATTCATTATGATATGCCAACTTCATGTGGTATTGAACAATATAAACGTCATTTTGACTAACAATAATTAATCAATCATTAGTCATTAGGTCTTATTTGGTTTAAAATAAATATATAATGGTTTAATTAAATACAATACAAAAGTCTGTTTGAATTTTCACAATATTAGATGTTATGCGAAACTAAAATTGCTATGTGTGTGTATGTGTGTGTGTGTGTTTGTATTAAATGCCTTTTTTTTTCATGCTTCTCTCCAAGGAGTCCAAGTTTCTATAAATTGAGAATCTTGCTAAAGCAAAGAATGCACACGAAAGTCACTTCTCGAACAATGGCCAATTCACATGCTATGCCAAATTCTGATTCTATCTCATACTGCAATCTTAGCTTTAGTAGTAACCAAACCTCATCTTCTTTCAGTTTCCACATCAGACACACTTTCTCTTGTAGTCACAAACCTCACAAAGGAAACCTTCCTATTTGGGTTGCCATTAACTGCTTTTTATTGGAACATGGTCATGTGGAACTTGAACACTTCTAACTCTTTCATCGAGTAGGCAATGGGGAAATGTATATGTTTGCAAGGTTAAGAACACCGCTGTAACCCCCTGTACCCTCATATAGAAGTCAGTAAGACTATATCGACAAGATGAAGGGTCAATTAATGCTAATTTAAGTGTCAAAGATCGGTGATAGGTGAAAGAAATATTTTGAAATAAAATATTTCGTACGTGAGAAAATAATATTAAAATAATAAAAATAATAATATTTTATCAAGAATGAAGTAGCGAGTTAAAAATACAATTTGGAAGCGAACTAGGACAAAGTGAGACACTTTGAGACTCGAGAAGACAAATGGAGAATTTTAAAATAAAATAATATTAAAATATTAATATTTCATATGTTATTGAAATTAGTCATGAAGAAAGACTATATGGCTAATCTAAGTGGGGGAGAAAAAGTAAGAAAGAATTTTTAAAAAAAAACGACATTAGTGGGGCCCGTATGCTTTTATTAAATACAGTAAGAGAGGGTAAATATATATTTAAATATTATAGTGATGCCTTGGTGAAGTATGAGTTTGATATTTTATTTGTACAAGTGAAAAGGAAGAAAAATAGAAGGAAATTGGAATTAAAGGAATGATGAGAGGACCTAATTGAAAGGAATAATAAGTTGAAGGGTGGAATTGAAAATAATGAAAAGTAAAAGGGTGAAGTTGTAATTATGAACAAGTTAAAGGATCAAATTGCAATTTATGAAATGTTTAAAAGACCAAATTGACAAGGATAAAAAGTTTAGAAGGTCAAATAGTAAATAAGGAGAAAATCGAGGACTCATGTGCAATTTCACCATTTTTAGTTATATGGAATTAACTAATTAAGAAAAATTAGATTATGTGGAAAGATGGAATATGTATGTAACAAATACTATTTCATGCAAAGATATGCATGCAAGGATGTACTTGTAGTAGGGAACATATGGGACCTCCACCGTATGACAAATAAAAAGAAAGGAGACAAATGTACAAAGTGAAATATGCATGTAATTCTACTAGTTAAAGAAAGCATAGAAGATTTATGCATGATAGACACTTGGTGGCAATGTTGGACTAAAAGAAAATAAGTGTATATGCATGTAATATTATTGGCTAAATGGGAGACCAAATGTGAAACAATGTGAGAGAATGCATAAAAGACTATTGGACAGAAATAAGGTGGATGAAATGGAAATGCATGGAGAATTCATGAAGATAGATCAAAGAATGGAAGGATAATGAAGGGTGGATATTTAACCAAAAAAATGAAGATAATATTGGTGCATGAAGAACCATTAGATGGTAAGGTGGTCCAATAAGAAACTAAAGAAACAAAACTAAGAAATAACAAAAAGAAAAGCGAAAAAGGCAATGAAGGCTTTAGGAACTTGGGCAAACCATGCCTTTGAGAGAGAAAAAAGAAATGACTTTGTAAGTTCCACCCACATGG